>NC_134279.1:73196652-73500770 GCF_949628215.1 Phalacrocorax aristotelis | reverse complement strand
CTCCTTTTTCAAGGAAAGAAAATGAGTGCATCACATTGGGGAAATTATGTGAGGATCACCAAGTTTTGCTGAGCTGGAGAAGGCAAGAAAAACACAAGGGGAAGTGCTGGCCACAGGGCTGCGACTTTCAGATTCCATTTGGGGTCTGCAAGGACTGGTCAGAGCCCAAATCCCTGCAACACCAGGCTGGGGCACGAAGCTCAATAACCAGAGCATGAGGGCAAGGCCAGAAAATAAAAAAAGGAGGAAGTAGCAAGTTTTGCAGCTTGCTTTCTGAGTGCATGTGGTGGGGGCATTTGGGAATTACCTTCTGGGATGGCAAATACTGCCCCTTTTCAGTCACGCTGTGATATCCTCAAGGTTTCATCTGCAAGGCTGCAATGAGCTGATCTCAGCGGGCACCAGCAGAATCCTCTCTGCCTTCCAGCTCCTACTCTTAATGCCCTGTCCCCTCCCTGACATCAGTGTATTTGGGATTTTTGGGCTAAACCAGTAGAGAGAGCCTAAATTGGATGAAGTTATCCTGCTTCAGTAGAAGTGGGCAAGCAGTAATTGCAACTTGACTGTCAAGAGGCTGAAGACCACAGCCAAAACTAAAATCCTTAGGGAGAGAGGTGTAAATCCTCTGTTCACCCTGGGGTCAGGGAGAGTGTCAGGCCAGGCTGCAGCCTGAGACCACCGCTACAGCCCTGGAGCCAGGCAACAGAGTCCAGTCATAGAATCATAGAATCATAGGATGGATTGAGCTGGAAGGGACCTTAAAGATCATCTAGCTTCAACCCCCCTGCCATGGGCAGGGACACCTTCCACTAGACCAGGTTGCTCAGAGCTCCATCCAACCTGGCCTTGAGCACTTCCAGGGATGGGGCATCCACAGCTTCTCTGGGCAACCTGTTCCAGTGACTTACCACCCTCCCAGTAAAGAATTTCTTCCTAGTATCTATTCTACCCTCCTTCAGTTTAAACTGTTATCCCTCATTCTATTACTACACTCCCTGATCAAGAGTCCCTCCCCATCTTTCCTGTAGACCCCCTTTAAATACTGGAAGGCCTCTGTAAGGTCTCCCTGGAGCCTTCTCTTCTCCAGGCTGAACAACCCCAACTCTCTCAGCCTTTCCTCATAGGGGAGGTGGTCCTGCCCCCTGATTGTCTTTGTGCCCTTTCTCTGGACCCACTCGAGCAGGTCTTGCTTATGCTGGGGGCCACAGAGCTGAGTCTTCTAGGTGGGGTCTCACCAGAGCAGAGTAGAGGGGGAGAATAACCTCCCTTGACCTGCTGGCCATGCTTCTTTTGAGGCAGTCCAGAGTATGATTGCAACACCAGTTGCAGTGCAGTTTGTAGCTGAAAACTGAAAAATAATTGTATCTGTACAATTCCATCACCTGTTTAGGTTTATGAGGTATACAGCATCCATCAGTTTAAGTTCATGAAGTTTTAATTTCCCACTTTGCTCCTTGCCCAAGCCTGAATTACATGTTTTATACTTTTATCAGATTTTAATATCACTATCAGCTCTTTTCATCACTACTTTTCTCTCTTTGTTTCTGAGGGTTAGAAGATCCACGAATAATGCAGGCTCTACTTTCCCCATTCTCTTTGTTTGTATTCCTGTCCTTAAACTTACCCCCAGCTGTAGCCTCAAATACAAACTAAACATATCCCTTATCCCTCCTCACTGATCTTTAGTTTTGCAGATATGTGTAATCTACTAGCGAAATGACATTATAGATGTTTAATTTCCCAAAGTATAATATATACTATAAGAAGGTCCTAACTTGTATGATGGCAAACCTCAACCTATTTTATCCTTGGTTTTGTAAGGCTGCAGTGTCCCAACAATGTATCCAAATAATAAACTCATATTTTCCTAAATGTTTAACTAGATAACAGCACAAGCCAAAGCCTGAGATAGGTGACCCCTAACTGTTCCGAAATGGATTTAATTACTTTAATTTTATATACGCATGTCTCTGCTGAGAACATCCAACAGCAAATTATGCCCTACTACTTGTCTTTAAGCTAACTCTAATTGTAAACCACCACTAACCATCTCCTTAAACACTCCCTTTCTTGTTTGTCCTGGTAAAGAGTACATGTACACTTGTCTTTTGGTTCTAATTTATATACACTTAGGGCATTTTTATGTAGGGGAGGCAAATAATTTTGAAACTACATTATCTGGGGTTTTTTGTTTGTTTGTTTGTAGGCTGCTTTTGAGGTCATGCTCCCTTTTAGTTAAGATAGAACCTGCCCTTTGACTGACCTTTTATCTTCATTGAGATAATATAATAAATAGATCCTTTGTGCTTATCTAAATTGGACATGTGTGTCCAAACTATAAAAGCAATAATTGGCTCTTGGCTATAGCATATATATACAGTGATAGTGCCTTTCAGAAAGATGCACTACAAAACTCAATGAGAGTTTTGAGAATGACAAGCAATTACGAATCCTAAATTTCTTGATTAAGATTAGTTATCAGGCACCTATCATATCTGTGCTATAACTATGCTTTTCTTCATTTAGAAGAAGATTAATCTAGATCCCAGCACTATTTAGTGCTTTAGTAAATTAACCACGTCATAGTAGGTATCTTGGACAGCCGCTCCGTCAAACACTAACTTTTCCTTCCCTATCCATTTGGAAGAGAAGCAATAGTATAATGCCTCCCTAAAAAATGTAGCAGCAAACAAGAAAAATAAGCTAAGGTACTATCTAATTCAGAAGTTCCCCCAGTTACAGATTTCCATACAGTTCTGCTCTCATCTATGAAGTCTAGCATGTTCTACTTTCTGGATTTTGGGGTGGGTTTTTTTAGCAGTGGGCCTTATAACAATGCTACAGCTTTGTGATTATTAAATATTGCAGAATAAGAATAGAAGAATATATAAACGGGTTTCCAAATAGTCAAGGTTTGCCTGTAGCTTCATCTGAGCTACAACAATACCTTTGCATACCAACGTCAGTCCTGGTATGTTGCCTGTTTTTGACAGTGGGTAGATACCATTTTGGTGGTAGCCACTCTAGATTTCACCCTCCTGAACATCTTGACATTTTCCCTTGGTTTTGTGTGTTAAATAATAGAGTTTAGATCTAAGATAACTGGAGTTCCTCCATGCATGGGTTAAAATCAGCTGTCCTGTTCTGCCAGAGAGTACATAGGCACCCTAAATGACAAGATTCAGAATGAAGGAAGTGTAAGAAATGTGATGGGAAGGCAAAACTCTTTTGAAAGCATCTGTCTATCCCATTTTAATAGTGGTGGCAAACCAAAGCTTCCCCTCGTACATATCACAGCAGTTAGCTGCAGCCTGATCCTGTGAAGAGCCACAAATGTACCTTAACACTATGTATAATTCTGCTAACTCTACTTGCATCTGCAGGATTTTATTTGTATTTTGGATTAGGTCTTAATAGTTTGAAATCTTTTTGGCCCTATAAGATCCAGGTCCATGCTAGTAAAACACTCTTGGGTTAATGTCAGGAATTGATAGCACAGGAACCTTCCAAATGAAGGTGGCTTTGGAGATGCCTGATTGGCTTTGCATGGTTGGTGACACAAAACATTCTCTGTGTCTGGTCTCTGCCTCTCAGTATGGTTTTGTAAACATGGAGGGATCCTATTTCTTCTTTTACTTTCTTTTAGTAACAGGAGAGGGAGCATAGTTCTGGATCTTATACATTGGTTTTCACAGAGATATATGGTTCCTTATACTCTAATTCACCTTAAATTAAAGAGCATTTATACAGGTGTGCTTTAGGTTTTCCAGGACAAAAGAGTCAGAGATATGTATCTGGATTAACTGAGCTGAAATCTCTCATCAAAGACACAATCCTGTTTGTCAAGGGATTAGGCCTGATCCTTCACTGTGTGCGGTTCTGTAAATCTCAGATCAAGGTCAGAGTCATCTTATAGGCATCAATTTTGACTACTTCAGCAGGGCTAACAGGACCTGGATTCCTCTGATATTCCCTTAAGGAGTCTGCGGTAGCTCACTGTGATGGAAAGTCACAGTTGTCTTAAGAGCACTTTTCACACTCATTCCTCAAACGGCCCAGAGGCTTACAGCTGTTCCCGAGACATCGTTGTAAACCTTCCTTCTCTGTGCAAACTCCGTTTCAGCTCACAGAAGCAGTCTTCATCACAGCATCTGTCTCTGTGATTCTCTGCATGGGTGACACAGTTTCTTGTCCAGGCAAACCCAGATAATGTGTCTTTTTCCAGCACTGCAAGTTTTAGTTCTGCTTTGTTCCAAGTCTGAATTGTAGGAAAACTACTCTGTTGTAGTGTGGATGAAGCCTTTTCTGGTTTTGTTTTGTTTTGGTTTTGGTTTTTTTTTTAAAAATAATTTTGTCCATGTAAATTAAGTTAAGCTATGTAACTGTTTTCTTTTTCTGAAATAGCTTCTTTATGTTCCTTGGATTTAATTCTGTGCATTCAAGCAGAAAGTTAAACAATGTCAGACTGAAGAAAATTAATTGCATAACATTCTGAAAAGATGAAGTGGGGAAATGTTTATTATTACATTAACTTCTTACCTACGTCCTTAATGTGAATTACTGGAACATCAAAGAGAACTAACCAGCCTGGAATTTATTTTGGTATAATGTTGGTATAATATTATTGCAAAACATCTCTCTAGAGTAGTTAATTCTCATAAGTGGTAACAGCTTTCTATTGCCATTATCTTACTGAAATTACTTCCTTAGCTATACTGTTTAGTGCTGATACGAAAGATAAGTGTATGAAAACCAGCTTATGAATTCTGCCCTTCTACAAATGATCTTTGCAGCTGATTGAAGTGACCCTTGACTTGTTCTAGGAGGAAACAAATTACTCATTGGCATTCTTGTCTGTTTATTTTAGTGCTCCTGAATACAGCTCTAGACGACTTCTGGCTGCTGCGGTGAATCCAGCTATCCTTTTTATCCAATTCCCCACACATGTTTTTATAGGCTCTTTTTTATTCATAAGTGTGGAAAGGCTAATATGGATTTTGTAAATGCAATCTTGACTTCTTTCAGTAAGGCAGAGTTTAGGTACTGAATAAGCTCAAGATTTGAAATCATAGGTGGTTTCTCAGAATCCCAGAAACCATCTTTGTTTTATAATCCTAGTACTAGCATGGACTTTACTGTTGTGAGACTACTTGCATTTTTAGTATTAAGTATGTAGGTAATTTTTTAATAGAAATTGGAAAGTAAATTATTAGTGTAATATAAAAAATAATGTGAAATAAACAGATAAATTGCTAACAGGTATCTCACCTGCCAGTGAAATGCATCTCCTCTCTGAGATGAAGCCCATCAGTGCAACTCATGGTTGGGTCTAGTTAATAGAAAATGCAAGAGCAGTTTAGTGAAACAGAACATGAAGTAACAAAAAATTATTCTGAAAAATGCCAAGTGCCCTGTCCTTGAATACCATATATTTAAGTGCTGCATTTTTCTCTCATAAAACTACTACAAATAATTAATTGCAACTCTGATCCTCCTGAATGATCCTTTCTGGAATTCAGCAGTGCAGTATAGAAAAAAACCTGTCAGATGTGCTCCTTTATATTAGGGAGTAACATCGGAGTAACTGTCCTTTTTTGTCAGGAATTTAGTTAAGGACTTCTTAAAAGTATTGTTGCAGTTTAACTTGATCCCTGTTTCTCCCAGAAAAATGTGGTACAGCAATCCCAATGGCTTCTAGACTGCTCATTGTCCCTGTGAGATGTGACAATAAGAGCTCTTCAGTATTGACCAAGTGTTCATGTTTGTAGATGTTTGGCTGCGCTGTCACCCTGAATCATTTCTGCCCCTTGCTTCTTTGCCTCTTGCTTCATCTTCTTCTTCCCATCTAACTTTGCTTTTGTCATTCCTTACTTAAATACCTTCATGAGTTCCCTTCAGTTTTCCTTTAGTGTTCACATCACATCTTTCTAAGTATACCTGCATAATATATATAATATACTTGCATCCCTTTACTTTCTCCCATTCCTTCTCAGCTGCGTATATAGCTTTCCAACTTTACCAGTGTCCTCGTTTTGGCTGGGATAGAGTAAATTTTTTTTTCTAGTAGCTGGTACAGTGCTGTGTTTTGGATTTAGTATGAGAATACTGTTGATAACACACTGGTGTTTTAGTTGTTGCCGAAGCAGTGCCTACACTAAGTCAAGGACTTTTCCAGCCTCCCAAGCTCTGCCAGGTGCACAAGAAGCCAGGAGGGGAGGGGGCACAGCCAAGACAGCTGTTCCAAACTTGCCGAAGGTATATTCCATACCATATGGGGTCATGCTCAGTATATTAACTGGGGGGAGTTGGCTGGGGGGGCAGCGAACACAGCTTGGGTCTCAGTGTCTGGTCAGTCTTGGGTGTTGGTCAGCGGGTAGAGGGCGGTTGGTTGCATCACTTGTTTTTTCTCTGGGTTTCACTTCTCTCTCTCTCTTCTTGTTATTTGCATTACAATATTACTACTATTCTTCTTATTGTTATACTTTAATTATTAAACTGTCCTTGTATCAACCCACGAGTTTTCTTACTTTTGCCCTTCCGAATCTCTCCCCCATCCCACTGGGGTGGGTGGGTGAGTGAGCAGCTGTGTGGTGTTTAGCTGCCTGCTGGGTTAAACCACAATAGTCCTTTTTGGCACCCAGCATTGGGCAACACAGCAAAAGAAGCTTTTGAGAAGGGGAAGAAAATAGTTCAAATCCTTCTGGAGGCCAGTTTTGCCATAAAACAAAGTAAGGTCAAGAGACCCACTCAGGAGATCCAGTTTTTAGGAATAAAATGGCAAGATGGGCGTCGTCAGATCCCAATGGATGTGATCAGCAAAATAGCAGCCATGTCTCCACCAACTATCAAAAAGAAGGGTCATGGGAATTGTACAAAAGTGAGCCAAATGAACAGATGGGATCTTCTAGTCCAGCTGAAAAAAATATCCTTCTTGTGTAAGGTTCAAAGAGAGGATTTCAGAGCTAGAAAAAAATCTACATCACCTGCTATGTCTGACATCTTAGTGGGTGACATAAACAAATTCCTCAAGGAGGGAGGGACCACAGCTGAGGTAGGACTTCACCAGCCAAACACTGATTTCAAGGTATTTTGTTATCCTTATCGGCTATGAGGCATTCAAATGTAAGAAGTCTAAGTAGCAGTGGCTGAACATCTGTTCAGGAGGGGTGAACCCAAAAGGACAATAATTGTAGAGGGAGATGAAGTTACACCAGTCTCAAGAATGAGAGTAATTCTTATCGGTTTGTTAGCTTGCAGTGTTACAACAGCCTGAAAAATAACTTACATGCCAGAAGAAAAGACTTGCTCCTAGCCTGAAATACACACTATCCAAAGTAGAGACATATTGTGAAGAAGGAGTGCAAGTAGGGTTATACAACAGAGCAAGAAGTACTGAGTTTACAAATATAAGATAAATGGTGAGCGTGAGCTATAGCAGGGATGATGAAGTGATTTTTGCTATAGTCTGGGTCAGAAAGCAAGAAGAGAGGCAGACAAACCTGCCCTAGCTGGTGGCATCCAGCTGTTGTACCCAGTTGTTTCAGTTGGATTCTATTGCTTCTGCAAGATGGACTACCAACAAAAAGGAAATCAGTGTAATTGTCAAGAAAATTATTTTCTGGGGAGAAGTGGTTAAATGAAAATAATAGTTCTGGATAATGTTAAATGTAGCATAACTAATACTGAGCACTACAGATGACAAATCTACCAGCCAAAAATATAAATGGAAATCTAAAAGTGAGCCACTTAATCATTTCTATTTGTTTTTCCTAGATAGCATCCAAAATAAAAACTGATCAGGAAAGATGGAAAAATAAAGTGAACAATCAAAAATCTGCCGCACTTGGATGCGAGTAGCAAGATCCAAACATGGCTGTTTGCTGCCACAGGGTTAGGAATAAGGTACACAAAACTAAATGGAGAATGTCGTCAGGGTTCCCAGAAGAAATCTAAATGTCTATCTTCACCGGTGCTAAAGGACATGTTGCTGAAAGGTGTGGCCAGTGAACACCCTTGCTGTAGCACAGCAATGGAGCTTGAGGTGGAAAAATGCTGTTGTTTTTATACCTCCATTCAAAAGACATTGCTGATCTGCCCAATTAAACCAAATGCTTGCAAGCCTAATTTCTCTAGTGTCATCTTAACTGGCATGTATCTATAAACATTTATTACACAGAATTAATGAACAAGTGAGCAATGTTCACTCTGACCTTGCTGATAAATCCTTTCCAAACAATCTCCTTCCTTCCAGGCTGCAGTTCTGTATGCTTGGTCTGCACAAAATGTTCTTGGAAGAAAAGCTTACGTAAAAATCCATTTCAGATATTTCCAAGAGAATGAGAGCTATTCCTTATCCTGCCCTCCATCTATATGTACCCAGCTGGGTGTACAGTCCTCAATTTCCATCACGTTCCATAGAGCCTTCTGGAACCTAATGTTAAGCGAATACTTTTTCCCTTGAGATAATAATAAAAATTCATTGATCAGAAATAAATATTGAGCAGCAAGGAAAATTTGCTGTCGACAGTTATCTGAAAGAAAAGTTAATTTTATTTGAATGAGAACAAAATTTTGTTATGGAATGTGCAGTTAAGTGCATTCCAGTGCCTTGAAAAGGTATAGCTATGGCTGAGTAAGTTAGTTGTGGCCCAGGATTGCTATTCATCCTCTGTTTTGGGCTGTATGTTTTCCTGAAACAACATAAAATACTTTTGAATATTTTGAGCATAGATGTATCCCTTAACTTTCTCTGGCTGTATGGATTATTTGCGAGTGTGTTCTCCAAGCTGAACAGAGAACACAAAAATCCCAGTGTAGGAAATACTGAGACATATGTATAAATTGAAGTCAGACTTGATTAAAGCCACACATGTTGTCCTGGAGTTGATTCTGACCTATTAAAGTTTATTGGGGACTTCCTCCCCATCACTGCATCCTAAAGATGACATGAATCAGTTCTAGAAAATAGGTCTTTGCCACATTTTTTAAAATTAGAGTTAGTGATAAGATTTGCCTCTTCTTTTGCTGTATAAGGGATATTGATCATGTGGGATTATTCCTGTTCTGTGCCTCAGAAGAGCCATGAGGGTCAGACATGCATCGTCATGGTTAAAATTCCATTACCATAATTAGTTTTAATAGTCTGTTTAAATTTGTTGCAGCACTGACTGTCTGTCAGAAAAAGACCATCTGTGAGAAGAAAAAGGTAAGTCATTCTTGCATGGCATAGCTAGCAATCATGAAAGAAAGATAGAGATGCTTAGCCTTATCTTTCCAGCCTTGACAGCTGGACAGAAAAGCTGAGTCATATTAACTGACTATTGGCAGGTAAAATAGATCAGGTCAAGCACATTCCATGGAATATGTCAAGTGCAATTAATCTTCACAGAAACTGTAACTTGATTTTCAACAGCACTTTGACATAATGGTGAAGAATTTAGACTGCTTTAAGCTACATTCATCTTGTCATTTATATATATTAATCCTTTATTGCAACAGTTTTCTCTCAAGTGTGTGTCTGATATAATATGTAAGAAGTTTTTATTATCTCCAAGTTTTTTACCCATGAAAAAGTTGTAATTGTTTTGGTTAAACTATACTGTTTGGCTAAGTTATGGGGATTTCAGAGAGTACTTTATGTATTCAAGGGTGGGATGATCCTTACTGCTTTGCACATCAATTCTGTAGCCTGGCGGACCCTGGTTTTGCCGTGGGGAGCTTTGTGTCAGTCCCTGACTGGCATTGCAGTCTCTGTTGTTGCTCTGTGTGTCTGGAAACTCTTACAATATCTCTAAGACACTGAGGACCTGATCCAAAAGGCATTTAAGTCAGAGAGAATCTGTTTATTTACATGGGTTTTGGGTAAGGTCTGGAAGGCCCATATGAAGGGGTAGAGGATTGTCTCTTACTTTGAGACTGGGCATAATATAGGTCTACTTTTGGATTAAGAAAAAAGTGGTAAATCCCAGGTTGAAGAGGACTGATTAATTGATGGTGCACAGAAAGAAATGTTGTCACTAGTAAACATGACCACTGAAGATGAATGCAGATAATCATAATTTCTGCTGTGAATAACATTATCAGGAGAAACATAAGGAGCCAGAGGGACTGGCATCATGCCTACTGCTTACTCTTTCTGTTCAGCTACTATGCCATAACATGCCAAACCCAGCTTTGGATTTGGGGTTTGGAGGTGAGTCTCGCAGTTCTGAATTCCTTTCGGAAAGTTTTTCCAGTGTATCTGAGGTTGTGCATGAGAAACAAATAAATAAATAAAGGGAACCCTCATAAGATTTGTTGCTTCAGCCACAGGAGGGCAATACTGTTCTATAGTAAATTTGACATGCTTTATTCACTGAAAATCTGGTTTGCAAACAGGCACCTGAGGGGAGAATGGGATTGATCATGTTTAACAGTCATCAAAGTCATATCGATCAGAAAGTGGCTTTATGCCTTTAGCTATGTTTGCAGGTGTTGACCAGCTAGTCTTCCCAACACTACAAATACCATCATCCTTTTCTGAAGTGCAAATTGCAGCACAGAAACAGAGCTGTGATGAGGTCTAAGGAACTACTGCTGCTCCATCCTTGGTTAGATTGATACTGGTTTATGCCCTCCTTCCTTCCACACTCTGAACTGCAGGCCAGAGCCAAGAGGTGGCAAAAGCAATACAATAGTGAGTATGGCAGCCCCTCCTGGTGCTGGTGGGGCATCCTTTGTCCCTTGTCCTGCAGCTGTTTCAAACTGAGGTAAGGAGAGTTTTAACTGAAAATGGTGAGTCTGAGTGTGTGACTCTCACTAATACTGGTCAGAGTATTTAGTTGGGAAAGGTGGATCTTGTTTTTCTTTTCTTCCTTAAAGTATATGTGTTTTCCCCAGTGGCCAAGAGCATGTTCTTCTTTACTAGAACCCAAGCACAGGAGCAGGACTCTTAAATTATTAGGTTACTGATTCATGCCCTTGCTCTTAGCTGGTCAGATAAATCTTACCTGTAAAACCCTCTAGGCTTATTAGTTAGAAGATTCTCCAGAGAAGCAAGCATTGTGGATTTTAAATCCCCAAAGCAGATGAGAGAGTTGAGTGTGCCTTGTCTGGCTCTTAGATGGATAGGAGATACCACTGTCGGATCTTATGAAAGAAAATTGAAACTTCACTGTGTTCTCTATGAAGATTAATCTGCTAGGAGTTCTTTGAGACTAGTGGATTTAACCTTTAAAGGGAGGGGAATACTTGGTTTGTGCAGACTGAGAGTTTAGTATGAGAATGACGTTTGGCACAGTTAGAAAAGTGAGTACTTAATACATTAATTAACATATTTCATGTATTTAAACATTAATATGAAAGTAATTTGTAAAGTCTGGGTATCTCCTGAGTTTGGAGACAGCTGAACTCCCCAAACGAACAGAAAAGAACGGGCAGCTTTCTAAGGGCCAGCTCTCTCATCTGTCATTAGTACACCAGGAATGGTCTTCAAGAAAAGTTGAAATCATATTAGAAGTCAGAAAGGCATATTTATGAAGAATAGATTGCTAGCTTCCAAGCTAACCTTTTAGGTCAGCTGGTACTGAAAATGTTTCAGAGAACGAGTGCGACTGACCTGCTGCCCTTTTTCTTCTATTTCTGAATAAAGGCTCAGAGAGGTCCCCTTCTGAAAGACAATTCTTCTGAGTGGTGTTTTTCAGTCTGTAGTTTGCACACAACTTCTGACGGGCCTGCAAGAGCTTACTGAGACCCTTGTCTTTAGCTTCTTTGTAGAAGTTGCTGTACTTCCACTGAATATGTTTAAGAGAAGAAAGAGCATTCATATGAGGTGTCTTAAATGTAAATTTATTTATTTTAAGCTTTACTTTTTAAAGTGTGTTCCAGTTTCATAATCCAGAACATAGTCTTTTGCAAGAGTAATTTTTATTGCTTTTATTATTAAACTTGCCTAAGGGGAACTGAAACAAATCTGACCATTTCAAGGTGCTTGCATTGACAAGGAGGTAAGGAACCCAAGAAAAATGGCAAATCCTTTGCAGTGCTTGTAACCCAAGCTGGCAGTTATCGCCTTCTGAACTACTGGAGTAATTCTGGGAGCTGGTATCCTGAAGTGCAGGGAAAAGGAGAGGAATTCCTTCTGGAGATTGACAACCAATGTCTCTTTGGCAAAGGGTGGACAGGGATGATACAAACCATTTTTTCTACTCTGTGCCACACATGTACTGTATTCCTAGATCTGCACGTCTTCTGTCAGAAGAAGTTGTTCTGCAGAAGTCACAAGCAGTCAAATGTCAACTGAATGTGAGAGAAATGGCCCTTATAATGAAATCTTAATAGCCTCATGCAGAAGGCAAGATAAACTTAATTTGTGACCTTTAGGACAAATCAGGCAAAACAGTAAAAAACACAGAAAATAATGCCCTGCACGAGGATGAAGAAGATGGCCAAGCATTGGTAGGACTTTTCTGCTTTATTGATGTTTGTAATTTTCTTCTACTTTTAAGTAATTCACAATGATTATTACTTCAAATGCTTATTTCTGTTCCACTTTGGAATGTTAGTAGGCAATCCCAACTTTTTTCATTCTTTTTATTCTTTCTTTTTAAGATAGCCAACCTATCTTTTCCGGCTAATAATGGAAATATTTGCTGTTCTTTATTCACTGATTTAGAGGCTGGAACAGATCATTAGAATTTGCTCATCTGACCTCTTGTACAAGCCAGACCAGAGAACTGAACTCCATAATCCCAGCATAAATTCTTCTTCTCAAGATGGAAAACATGGCTTTTAGAAAGTCACTATATTTTGTTTCAAGACTTTCGGTGACAACAAACTCACTATATTATCTGGTAAGTCTCTGAAATGCCTAATTACTTCCACTTAAAAATTGCATCTTCTGTCTAGCCTGGATGTAATTAGGGTCAACTGGCTGCTATGGAATCTGGATGTGTCTGGTTAGTTGCTCAGGAGAGAGTACCTGAGAAGAACTACAAATAATAACCTGTCTTGTTGCTCCTGGACCCTGATGCCTTTAGCAGTCTAGCTGAAGTATCCAGGAATATTTTTGTCTAAGCCTGGAAAAAACACACCTAACTATCTACACCAGGGTTTTGAAGGTCCAGGTTTTGAAGGTAGGTGGGACACAAGAATTAGCTTTCACAAAGGCCAAAAGAGTCCAAGAGTCTCTCTGTCAGCAATGAAAACAGAGTGGTACTTCCAAGCACCCAGGTTAGAATATTTAAAGTTAGGCTTCTGATTACCCAGGACCCTGGAGGACCCTCTATGAATATCCCATAGGGTCCACATTGTACACTTCTTTTCTGAGAGGTTTAACTTTGTTCTGTCTTTCATTAGCAGCCCTTTTGCTACATGTGGGAGACTGTCTGAAGGCAGTGTACTTCCAAAAAGAATGGATTGACTTTCATTGAAGAATATGTCAATAAAAAAAAATTATTTGAACCTGAATTAAGGGCAGCTTTCTTGCCTCTGCCAGACGAATTCCTAGCTGGAGAGTGGTAGGTGATTTTTTACTCTTGTAGGTGAGAGAATAGTTGTATTGACATAAGTCAAGGACATTTAAAGCCTCTAATACTCAACTACATAAACTAAAATCACCTCTGACCTCAGTCTGGAGAGACGCTGTGTACACTTTGTTAAGGCTATTGTTCTTAGAGAATAATTTTATCTTTTTTCAGAGTTTTGTTGTCATGTTTGTTTTTGTTTTATGCTTTCATCTCATTTGGTGATGAAAAAGAACAGTGTGTGTGGGTCTGTTCCTGAGCTCCAGAAACATGACAGCTCTTTGTCACTTTTCAGTTTCACAAGCCACAGTGACATTCAGTCTGGAGAAAAATATTGTTCCAAAACATTGGGGCCCGTGAATAACAGATTTTTATTGTTACAAAGGAGAGTGTACTTTAGTCAGTCAGCTGTTCAACACAATGTACCAACTTAAGAGACCAGAGAGGTTTTCAACACCATGGCCAGCACATACTGAAGGGGCATGATTTTTCTTTTGCTCTCAGCATTTCCAGAAGTGGAGATATTTTACAGTAAAAACTTCTCATATTTTCTATTCAGTCTTTAACAGGATGCTTATTAAATCTCACGTAGTAGCTAAAAGTTCCTCAGCAGTGATGTCTTTGGCTATCTAATGTATTTCAGAATCACAGAATGGTAGGGGTTGGAAGGGACCTCCGGAGATCATCTCATCCAACCCCCCTGCTTGAGCAGGGACACCCAGAGCAGGGGGCACAGGAACGCATCCAGGTGGGTTTTGAATGTCTCCAGGAAAGGGACTCCACAACCTCCCTGGGCAGCCTGTGCCACTGCTCTGGCACCCGCACAGGAAAGAAGTTTTTCCTCATATTCAGGTGGAACTTCCTGTGTTCCAGTTTGTGGCCATCACCCCTTGTCCTGTCATTGAGCGCCACTGAAAAGCGCCTAGTCCCATCATCCTCTTGACACCCACCCTTTAGGTATTTGTAGGTGTTGATGAAATCCCCCCTCAGTCTTCTCCAGGCTAAACAAACCCAGGTCTCTCATCCTTTCCTCATAAGGGAGATGCTCCAGTCCCTGATCATCTTGGTACCTCTCTGCTGGGCTCTCTCCAGTAGTTCCCTGTCTTTCTTGAACTAGAGAGCACAGAACTGGACGCAGAACTCCAGAGGTGGCCTCGCTAGGGCAGAGTAGAGGGGGAGGATAACCTCCTCAACCTGCTGGCCACACTCCTTTTAATGCATCCCAGGATACCGTTGGCCTTCTTGGCCACAAGGGCACAGTGCTGGCTCAGGGTCAGCTTGTTGTCCACCAGCACTCCCAGGTCCTTCTCAGCAGAGCTGCTTTCCAGCAGTTCAACCCCCGACCTGTACCTGTGCATGGGGTTGTTCCTCCCCAGCTGCAGGACCCTACACTTGCTCTTGTTGAATTTCATTAAGTTCCTCTCAGCCCAGCTCTCCAGCCTGTCCAGGTCTCGCTGGATGGCAGCACAGCCTTCTGGTGTATCAGGCACTCCTCCCAGCTTGGTATGATCAGCAAACTTGCTGAGGTTACACTCTAACCCATCAGCTAGGTCATTGATTAATATGTTGAACAGGGCTGGACCCAGCACAGACACCTTTCCAGGGGTGGAGGAGAGGCTGACTAGCCTATAGTTCCCCAGGTCCTCCTTTTTGAAAACTGGAGTGATATTGGCTACTCTCCAGTCTTTGGGGACCTCTTCTGTCCTCCATGAACTTTCAAAGATGATGGAGAGTGGTTTAGCGACAATATCTGCCAGCTCCCTCAGCACTCGTGGGTGCACCCTATTGGGGCCCATGGATTTGTGAGGATCCATTTTGACTAGGTGATCTCTGGCCCAATCCTCCTCAACCAAGGGGAAGTCTTCCTTTCTCCAGATTTACTCTCACCTCTGGGGTCTGGGATGCCTGAGGGCCAGCCTTAGCAGTAAAGACTGAAGCAAAGAAGGCATTAAGTAACCCTACCTTCTCTGCATCCTGCGTTGCCCAGCCCTTTCCTTGTTCAGCAGTGGACCCACAGTTTCTGCAGACTCTCTTTTACTCCTGATGTATTTGAAGAAGCCCTTCTTGTTATTCTGGACATCCCTTGCCAGATTTAGTTCCAAGCGGGCCTTGGCCTTACTCATTGCATCTCTGCATACCCTGACAATGTTCCTATATTCCTCCCAGGTGGCCAGTCCCTTTTTCCACAAACTCTAACCTCCTTCTTCCATTTGAGTTTTTCTAGAAGCTCTTTGCTCATCCACACAGGTCTCCTGGCTCCTTTGCTTGACTGCTTCCTCATAGGGATGCACCGATCTTGAGCTTGGATGAAGTGGTCCTTGGATATTGACCAGCTCTTTTGGACCCCCCTACCTTATAGAGCCCTAACCTATGGGATTCCTCCTAGCAGGTCTTTGAAGAGGCTGAAATTTGCTATTCTGAAGTCCAGGTTTGTAATGCTAACGTTGCCTGGCTTCCACCACACAAGATCCTGAACTCCACCATCTCATGACTGCAGTCAAGGCTACCGCCAGCCCTCACATCCTCAACCAGACCTTCTTTGTTTGTTAGTATAAGGTCCAGCAGCACATCTTGCCTCATTGGCTCGTCTACCACCTGTGTATGGTTCCAAGTTCAGTTCTCCTTTTGGCTCATGCACCAAACTATACTGGCTGACAACTGCTGTCACCACAGGGAGGCAAAAAGAACCCTTGTAATCTGAAGTGGAAAAACTTGGCTGTTTCATGGCCTTTCAGGGATGTCATGAGAGTCTTAGAATAATAGATGCTTCAGTTGGAGTTGGAATTAAGAAGAAATAAATAGAATTGACCATTTGGACTGGTATAATAGAATTTCAGAGGTGCATGTCCTGTTGCCAGCCCTGTTGTAGATCTGCTCTTTACCTTTAGTGAGGTCTTTCATAATTTTTCTCTTTCGTACAGTTGTTGGTTTAAAGGGTGAGCCTTTTGGGATTGGAGCTCTCTCTTGTTATGCAATTTGTTCAGGCCCACTCTTTTTTTGTGGCTTCTAGGTCCTTCTACTAAAAAATTGCTAATGGGAAGCTCCACAGCTGTAGAGACACACAACTCTCTACTCTTCCACAACTGATTTTTTTTCAGGTGTTATTATGATCACAAGTTTTAGCTGACAGATCCAATGCCGTATCAAAGGCTGCTCCTTGGTGATACACTGCAATAAGGGGTGCTTATTTCTGTTTGTTAGTTAGTTACTCCAGGAAGAAAAAAAAAATAAAGCAGCTTAAGTTTTTAAACCTATTATGCACTATTCCAAAAGGTCAAGTTGCTGTTCTTTTTAAATACCATTTAATTGAAAATGGACAGTAGCCTGGATCTTCTTCAGGCATAATAAAGTAGGATATTGGTATGCACCATATGTCCCTGATTAAAATCAGAAGGCTAGGAATGTTCAGCCAATTAGGCAATTTGTGAGACATTGGCCCAATTAGCCTGGGACCATGGGAAAGCAGGGACACAGAAAGTTACTTTGTGAGTTCCCTGTAAATGAAAAAAGAAACTACAAGGTGCTGAATGGTGTCCAGGCTAATAAAGCCAATTAATTGGCTGAACTCTCTTGATGCACTTTATTTGTCCCCTAGAAAGATTTGTCTGTAGTAGAAATTTACAGTGCAGTCAAATATAACAGTAGGGAAACACAGAATATTTTTTCCATGAAGCAAAATAACCATTCATCTGACATTAGGATTTTTCAAAGAACAGTTTCAGAACATGACTAAAAATGAAGAACCAAAGACAGTAGTGAAGTTCCTTGTCTGAGGTTATCAGTAAAATCCGCTTACTTATAACTGTGCTATGATATAAACAAGAAAGTCCTATTCTTGCACTCTGTTGTTTGCTTTCTGGCTGTGTTACATATGGTGTATCTGCAGACAAAAAGTAGAAGTTACTCATTTTAGCTTACTGAAAATAAGCAAAAAGGGATGAAGTTAGGTCTTCAGTAGAACATAACATAAATATATATTTCACCAATTAAACATGCTGCAGGATCTCTAAGAATATTAAAGCTTTGCTCTCTGGAGACAAGGAGAAGGTTTAAAAGTGTGGGGGTTGTGTATGTGGGGAAAACGCAAAGTCCTCCCAGCACAAACGGTGTAGGAAGGTTTCTACATCGTCTCCAATAATTATGTTTGGCTTTATTGACACCTGAATTATTGCTTTGAGATATTAATGCAAAGACCAGAAACCAAGAGTGTAGTTTAACATCTGGAAAAATCCTCTAATTTTGAATTGTGATTGTAGCAGTTTCTGAACACCTCATTTTACAAATCCATCTAGGAGCAGATGTCATCGCCGAATTCTCTAGTTAAAAGAATGACTCATTTAAAGAAGTACAGATGTGGTTTTTATGATAAATAGACTTTTGGATCTTCTTAAGCAGGAAACATTCACTGTGGAAGATGTTTACAGCCACAGACAAATAACTCCATATATTGCAAGTTCCAGTTTTGTCTTTCTGGTTTATCAGAAATTACAGCTTGTACAGACCTGTATGAAGTACAAAGGGACGTCTAGCAAAGTAATATTATTTTGCAAGAGTATGCCTGATCATGAATCTACCCAAAGTACAGAAAAATCTCTCAGTAGATTTGAAACATGAGAATTATCTTTTTAAATAGATGTATTTTATTAGAGAAAAAGGAAATGTTTAATTAGCTCTAGTCTAGGAGACACACATGGGATGTTCATCAGATGTGCCAAATTTGTCAGAGCTGCAGTTATTTCTAAACCAAAGAAAACACTGTTTTACACTGGCAAATAAAGATGGGATAGCTAGCAGTTCAGTCTCCCTCACAAAATAAATAGCCACATTGCAGAGGCTGTAACTGAAAATTAAACCTTCATGTAGTTTGCTTAGCTGGTGTTACAAAACATGTGCTTCACAGCTCCTGAGTGTTTGAAAAACAGGTGGATTTAATCATGGACTCAGGGGCTTTATTCACACGAGCAAGGGAATTAAAGTTCAGCTACTTTGTTGTGGCCTAAATATTAATCCCAAGGTGACTGGTGCTGAGGTGCCTAAGAGATAGTACTCAATTACTGAAGGCGATGAAGGTTTTTTTGGCAGCCTGGTACCTATCATGTATTGCATTTGTGCTGAACAAGGATGCATCTGGAACAAAAAAAAAACCAACCATGAATCCTTCAGGGAATGTATCAAGTCAGAATGAGTTTACTTATTTTAGCAGCCAAAAATTTCTGGTGGAAAGTGTGATTTTCATAATGAATGCAGCTGCACAGTGGAGTCTGACAACACGTACCAGGTATTTACATTGCTATAGGGGCAGCAAATACAGGAATGTTTACCGATGTCCAGTCCTG
This sequence comes from Phalacrocorax aristotelis, assembly GCF_949628215.1. Taxonomy (NCBI): domain Eukaryota; kingdom Metazoa; phylum Chordata; class Aves; order Suliformes; family Phalacrocoracidae; genus Phalacrocorax; species Phalacrocorax aristotelis. The sequence goes on along the minus strand of NC_134279.1, from coordinate 73,481,932 downwards.
TCCCAGCGAAGTCAGCTGGAGTCATTGGGCATCTGCACAGAGGATTGTGTGGCTTTACGGCAGCTAGCTACTCTGTGCTGGGAAGTTTACTTTAAGCAGTAGTACATGAGAAAAGGCAGTTTGTGAGGAGAGAAGCCCTTGCTTTGCAAGAGCTGTCCTGACCCGAGTATGGGGCATAGCTCTCAGTTCCTCCTGTCACACTTCTGCTGTATTCAAAATAATGAAGTGCTTAACAGAGTGTGGCAAATAAGTGTGAGAATGATTTTATAACCTAGTAGCTGTGGTGTTTCCCTGAGAGAGGTCAGTGCTAGACTCCACTTGCTGAGTACCTAATAGAAAATACTGGGAACATGTGCTGGGTAAGGGTCTCCTCTTTCCAACAGAATTCTAAATTATTCCTTGAAAAGCATAGATTTAGTAAGAAGGTCTGAAGAAGCCCTTATTTTCTAAAAAAATTGTGAGCTAAGTGTTAAAAATATGTTCATACAGGAGTGGGGAAGGAAGACAAATTACATATAGCTTAGGTGAATACTCTGGCAGCCAGCCCAGTGAGTTATCAGAGACTGCATCCTTCTCTGGCTCAGTTTTGTTATTTGACAGTTCGATCTGAGAACATCAGCCATACTGCGAGTGAGACAGGAAGGGGCCAGTGCTACTTTGTGAGTTGAATGGGCCTAAGAGCTGGGATATGCACTTACCTCCATGTATTCATCAAGATGTAGGCAATCCCGTCTTTTTGAAGCACCCTCAGGATTAGGTGGAAGCTGAGCAAGAGTTTTGAGGGTCTGAATTTTGGAAGAAGGCGTCTCAGCCTTTATATAGATGCAGTCCCAAAACAAACATAGGGAATCTGTCACAAATTCCTAACTTGAGCCTCATACCATCGCCATTGCACCACCTTCCTTTCATAGCATCGAAATGCAAATCACAATATTTTGTCTCACCTACCTGTAGTAGTGCTGGTGATGGCAACAACTCTTAAGTATTCCACAGTGTGTTGATCTTATTTTTGATTGTGCCACTATTACGAACCTGCATTTTCTCTTAGTTCATGTCCCTAAGTTATGCTGATTTATACAGTCTGAATCAGCCTTTCTAAATAGATTCTTCCTCAGACCCCTGGAAGCATTGATCTCTACTCTAGCCTTTGCAGCAGGGCAAGAAACACTCACTGATTCTTAAGTGACTAAATATGTTTTTCCAGACCACCACTGTCACCAAGACATTACTTAGTTTTCTTGCCCCAAAGAGGGATGTGTCATAACGTCATTAGCTTTACATAGACATTCTTTCAAGACCCAGCAGGTGTAAGGAAGAAAAGATGATGCTTGTTCCAGGAAAGCCAAATGTTAAATTAAAGGTTATAAACACACTTTTAGAATATATTAAACAACACAAAGCTTCATAAGCTGTTCCTGTATCTTCCACACAGAATTCTAAAGACTTGTAAAAATATGTCTTAGCTGGTAAGCCACCAGAACTCTCCACTTTGTAATTTGCCAGTTGGGATACCATCTCTGGGGAAGTCCCTCACCAAATATACTCCTGGGGTTTTCCTGTTCCCTCTAAATGCAACTCTGGCATTTGAGGATGGGTTAGGAAGACTCTCCTTACTATAATGCTACCTGGTAATCTCAGTCTGTGATTTGGGTAGTCGCTTGTACTGTAACTTTGAAGGCTGTTTGGATGCTTAGAAGGTATTCAGGTATTAACTTAGCTGGTTATTTTTAATATTTTCTGGGATGTATAAGCCAGTACTGACCCTTCCCATCCACCCTTTTCACTTCTAAATTAAGATATACATTAAACTGTGTCTTTAACTGGCCCATCCCTGTTCAGATATCAGAACATATTTTACAAAAACTTTCTTAGCTTTGCACCATTAACAAATTAAACATAACTAAAAATCAATCCCACAGCATCATATAATTTACAGTACCTGTGATATTCTTATACAAACATTGTAAGTCAACAATGTAAATATTAGATTAGATAACAGGAAATTTAGGCAGCCTCCTTCCTTCCCTCCTATATTTTGTTTCCAGTGCCATAGAAAGGCTGTGGGAAGAAAAGAAGAGCAACCATTTTCAATGGTTAGGAGAAAGAAGCATGCAAAGCAGGTAAACACACAAAATACCATTAGAGACAGCAGTGAATATTGTTCAGTCTGCTGTCACAGTTTCCCTGGAAGGCTTTAAAACACTGAAATGCTCTCTTCCAAGTGAGGATCAAATAATAATTTCCTAAATGTATCTCACAGCCATGAGCTTCACAAGCTATCCATTTAACCAGGAACTAGCACCAGCACTCACCTGTTGGTAGCAAATGCACATGACTGATACACTGAATCACAGATCTTGTGTTTTAACACACCTACCATACCTTTTGTAACATGACTGATGTTTCTCTAGTCCTGGAGTCTTAGGTCCTTTGGTAGCAGGTGCTACATGAAGCTTTTCCTACAGATGGAGTGATACTGTCAGTCGGCAAGAAGAACCCCCTGAAACTCAATTTGTAGTTTTAGAAAGCAGGCGTTCTTTATTGTGGTGCCAGCCACACAGGATCACTCCACCTAGTGTGTGCACCGAGTTGCTCTACTGCAGGGGTTATATGGAGTCAAAAGATACAGATTCATTAAATTTTTAGGAAATAATTACCATATTCATACTATTCTTAGAATTCATTAACATATGCAAATATCCTTAATGCATGCACGTTCATGTTCATTGGTGGTCTTCCAGGGTCTGCTGGTGGTCGTCGATAGTCTTCCTCACCGTGTCCGCTGTTTGAACTCAGTCTCTGGGCATGCTTAGTTCATTTTTGGCTTGGTTACACAATTCTTACTGATACTGAACTAACTTATTCTAGTACATTTCCCTTCTTTATTCTACTCAAGGATACAGTGTCTCCAGACTCCCTTCTACCTAATCACATATAGCAAGTTCTTATTTGTAAAGTATTCCAAGTATTTCAAACTTAGCTATGTCCTACAATTAGAGGAGGCCATATATTCTTTTGAAACTGGCATCAGGTATCAGGAGAATTTATGAAGTTGTTCTGCCTTGCAGATTTTCTGTGTAAAATCATGGTTCATACTTTAAGATACTGTTCTCCTGCTGGCCACCTATTTTTTGTGACAACAGTAACAGTGTAATCATCTTTGAAATGTCAGCTCTTCTTTCATCTTAAACAGAAAAATGACCAATAGTGCCACAGTTTATCAGGGAAGACACTCCGACGATATTATCACACAGGTCTTATTTCCAAAGGAAAGCAGTTGAAAAAGAGACATGAAGTGTGATTAACAATGTTGAAGTTACAGTTTCCTGTTACAAAATTAGATAAAAAGATTAATCAATGCATGCATGTGAAGCTCTGTTACTGGTTCACAGCATAAAATTATTAAATTATATCAATAATAATTAATAGAGTACTAAAAACTTATTTTACTTCCACAAGTACATGTCAAGTACATATCCTAACTAGTTTCAAACCATCAATTTCCTTTTATATTGTCTGCAGCTCAGAAAATTTTGGAAATTTTTGTCCTTGTCTGTAAAATTTTACTCTGTGGAGTTAAATCTGTATTTTGCCTAAAATTTGTATTTTGCTTATTTCCTCAAGCACATGCTATTCTTTGTATATGATTGTGTCTAACTTCTGTCATGTATTGTGTCTAAATTTTGTGTCACCAGGAAACTCCATTGGCATACTTTTCTTTTGGCTGATGTCATTTGTGAAAACATTAGCTAACATCAGTTCCAAGACCAATTCTTTAAAAACTCCAAAAACTAGAAACCTGCCATCACTGCCAACAATTAGGCTTTCTCCAATTCCTTGCTTATCTTATAATTTTTACCTCAATTTCTAAGTCTCAATTTTAAGACAGTATTACGGGCTTTGCACCATGACCGGTGCTTTAATGAAAAATTAGATCTATTTTATATCTTATTGTGAAATTCTTGAGTCTTTTCTCTCAACCCTAGATCTTCTTTATTAAAAGATGCCTGCCACTTACCAAGTGTTTTATGCTTTACCTTGACGGTAGTCATAAGCTGAAAAAGTGTGCCTGTGATTATTTACCAAAGCTAAAATGTCATTCAAAGGAGAAACTGCAGCTTTCTCTTCTATAAACTCTAAGTTCAATCTACCAGATAATCATGTGTTTAGGGTTATGATAACAGATGCATAGTGTCTATGAGTCACCCATATTTTTTTATGTCAAATCCAAAATTATAGCTCTCTTTTGATAATTTGTACTCCGTAGTCTTGCCTCCAGAGGAAAAAGGTGAAGGAACAGCATCTGAAAATTAAATGCCATGTGGAGAACACGACAATTCATCTTTCCTGTCTTGGAATTAGACTTTAATTACAATCAAAAAACCCTTCAACCTAAATTGCAATTGCAGATTTTCCAGCCACATCTGATGGTTCATGTCTTGCAAGTAGTTTCACAGAATGATTTGCATCAGTTTATACTCAGTTTGGTAATACTTCTCTAAGAAATGGCTCCAGCTGAGATGACGGGCAAAGTGTGTGAAATCGCCAGGGCTTCACTAGTTTGAATTTGTTTCTCCTCCAGTTTTCAGATATGATATTGTTCCACAGCTGTGCAAGCCTGATAGCAAAAGTCTGCTTTTCACTTTTCTTTGTCAACTCCAGTTGGAAAAATCTGAAACTGTAGCATTAATGAATTGTTATAGCAAATGGTGCAGTTTATCTAGTCAAGCAGGTCACAAATTGTGCACACTCCGTCCCTAAGAAACCTGCATGATTCTTCTTTGGACAAATGATAGCGGGGTATACCAATAATGGTGTTGCACTGATATCAGTCTTGCCCTACATCAACATCATATAGTTTTAGCTTTTTGTGATAAGGGAGTTGGCTAGGCAACATTATTGAGCTTTAACTACTTAGCCAGCTGGAACTGTTTTAGCTCTGGATTTGGGGTCTTAACCCAAATTGGTTACAGCTGTAAATGTCTCATCTTTTCTAAAAGCCAAGCTCCTTTCTGTATAATAAAGAAAAGAATCTAAGCCAGAGTAGGCTGGAGAACAGGAGAGAAAGCATAAGAAGCCTCAGGTAGAATTAAAAATAAAAAGCAAGAACAGTGACTGTAGTGGGTTGGTCTCATGTAGCTACTGAAATACAGATTAGTCCAGATTTTTCAGCCTCAGATAGGAAGAAAAAGCAAAGTTTTGTTTGCATGTATTACAAAATGAATTGTAACTAGTTTCACCCAGCTAATTTGAGGATCCTTCTCTCTGAAATTAGGGGAAAGGAATGCAGGCCGAAATGCTTTGTTGTTTCCACTGTGCTCTTGATAATGTGTACTTGCGTAACAATATGGATGGAGAGCTATCCTGGTTATATGAAGGGCATTGTACTCCTATTAAACTCAGTATACTGAGTTTATATTAATATAAATATATATATATAAAAAAATATATATATATATAAATATATATAAATATATATTAAACCAGTATTAGTGAAACAGAAACCAAGCCTAATCGTTGTCTTTTCCTCGTCTTCAAAACTGGCCTAATACTTTATTGTTTTCATAAGGGTTAATGAGTAATAACTCATGGATACTTATAACTTCTGGATCCTCACAAAGCATAAAAGGTTAGCCCCTGAGCTGCATTTAAATTTTGACTGTTGTTTAACAGTCTCAGAGCTTTTTATAAATATTATCAGTTGAATGCTCAGAACATGGGGGATTATAGCCTGTTTGTCTGAAGACTATTCCAAGGGAGAGCTCATGTGCCTAGCATCTTGTCGTCTTCTCCCCAAGCTGGGAGAATAATGAGATACCCCAAATCCTGACTCTGTGCTGCCCATCCCATAGTGGTTGCTTCACACACCTTCATGCAGGTGTGCTTGGTCTCTTCTTCCAATAAACATCTCCAAAAGAATTAGTATTGTCAGGATCACACTAAATGACTCCAAGCTGATGAGCACAAACTATATTATTTGGGGGCTCCAATAGCTTCAAGCTGATCTCATCCTTTCACAGCTACTTGTTGTACACCAGTACACAACAAATCTAAGTGCTGCCCTATTTCTTCTCCCACCTGTTTATGTGAATGCTTCTGTACAGCAATCATCTTTTATAAAAAAGCAAAACATTTCCATGCCCTTACTTCAAAGTGAATGCTGCCAGAGAAAACACACCGGTATGAATACTTAGATTGTTATAGGTAATGCTGGAATAAGGAGTTTGACTCAAACCTATCAAACAATTCTGATTTTTGAGAATTTTTTATTTCCTTGCAGGCTATGTGCTCGCGTCCATTTACATCAGAGCAAGCTATTTATTAGTAAGCAGCATTACATCAGAGTGGTCAGCACACAGAAGGGATTGTTCTCCGTATGCCACAGAATTGTGACAATACCTTTCAAAGATTTGAAGAGTGGCAGCAGCAACAGGGTTGAGAGAAGAAGGTGGTTTCTTGATCAAACACAGCATATCCAACCAAAAGCCCCATTCTGTCTAGTCAAGTGACTTGCCTGAGTTTGGTGGGGAGGACCAGAAGACATACTGATATGAAACTGTATCGGGAGGCTTCCTTCAAGAAGGAAGAAATATCATAAACACAGCTTTTTAGAACACTATATTGACTTTTTAAAGAGGATTCAACTGTGTGAAAATGAGATATGTGAATGTATTGCTTTTCCTCTGATACTTCAAAAATACCATTTTCAGTCTCTTGACTGGAACACACCTGCAATCATTTTGCTTCTCGTCAGGTCTATGTCTGTCAGATGCTCTTTAAAAAGGCTACTTGGCAGATGTATGAAACAGCACGTATAAAAAATCTTAAGGGATTCAGGATAGTGTCAGATAGCTGTGTAAGCTACTGATCAAATGGGCAACTGCAAACATTTTGTGGCACATTATGCTATCTTCTGTTGAATCACCTCTGCCTTTCTATGTCTAGAACTAGACCCCTGAGGAAAGATTCAGGTGTATGTGTTAATATCCCCTGCTCTTACAAGAGCATTTTCAGCAGCAAGGCTGAAACCACTTCCATAGCGGGTTTCAGAGCAAAAATGTGTGGCAAAAATAGATTACTGATACTTTATATGCATTAAGAGATATTAACTTTACAGAAATATTAAGCACATCCATTAATCTGTTATGAGCAATTGCCCTTCTGGTAAATCATCCATTTTACTATTTATTGTATTCTGTCCCAGCTGAATTATTACCATTTCAGAACAACATGCCAAAAATCAGCTCAGGCAGAAGTCTACAGCTCACAGAAATGGGGCCTACTAAATTCATAAGAGCTTTGAAAACCAACCTATACAAGTCTAACTATCTAACAATTTCAGAAAGGCAACAATTATTATAATTTATTTTATTACTATTTCACCAGCCAATAAATGAGGTCTCTGGTATATTTGAACTCTTTGTAAGGCTTCAGACTGCAGTCTCTTGTAGATAAAAGGCTTTACTGAAGATCAGCATAAAAACAAATGTACTCATGATTTACGCCAAAGAATTTGACCTCTGGGAATGTTTAGAGATTTCAAAAGAGAAAAGTCACAATGATAGCACATTAGATCACAATAGCTGTTCTGATTTGAGCGAAAGGTCTTTTTATGGTTGAAGTGTTAAATGTAATTTGCAGGAATATGCTTTAATGCTTAAAATATGTACCTTGTTTTACAGTTGCTTTTAACCAGTTGAAAAAATGCAGAGAACTTATGTCCATTAATAACAATGCAAATATGATTGTTTGCAAAAATGTATCTTATTTCTTCAAATTTGTATCACAAAGATCAAAATTGTATTTGAAGTTTTAAATAAATATCCTTTTTGTCATTAGGTAGAATGGAAAAGTCAAGTGTGTAAGGTTCAAAGCACCACCGACAGATGTTGCGTGAGATAATGCTGTCTAGTAATGCAATTTTTGTCAATTCTGCCAGGCTGAGTTAAAAAATTAGAAAACCTCTGTGCAATATAAAATTCTTCACCCCTGTCAATAGTTATTAATGTAATTCTGTTTACTCTTTCTCCTAGGCTTTTGAGCCTCTCACTTTGGTATACTGTTTTTGCCACCTTGAGATTCAGTCAATAAGTTCCCAGTGAACACCACTGTACTGTTAATGTATTTAATTTTCAGATATTTGTTATTTCCTTATCTAAAAAGGATGGCTTACAACAGTACATTTCTTCTCTGAGATGAGTGTATAGATTTTTGATTTTAGTGGATTACACAGTGCTTTTAGAGGAAGTATTCATATAATTTTGAGCAGTTAAAAGGTTTACAGTGTTTTGGCACATGTTCCTCTGTTAAGAGCAGGCATATATTTTGAACCTCATACTCAGTCCTTTAGTTCCTCTGCCTGTATAGCAAGCAAAGAAAAAAGCAAGTCTATGTAGGTGCCAAAACCAATTCTTACCACAAGACCTCTGTGCTCCCTGGCAACATATGCTGGGTTCTGGCACTAAGGGAAGGCGAAGTGAAGGATTTTTTCCTGTAACGTGACTCTGGCCTCTCAAGAAGCAACATGCTATAGCTCGACAGCGTAGGATTCATCCATTCCCATTCTATTTTGTCTTGCAGAAGGAAGAAAGAGCACAAGGGACTCCTGTTCTGAAAGTCACAGAGGCTGCTATGCACTACCTTATTCTATCACTTCTGCTCACAGTTGGCTGTAGCCAGGACTCTTCTGACAAGTACACAAATAATGCTGCCAGACCAGAAGCCTGGAGGTCTGAACATAATTCCACTTAGGCTAGATATGAGGATCATTGCTGTACTTTGAGTATGTGTTTGTTTTGTTCTAAAACAAATGAAGACAACTAGTCAGTAGAGCAATTTATGAAGAGTTTGATGGAATCGCCATCACTGGTGATAGTAAGCTGAGAATGCAGATTTTCTAAAGGGCGCGCTCTCAATCGTGATTAAAATCAGGGAAGTTTGTTAGTCTGTCTTATGCAGAAAGTTGGAAGTTGATTTCACAAAGGTGCTTCCTGGTCTTTCAGAGTAGGAGCACCTTTTTTTTTATCATTAAAAGCAAAACAATTTCTGGGTCAGTAATGCAGTGATTGTTTATAATGTTAATTGATTTGGCTTAGTGTCTAATAAACTCTGCCACTTTCATACTTAGAAGTGATTTTGCATTTGTAACAATAAGTAATAACATAATCCAGGATTATTTTTTTTTCTCTCTCCTGCAAACATCCTTTTGTGCTGGTGACTCCATTAACCATAATTTGAATGTTTTCAATCAGTTTGATAAAGACAACATTAATTTTTAGGTAGTGCCAAATTTTTAAAATCAGGCTGTTATATGGCATTAAGTGAAATGCTCTGCAGAGATCTGAACGTATTATGTCAACACAATTACATTTATCAGAGAAATTGAAATCTTGTCAGGGACCCTGCCTTCTATCAGATTCACAGCTTCCAGCTTTAGTGAAGAGAAAAAAAAATTCAAGATAGCATTTCAGTTTAATGCTTGAAGTCAACTGAAGGATTAACCTGTCCTTTCCAAAAGGTAGGTATTCGTTTGCATATCTATATCCATGGCATGTTCGTTTTCAGGAGCTTAGATGTTTTTTATGCTGCTTCAGTAACTGACAGATGAACTGGAAGTTAGGTTTCATTTCAAATACTTTAATTGTATCACAGCTCTAGGACCATCCAGCTTGCTAGCTGAGGCAGAGGAATGTTGCAGACTCTCATTAATACCTGTCAGAAGTTTTAATTTACCAAAAGAAGTCCTGATTCAGAAACAGCCTGCTGGATTCTCAGAGCTGTAGAGCATGCACTTGTCGAAAATATTCCCAAAGCTGATAGAAGTGTGTCTGTTTCAGAGGTAATAAATTTTCTGACTCTGTGAGCAGTTTCTGCTTTGATAAAGGGAAACATCACAATACAAAAGATTTGCGTTCAGAGAATATTCTAGAGAAGCAGTGTGGCTTTTGCAAGTTGTCAGAACTTGATTGACTTCAGCGGCATTGTTCCAGTTTGCACTCTCTGCATATTTGGCTCTGCTTCTGATTGCACTTCTTTTTTTTCCCCTCATCTAAAAGACTTTCCCCACCCATGAAACTGCAGGTGTTCAAATGCAGGTATTACAAACATTCAACTGTTTGCTTCCTTGCACTGAATCCTAATGTCTGAGAGGAACTCACTGCATCTTGTAGTATCCTATGCGTAATGCAGAGGTACTCTGCTGCAATTTGTTTATGGCAATGTCTAAAATTTACAGGCATTCTTTTACTCATCGTCGTCACATAAACATACAGATATCCAGGTTGAGTGTCTGCATTTGCCTGGGATATTCAGAACGGAAGTAATTATATTTTCCTGCCTTTGTACTGACAAGTGCTTGGGAGGTACAGAGATTTTCATTCCTTGTTTAGTTAGCATCCAGCACAATCTACATGTTTTCCATTTAGCATTATTTATGTAATACACCCACAAAGGCAGATAAATCCTTGCTCTCTGCTTCCCCACACCACAGAAGCTGCTGGTTAATAAAAAAGAAGGCCACCTTCTCTTCTTAAGGGACTTTATGCTCTAGATTTCAAACAGGATGAAAAGAGACCTCTACAAAACAGAGAGATACAAGACTCACCACAACCCCCTTCTGTCTCAGGAGCTAAACCCCAAACACCACATCAGCAAAATTTTGAAATATTCCTGTGTCCTCATCTCACTGGTAAAATGAATTGCCTGTTTGAACATTATTGGAGAAGAAATAATTAATTTCTGTGTAGCTGAAGGTAGAGTTAGGTTTAGGTAGCCCTCAAAGCAGGAGCACAAGTCCAGAGTGTCAAAGACTATGAATACCTGCATGTTGGTTATAAGCGAGTGAAAGATGAAGGAGTTCAGCCCCTCTGAAAACCAGATCATGTTTGTAGAGGGCCTAAATCCTGTCAACCAAGGGAATTCAAACACTTCTGCTGTATTTTCTCACTGGGAAGGTGATGAGTTCAGACAAGCCTGCTTGTTTAAACCCATTCCATCCACAGCCCCAAGTTGAGGTGAAAAATACAGCTACACTGTTTCCTAGAAGATACTTGTCTAAACTCTTTTTAAGAACCTCCAGTGGTGTCAAGTCCAGTTTTCTAGGCAGTCTTTTCCAGTTTTTAATTATCCTGAATGATAAAGCATTTTCTCCTTTGCAGCAATTTAAGTTCATTACTCCCTGTCCTATCCTCAGAGGACATGAATAACGGTTGCTGTCTTGATTTTTGTTGCAGTTTTTAACAAGCTAGAAGACGATTAAGTTTTCTCTCTTGTCTTCGCTGTGCACAACCAGCCCAATCCTTTCAGGTTTTCTTTTTTATCCCTTATATACAACACTCCTCTTTATACAATATGACATTTTCACAACAGCATGTTTGTCTATATAGTGGCAGTAGACAAACAAAGCCAAGTGCATGGAATTACTAGGAGAAATCTTGCCAGTTCCTTTTGATGTTCACAGTATATTAAACCCATCGCCAAACCAAACTTCGTCCTTTATGCATTCCCACCAATATGCTACTGGGGATTATTATTCTTGTCACCTGGAAAAGGGCATGAACAATATTGTTAACAAAGTTTGCAGAGATAGGAAGTTATTCATGGTAGTAAAAGTGACAGCTGACTGTGAGGAATGGCGGTAAGAACAGGTCTGAATGACCAGTCAACAGAATGTCAGAGAATATTAGGTATAATTAGGATAAATTGATAAATATAGGAGAAAGTTGTGTGAACTTCACCTAATGGGCTCCAAATTAGTGTTACTGGTTGGTGGAAATGTCAGGGTTTGGCATGATCAAGTTTAGGGAAGGCAAACAAGGATCAAAGGCATAAAATGGCTTCTGTACAAGGAATGGTTGTGTAAACTGGGTATCTTCTGACTGGAAAAGAGACAGCAGGGGTGAGAACCACAAAATCACAGCCAGCTTGGAGAAATAGATGGGGACTTTTCTCTGTCTCTTTAAATAAAAGGAGTATTGAATGAAAATAACGGGAACCGTGTTCTAATCAGGTAAGAGGAAGCAGTTCATCACATGGTTGCAGATTTGTGAAGGCCCTTGTGGCTGCTAGATTCAAAGGAATTTACCATGGGCTCAGACAGAGACTGGACAATTGCATGGAAGAGAGCTTCACTGAGGGTAACTAAGTACACAGAAAAGCACAGTTAGACCAGGAATACCTTGAAGAAGAGATAGAAGGTGGGAAGCCAAGGTAAAACATCCTTGTACTGAATTTAGGTGCTAGTGGTTTGTCATGTAATGGTAATATTCTTATTCATGTTTTGAATTAGAGCAATTGAAAGAGACTCACAAGACTATTCAAAAGTAAAAGCTTTAGGGCAGAGAATGGTGGTTGATTCTGGAAATTATTTTCAGAGCGTTGACACTGCTGCCCTCGTAATGGTTTTATTGTAGGAGATAGATATGATGTTACACATGGAGTAACTTAATTACAAGTTTAACTTTATTTTGCTCTAAAAGCCCTTCCTCTGTTCCTGAGGTGTGACAGCCTCATATGTTTGTTCTGATTCTAACATTGATCGCTGCAGTTTCAGCTATGATCCCCTGCAGAGCCATGACCGAGCTTCCCCCTAAGGAAGATACAAAATTTGTGTATAACCGTATGGCACAAACCCTGCCTCTCCCATCCTGTGGGTATACTACTGGTGGCCAAATACTGTATGAAGTGTCACAAATGGTGCTAAATACAAGAAAGTGCTGGCTCACTTAATGGCAGTTTAGGTGCTTTGTAAGAATCTAAAGCTTTATGGAACCATAATGAGATCGCATCTGTTCCCACGTAGGGTTTGGAAACCAAAAGAAAATACATGAGTATTTGAATGCCCAGAGTAGGACTTTAATTTTCCAGTTAATCCTCTACACAGAGCTATAAAGCTATGATTTATATAGTTAAGTGTGTAAAGTGAAACATGTACAGACAATCGTGAAGTAAGCTGCTGCTGTTATTTATTGCTTGTTCTATAACAGTGCTTAGTAATCCAGTCAGGGGGCAGAGCCTGGTGTATGAGAAGCACTGTGCACACTGATAATCAGGAAACTTGACTATTTGGAAAACAGTGAGTATATTCCAATAAATATTTCAGAATAAATTATTCTTTATTTGTGTCTGGAAATTTAGTTGGCCTTTTAAAATACAATGGAAACAAAAAAAAAAGCGCTTTGCTTCTTTCTAGCTGAACAGTTTTGAAGGGAATGGAAATACTGCTGAAAAGAAAAGCCATCTTTAAAAGGCTTAGCATTATTTTTGTTATGAGGCTTCAGAATTCTACTTTCCAGTATAGACAGCCATCTGCTTTCCTTTACATTTGGTATGGCTTTCAGTTCCTCACAGAGATTCTCATTCCAGATTTTAGTGTTTGACAAAATGACAGAATGTAGTGTTGGCTTGTGTGAGTGACATTCAAATGATGTGACTCCAGGTCAAAGTATACAAAACCAAATATTTTAATGAGATCTGTCAATTGTAAAACACTCTTTCTGTTGAGTTCAGTGGGAGATGAATCAGGGTTAATATGGCACACAGATGTATATTTTCAATACAGGTGTGCTTTGTATGTAAGTTTGAAGAAGCAGTGTGATGCATGGTTCTGTGACTGCTAAGCAACCAAGGTGATATTCCTTTCCTGTGCTGTGTTTTATACACAGGGGTGACACAGACTGTCATTCCTTGGACATTTTTTCTAATACTGGAGATAGTTCTGTACATTGGATTAATGTGCTTGACATGTCTGGTAGGATTTTATCACACATTTGCCGAGCAAGGACTTCGCTATAGTGGTGTGTCAGCAGTTTATGGGGAAAGCAAGGGCCCACCAGCCTCAGCTGGGAAATAGGTTAGAGCCAGCCTTAGTGGGAATGGGGCAGAAAAGGGTGATACAGCTATGGCCACGTCAGTGAACTGGGACTGTGTACATTACACCAGTACAGGAATAGTGATGAGAGGAGCAGCCTCTGGTTCCTTAGTGAATGTCTCATTAATAATCTTCAAAAATGACCTTTCACTCATCTTGTACAACTTTGCCTTATCCCTTCACAATATATCGCCTCACAACAGCTGACTGTGAAAAGATCCAGAAGTTTAGTCTACTCAGTTTATCTAGAAGGTGGCTAAAGCCTTAACCCATGTGAGAAGCAGTCTGATTGTAGGTAGCTCTTCAATCTAGCAGAGAAAGGTATAGCAAGATCCAAGATTTGCAGGCTGAAACTGGAGGATTTCGGGCAAGAAAGAAGTATGGTTTTCATTTCTTTATCTTTATTTAGTTATTTTTATCAGTGAACAAAGTAGCTCCCAGACAATTTATGTAAGTAAAAGTATTTCTTTTAGCCTTAAAACTGCTAGCTTTGATAGTTAAGTCAGGTAGTTATACAGAATATGTAACTCTTGCCTTCTCTTGGATTTAATTATAGATTGTTTTTCGTACTATATTTGAAATATATTAGAGCAAAATTTAAAGTCTGTCACAGTGTCCTATCAGTTCTAAACTCTTTATATTTAACCTTGCCAGCACATTCTCCTGCCTCAGCAATTTGTTTTTTGATATTAATTTTAAAAATATACACACAGCTGCCAAGCAGAAGTACTGGTAAGCAAGCTCTGGGGTGTGGATAAATAAGACGCAATAGCACATGTTTCTTTGAGTAAATTCATACTTCAGAGGATGAAGTGGCTTTAATGAGGAAACTGATCAGAGGATACTGGAAGAGACATGGCGTTACATAGGTAAATATGAAGAGGCAATGAGGGGTTATGCCACAAAGCACTGGTGGGTGGTAGTGCTCTACATTATTAAGTGTCTCAAGATCATGTAGTTAATGTGGAGAAGTGTGGTGTGGAAGAGCTAGAGCAGAGGCTCGCCCTACAGCCATGGCTACCAACGCAATGCAAGTGGCTCACATAGTTCTGATAATGCTTCCATTCATCTTTTCCAGCAGCAGAGCACATCACTGCCCCTCCATCAGCCACCAGACTTTTGTGCTTTCTGCACGCCATGGCTTCTTGTCATGGGTTTAGCTGGGATTGAGTTAATTTTCTTCACTGCACCTGGCCTAGTGCTGTGCTTTGGACTTAGTATGAAAACAATGTTGATAACACTCAGATGTTGCGGCTGTTGCTTGTACTAGTCAAGGACTTTTCCAGCATCCCGAGCTCTGCCGGGTGCACAAGAAGCTGGGAGGGGAGGCGGCACAGCTAGGAGAGCGGATTCAAACTGGCCAAAGGGATATTCCATATCATGTAACATCATGCCCAGTGTGTTACCTGGGAGGGGCTGGCCGGGGGAGGGAGGCAGCAATCGCGGCTCAGGGACGGGTCAGTCGGCAGGTGGTGAGCGGTTGAATTGTTTGTGTTTCTAGTTTTTTCCCTTTTTTCCTTTTCCATTTTATTATATTATAATTATTGTTATTATTATAATAAGAATTATTATAATTATTATTTTTATTGTAATTATTAAACTGTCCTTATCTCCACCTACAAGTTGGTGGGTTTTTTTGTGCTTTTGCTCTTCCGATTGTCTCCCCCATCCCACAGGGGTGGGGGGAGTGAGCAAACGGCTGCGTGGGGTTTAGTTGCTGACTGAGGCTGAACCACGACACTTCTGCAGATTCTTGCTCACATCTGCTACCCTGGTAGAAATCTTGAGCCTTGGCACTGTGCTGGCTGGCTGCTGAACGATCCGTCTTCCTTCTTTCTTGTTTACCTTATCCAAAATTTAACTCCTGTCAGAGTCTGTAATGCAACATCCCACAGTAGGAGGTTATACAGGTGTTTGGGAGGAGATAATCCCTTGGGACTGTTTGTCTACTTGCTGTATGTAGAAATCTAACTGCTGGCCGTACTTCAGTATGTCATGTTATATCGAGATATCTAAGTATATCTTGGTATAACTGTATCATTCATGTACATCAACTAGGTATATCATCATGGTATAGCATCTAGGTATATCATGTAGTAGATATATTTCAGTCTTTAACCTGAAGGCTCTGAAATGAGCCCCTTTCAGAGCAGTGATGCTGGAAAAGATTGGCTAATGGGCTGGTAATTCCTAAATTCTCCTTTTTAAAAATTCTTTTACAATTAATGTTTTCTACCAGACATTCACCAATGCTATTTTTTTGTCCTATTAAAAAGCACATTCAAGTGTTTCATTATCTAATAAGTTTGCTAGTCTTCTAAGAAAACCATATTTGAATGCAATATATTTTCTGTTTCATCGCTGTGAAGAGGTGCACATTCTTTACTCTGTTGTAGCATAGCAGTGTCTTACAGCCTGCCACCCCCAGAAATAAGTGATGAGACCCACAAGGTTCCCACTTCTCCAAAGTCATTTATCCAAGCTGACATGTAGGCTTCAAAATAAATGTTATAGCTGGTAGGGTGAAAATTGTATGAGCTTCATATAATTCACTTTTCATAAGAGGCACAGAGCTCTTTGTTATGCAGATCTGTGTCTGTGCCAGTGATGTACTGCATATCTCATGTGCCACTGTTCCTTCCTACCTTTATTCCTACATTCATATAAGCTATTTTATATGGGAATACAAATCTCCAGGTGGGATCTCTAATGTGTATTCAGCTAGGGAGAAGCAATTGAAGGCATACAGAGGGTATAAAGTGATGGCTGCTGAATTTAGGGACACATGTGTGCTCACCCTGAGGCAGCTAACAGAAAATAATAGCAATGGCACCTATATTTTATCCAGTGCTTTTTGAGTGCAAAGCACTTGACAAAGGTGGTTAGCAAAGTTGTAACGGAAACTGCAGCTACTCTTTGCCTCAGTGACTTGTCCACCCAGGAAACTACATGCAGTTCTGTGCCATAAACTAATCCTGTCCTTTGAGGTCAATCCCTGTAGGGGACTTGCTGCATTTCATCTGGAAGAAAACTGTAGGTGGGAGAAAAGAGTAAGACATGAAGGATGCGAGAACTGAAGTGGCCAATAGTAACTGGCTCAGGTAGATTTTTAAGGGTGGTCTGGCTGAGTAGTACCCCTTAAATGATGGTTTGAGCAAGTACCAAACCTAGATACCATCATGAAACTATGCAGATGATGAGAAAGGTGTTATTCTGCTGTGGAAAGCGGATGCACGATTAAGGTATTTCAGAAGGAGGTGCTTTTCCCAGAGCACAGTAGATGTTGGCTTTGTATAGTTACCAGGTGCCTGGTTACTAGGGAAATTCAGATATGGCTGGAGTGAAGGTAGGACCTAATTTATGACACCCTCCTGGGAAGAGGACATACCAGCTTTACCAAAACCTCCACTTCTGCCTGGACAACTCAGGACATCTAATTTGTTATTTGGTCTGGTTACTTTTGATTGTCATCACAAAAAATTGCAGGCATGGGATTAGCATCCCACTTGAGACCACTGGAGCCCAAAGGTAGGCAAGCAATTGCTAATGAATAATGCATAGGTAAATGTAAAATGCATTGCCAAACCAGTGAAATTTTTCCTACTTTCTTTCTTTTCAAATGTCACAAGTTTCAACTCTTAACACTGCAGGCACTTAACTCCATGCTGTGGAACATTTTCATTGGGAGAAAGCTTTCATACCAAAGTGAAAGAGGAAATATTTCAGGAGCTAACTTTTTTTCTGGTTGGCTTCTTTATTATAATTATTTTTCTGGTCCTATTTTGTAGATAAAACTCCCCATGCTTTTCTCCTAGATAAAAAAATCGCAAGATTAAAATATATTTGCATACATTCTCTGTGCTTTTTATTCCTGTTTGAGTTGACATAAGATTTCTTCTTGCATGTTTTGCACTGTCATTAATTGCTTCCAGCAGTCTCGGAGGTAGTGCACAGTCACTGACTCCTCATGTCTTTTCTGAGACTTCCAATGATGACAAAATTTCATTAAAGGTGGTGATTTTGTTTTTATAACAGCTTTTGCTTCTGAATATTTAATTTCCCTCCACTTTCACATTTTTCTCTTCATCCCTTCAAGGTGGGTGTGAATAAGAGTAATCTCCCCTTTCATCCTGGTGTGCAAGGGGATGTGGTCAGCAGTGTCTGTATGGTAGGTTGCAGGAAGAAGGGCACGTGCACAATATTCAGCATCTTTCCCCATGGCCTGGAAAATCCTCTTCCAATGCACATCGCACTGTGGAAATTATAGGAGAGGGTTTGGTCTCTGCAGGCCCCTGTGTCAAGTTCCTTTTCAGGTGCCTTCACTCTTGCACAAAGGTTTCCACAAAGCAGCAGCTTATTTTATGAAACAGGACCAGAGGGAGCAAAGGGAGGGGAAGGGGCTTTCTAGGACTTTATTCCTCTTCTGCAGAGTAGGAAGAGACTGCTGTAAGTGCTTAAGCCAATGAAGCATGGAATTTGCTGTCTCCCTGGGCTCGGATCATTAGCTGTGATGTTATTATAGGTGTGCAGGTTAATCTAGGCCTGTTTCAATTCTCTGGGGTTTTGAAATGTTGGAGAAAAGCCCCATTCCTCAATGACCTCTTCCTTTAGTGGTTACCTCCCCTTGGAGCACCAATAAGGAGGGCTTTGCACAGCAGACATTTTTGAAGGTGCTCAGCAGTGCGTGCTGGCTTGTAAAATGATGCACTTTTTGCTAATAAACTTGCTGCTGAGCATGATTGATTATTTTTCTTTTTAATGGTTGCATCCAAGATGAAAATGATGGCTGGAGGGCTTGGATGTAGTGATAAAGATAACACATCTAAAGTAAGATTGCAGTTCAAGGAAAAAGATCTGCAGAAAAGAGGAAAGCTGCAAATCTGAAGAACAGCAAAGTGCATATGTGTAACAGACATAATTTCCTGGGAAAGAGGGGTAGGTACAGCGAACAAAAGGGCAGAAATCTTTCCTAATGACAGTAGCCGCAGTGCTGTAGTCCTGATTCTCCACAGTTGTAAATAGGAACAGCTCCAGAAGATAAACAAACAAAAGCCTCTTGAAGCTGTAGTAGTTTATACCATTCAAAAACAGATTCATAGTAGTTCAAGACACCCTGAAAGTGAAACTTGCATTTTATTACCAATAATAACCTTTCATAAGCAAGTCTGGCTAGAAAACCACTTCAAAAGATGTGTTTCAAGAATAGGCTTATTATGTCCAACATGGTCATGGTCTGTCATTTGCAGGGGGCGTATTGTACATTATGATCTAAATCTATAGTGAATGACTTCAAACACTACTGGATGCAATTGCTTTCTGAAAAATCGTTCTGCCTGCTTGATGGGGACTGACTCTTCTGATCATAAGCAGAAGAGAAGCCAACAAAAACAATCTTGAAATACAGAAATCAGCTACTTGAGAGAGTAGGAATGAGTCTCCTGTCACCTGATTGTTGGAACTGACCTCTAGTGACGTAAAATAGCATTTCTTTTTACTGGTCAGTTTTGAAACAAATAATAACTGTATGTAGAAAGTGGTATTAAGTATAGAAGGTATCATAACTTAGAAGGTCAATATATTTCCAGCAAGAGAATTGGCAAATGTAGCATGGAGAGCATTAAGGCTGTTGGAACAGAAGAAGGTTGGGCGATTCTTGTACTGATAATATAGGATACTTTGCACACGATAGTAAAAATCTTGTTAGGTTAGGTTAGTAGGATTTGAGACTACACCAAATTCAGTGTTATATTATTTACAACTTGTATATTTTGCTCTCGTTTATGTTGATATAAACTAGGATGAGAGTTGGCACAGAACCTCTTAGTACAAGTCTTTAAATTAAATTGCATGATCTTGCCTTTGTTTCTTTTTTCCAGTGCTGAGTGGGAATTCTCTCTAACATGGATGGACCTTCATGTTCTTCATAAGTCTTGTGTTCTTCCCAATGCACTCATGGCAAAATTATTTCCAGGACAGTAGAAGATGATGTGTTATTTCCATAACAGATAGCAAAAATAATCTCCAACTGAGTTATGATGTTGTAAGGTATTAAGATGCCCTAAAATAATCTAGTGGGTAGAGAATGGCATTTAAGATGTGTTATTTCTGTATGTCCAACTGTTCTGCAATCTATGGGCCATTGTACTTCTGTAATGATGCATATATGCCTTTTTCCATAGGAATTAACTAGACTGCAGACTCAAATACGGATCAAACCTTCATCCCTCAGCCAGACAGTAGGACTAGAGCGGAAATGTTAGCCTGCTTTTTTCTACCAGCTGAGAAAACTGCTGCCTGCGTTTGGGAACATATTTCCTGCGGGGACAAACGCTATGACTATCCCGGTAGGCAGGGATGGACCTACTCTGTATGTTAACACAGGAGCTTGTGAAGCCCTACAGCCAGTGGAAGCACATGTGACACTCAACATGACCTTCCACCGCCACATGTATTGGTCAGAGAAAAGCTACTAAATATCAGATTCCAGAACCTCTTAATTTTTCTTATAAAATGTATATTCTTACGTAGATATCATGATGTATGTTTTCCTTCAGGTTCATGATCATGTGCTGTGGTGAATTCTTTGGTTTTCAGCTGCAGTAATACCATCAGCAAGAAGCTCTTAAAATGAATGTGTTATCTGGTGGGCCAGAAGTGCCAGCATCAACATGTGAACTTGCTCTAATTATGAAAATTTAATGTGAGTCATACTGGACAAACTAAAATGCTAGGGACTTAAGTCTGTAAACTGGCCAGGTCAAATCATTATGTAAAGAAGCAAAATAGGTCAGAGTAAGCAGGAACTCATTTTTCTGTTTATGGTTTGTATATGAACATATCATTGGCCTCGATTTCAATATAAAATGATTTGCTGAATATTGGGCTCTACCCAGAGGCATCTAATAACTGGCTTATGATTTTCTTAGTGCATGTTTTATGTTATCAGTGGCATCTCAAACATTTTCTCTCTAGCCCCTAATTAAAAGAAATACAATTTTTAGTATAAAAATTTAGTACCTTTGGAGCCTATATTATCATAGACTGAAAGTTCACTTTCTTTGAATGTTAACTTACTCCATTTTTCAGTCCTAGAATAGCTAGAAAATTTGTAGCAGATAAACACAGAAACAGGCACCCAGAGCAGATTCATTTAGTGCCTCACAGCAATGCTACTAAAGGAAATGGCAGCCTTTCATATCCACCTTGATGGGCTTTGATTAGGCCCTCCAGGAGCTTATTTCTGTAGGATTCATTCAGTTCTGTAATTTCTATTTCAGATTAATAAACAGATCCAGAGGGACAGAATTCACACATCACCCACAAAACATCTCATTCAGCTGTTTCTAGAAGTTGCTGCATAGCTTTTGCTTTCAGCTTCACTGTTGAATTTGAAGTCTTTTAAAATGTCATTACCTTCTGTGGCACTAAGAATTTTGCAGTAAGCAAAATGTCAGAGAGTAGGTATGCGAATTCCCTCATGTTCTTGCTTGCATGCCACTGATGTAGGCGAGTTCACTCTTTCCGTGTCAACCATAGTTTTTCTTTCAATTAGTAAGACAGTTAACTATCAGAGCGTATAATCCCCAAATTTAATTTTTTTCATGTGACTCATTGCCTCTCTTAGCTGATAATTAAAAAGTTTAAGCAAGGTTTTTGTTGATGAAATTCAGCTACTGCATTTCCTTCTGCCATTTCAGAGAAGCGCCCTCCAAATTCTTTTATGTTTTATATTCATTACATTATCAGTATACAAACTCATTTCTCACCAACAAACCAAACCCTATGATACTTCCTGGAGCTTGGGAAACTGTGGTGAACAGGTCTGTGGCAACGGCTTGCTTTGATCTGTGCATCCCTTGTGCAGGTTTTAATATTAAGCTACTCACAGCTGTAATTGCAGAAACCTTGACTTTTTTTGACAAAGGCTTTTCTTACCCATGTCATGATTTTTGCAAATAGTTGTCATGTGTTTGCCAGCCCAGTAGTTTTCTTAGTTGTGTTTCTAACATGGTGTTCAAAATTCATCACTTGCACTGGGTTGCTCTCTAGTTAAGTAATTAGACCACCCCTAATTAAGCGATTCCCATGGACCTTTTATGAATGCATCTCAACTCTTCCTGAAACCCGTTGATGTTGGGACCACTGGCAGACAGGGTCTGCCATCTCTCCTGCTGACTCTGTTGTTTCCATCCATCTGACCCAGGGATGTCTGTGTCTCTCATTCCTTACCTAATACTTTGGCTCTAAACTACTTGAGCTGTGACCATCTTTTCCTGTTTCATTGAAGACCTGGAAAAGAGGAGTCCCAACATATCACCAAGGCTACCAGGTGCAAGATGATTTCATGCAAATATCAATCTATTAAGTGCTATATAAAAACCAAACAAAAGGTAGTGATATATGTATGCCAGCTCAGAAACAAAATAATTTCTATTGAATGTAACTGCTTTCATCCATTTTCTAATCAGTTCAGATTGCTCTACAGTTATATTATTGGATTATTCACTCTTACACTGTAAATAGGTGGCCGCTAAATAACATAGAAAAGAATTTTGGGTGGAATCAAATAAGTAAGAGACAAAGAAAGATCCATAATGGAACTGAATTACCTTAATTAACTTCTATCTTGCTCAGACATTGTTATTGACAGAAGCAGGCCTGGCAAGGTAAAGTGTCATATACCAGCCAAGCAGGATCAGTGGGATCCCCACAGTGTTCTTGCTGGCATTCCTGCTCTCAGCAGGTGCAGGGCTTGGTCCAGAAAGTGCCGAGAAGTTTTGACTTGCCAGGCCCATAATCCTTCCCAAAATGCCTTTTTCGGGGGACTTCCAGTTTCTACCCTGCCTCTTTCTCCTCTTTTAGAGG
This sequence comes from Phalacrocorax aristotelis, assembly GCF_949628215.1. Classification (NCBI taxonomy): domain Eukaryota; kingdom Metazoa; phylum Chordata; class Aves; order Suliformes; family Phalacrocoracidae; genus Phalacrocorax; species Phalacrocorax aristotelis. The sequence goes on along the minus strand of NC_134279.1, from coordinate 73,459,200 downwards.
ACCTAGAGGAAGCCAGCCTTGCATTGGATGAGGGGCAGCTGGGCAACATCTTGGTAGTGCTGAGACTGGGAATTTACTGCCCCATCTAATGCCCCATACTATAGATGTGTGAGCTACAAGGGGATTCCTGACAGACCAGAGGGGTGTCAGGTTTGCAAAGGAGATAATCCTAGTTTCTAAAAAGTCTTCCTTCTGGTCTACCTAAATAAATGTTGGCTAGAAAGTTGTGAAGCTCTGGTTGTTGTGTGGCTGGGTACCAGCTCAAGTAATATTTGCAGTCAGGTTTTCAAAGCAACTCTATGTGCAGCATATAGTACGAGGACACCAGAGTCCTGGCTGACAGCACATTGTACAAATAACCTAATAATTCACCTACTTTGTGGTATATTTTATCATATGCTCCCATGAGTTTCATTTTACTTGATTGCATTGATTTTTGTTGTAAATACCTCTGTATTAGAGCGGCGGTATGTTAGATACACTGATTTTTTTTTCCTCTGTGGTATTTCACTCTGACGTTGAAGTTCTTGGCATGAACCCAAAACTCTAAACTCCTAGGCAATGTAATCCCAGTAAGAAAGACAAAGCTCTCTTCTTAGGAAATCTCTAATAAGGAGCTACTTTGGCCATATGGAGAAATTGTTGTTACTCCCTCAGCACAGAAATAACAAGGCATAATAGCTAACTGAAATGACAAATTCATTCTATTTAGTACTAGGGGCATATTCTACACTGACAGTATCTCCCTGACTGTGCCATTAAAATGGAGCAGGAAATAAGATTATCAGAGTGATAAAGAACAGGAGTGCTCATAATGGAGAGCCCCGAACGTTTTGTAGAAATAGGCGTTGCTCCACTTGACTTCAGAGAGGGCTGATTGTATTGGTTGGTGGAAGGGTGCCAGTGCACTGTATTAGAAAGTTTATGAAGAAGCCTGTGACCTTTTTTAATCACTGCAAAACTGCAGCAGATTAACAAAATGCCTAGCACTTAGAGTGGAAAAACTTCTTAAGTATTTTATGTGCCGTGACTTACAGCAGAAAATAAATCATTATTTCATGTTGTAATAAACTTTGTTTTCTAGAAGCAACCTGCATCCAAGAAACTATATTCTTAATGGAAATATTGAGCAAAAACTAGAGAGTTATTAAAGCTTCATGTAAATGGCCAAACAGGGCACTGCTGACTTACTTTCTATTTGCCTTCCTGCAAAGATGATATTGTAGCAATAATAGATGGAAGGCAATAATGGATATAAACCAGGTAGAAATATTCAGAAAAAACAAGAGGATCATAAATCTAATAATTCTGAGGGAATTATGAGTCTGATTCTGACTTTTTCTTATATTGGTGGACAAAAATCAGAAGCGTCTACTTAGCTACGTGTGGCAGTAATAGAAAAAGCGGTCCTTGTATCTTGTAGGAAAAATAAAAGACTAAAATATTGCACATGTTAGTTCAGATGTGAACAGAATAATGAATCATACTGCAAAATCAGGAAGGGTGCTAATCAAAAGGAGCACATTTTATAAGCGAGGATTAAGCCATATTTGAAGTATTTTGGGGGGACTTCACAAGGTGGGAGGGTTTACTGAGGTAATCTGTTTGTTTCTTGTTTCTCTGGTTGTCACTGCAACAGGTAGAGGGCTACTGTTCTTAGAAATAAACATTTCACTAATGTTCTTCATTTGACTGAACTGGAAAACCCATTTATGAAACAGAAGAGGGGATCTTCAGGGCTGATGCAAACAGATCAGATGTGTTCTGAGTAGGTGTTCTACAGCGTGAGTACTGCATACGCCTGACAGCTCAGGAGAGGGACAATACACACAGGGTCCTGGCCTCTTGGCTGTGTTGAAATCTTTTGAAATACGATGGAGTGTCGCCAACCAAAGATTATCTTTGTTGCTTTGTAATTCTAATGAACAGCTTTAGTGATTGGTTAAATTACTTGGGCCATTTCAATCAAATCACAGCTGCTGTTTAATTTACAAAGCGGTTAGGGTCATCCTCTACACTCGTGGGCTTTTGAGCAAAATAAGCAAGTGTGAACACTTTCCCTCTTTCAGGTATCACTCAGTAAATACTGCTGTATTACAGCTTTCAGACTTTAGATCAGTAACCTGCATTTAAGTAAATTAGTTGATAGGGCTGTATATGTAAGAATATCTCTCTGACTTTCACGAGGCACAAACCTTTTCCTCTCAAGATGTTAAGACTAAAATGAGAGCAGTGAAGCTTTGCAGATGCACTGTGTTTTGACAAGGCAATGACATTTGTGATTACCTGCTTTGATGTGTCCATTCACAGACAATGCTGTAAGATGTAAGAGAGGCCAGCTGAGACTAGTCTTACACTGGACTCTTCAAATGATGGATTGGTGGATAAAGATCTTATTTATTTCTTTCAAATACAGTTACTCTAGGATTGTACCATCCACAGTTGTAATCCCTATTGGCATATGGTACCGGAGAACTGAGCAAGTGCAGCTCTGGCATAGCCTTTCAGCGAAATAAATGTCTGTCCTGTTGTTGAACCATTGGCTGGGGGAGTGCTAGAGACTGAGCCTGAAGAGTTTTCAGTTCCTGAGTCCTGATCTTGTGTCTGAAACCCACTGGGTAATAAGCTGTTGCTACTGATTCCACTCAGTTTGGCTGCTTATTTGAGAGGAATTAGTAAGGGCTGTGTCTCTAAACTCTCTGGGTACCCACCAAGCCAGGAGCACTGAGGGGGTAATATGGGATCTGAGCACCAGCTAAAACCAGGACTTTGTGTCCCTTGTAGTGTAGAGGTGACTTTCAAAATCTTATCCTATTTTATGTATCTCTTAGTATGTGTATTTGAATGTACAATTTTTTAATGATTGAATTGCCAGAACTGCCAGAACTGGTGTGTTGAGGTACAACTATTGCTTCATATGAAGAAATCAGTGATTAACATGCTAACATTGATTAGTACTTGTCAAGTCAGAAAGGACTGAGAAATAAAATTCTTTTCAAATGAGGTTTGCAAAAGATTATACAATACCAGTTTCCTCTAAGGCAAGGAGACCTTCCTCCTGATGAGAACAGATTATTTCCTTAACACTGACATTCACCCTACTTATGTTGGAGACAGTGAACCATGAATAAGTGACAAAATCATCTATTTGGCATTGACTTTCAGGAATAAAACCCTTTAGTAACTGACGTGCAAGTATTACAGAACCTATCGTGCTTGGAAATTAGTTCAGGAAGTGTTTTGGTATCTTGTTTTTGGAATTGCTGTCCACAATATTAAGGTAGAGATTTCACAGAATTGGGCAATAACATTCTTTCACCAAAGGATCATTCCTGCTGGACAGGCATGACTTATATACAGAAAAAGATTATGGTGGGCAGCTATGACGTCACTAATTATCTGATGAACCATAAGGCAAAATTGCCATCTACAAGTCATCCATATCTTCTCCCATGCTTCTAGCAGACTCAGATATGCTTTTCTAAAGGCACATTGTTCAATTTTTCGTTTAAAATGGATGTTACTGATTTCATACCTGACTAACAACTTAAAAACTAAAAGACAATTTAATTATGTGATCTCCTTCCATTCTTGTGTCCATAGAGATTTTAATTAAGTTTTATCTGGACCTTTCGGTTGAATATATTCTGTAAACAGCTCCTTTTCCTCCTTCAGAAATAATTTTGCTACCAGTACTCTATAACGCATGAGCATCCTGGCAATCTTCATGAACCTGTGTGAAGATGGAAGTGGAAGCTATTTTGTTTCAAGATATTCTTTCACCAATGTTCCTCTATTTCTTGGAAACTATGCACCTTTCACAGGCAATACTCACCCAGCAGAGACTTGGAATCTAGTTGTGTTTTCACATTCAATGCTTTCAGTTTCTTCTATTATGACTAATATGAAAGAAATTTGTTTTTATTTTCTATGTCAATTCTTGATTTAAAAATCTACAATTTTAAAAAAATGATTCTAACCCCACAAGTCATGCAGTGTTCTCCAGTCTTGCTCTGTTTGCGTTGCCCTGTTCAATTCAAAAGGCCACAGATATCCCAGAACTCTACAAGTTAGGACTTCAATGCCTCCACTGGCAGTTTTTGAAGATATTTGTAATCACTTAATTTTTTCTTAAGTCAGTGATACTGAACTATGGAGGGCTTCTGTATATATGGAAGACACCTAGAAAATAGCCTTAATTGTCTGATGGATATCTATAAAAGTATTTTTTTGGTTTAAATAAAGATATTAGAAGAATTTCAATATCACAAAGAAAATACAGAAATATAGGACATTCCAGAATTAAAACTGCTCATGAAAGCTTGATTTGGCTAATGTGTGCAGGGGTATTTAATGTATGTGATAGTGTTTTAATTACCGTAACCGTGCTTCTTTTTCCCCTTCAAGCCATCTGCCAGTTTCAATATCTATTTGGCAATTTCTATCGTCTTCAGCTTACTTTGAGAAGATTCCAGCTTCCGTGCTTATGGGATGTATCATGAGATTTATTGTTGGCTTTTCAGGTGGTTGTTGCCAGTGGGTTGGAAGACTCAGAATAATGCCATTACATACATAAATAAGGCTGTTACATACGAATCCCGCTTATGCACCTATCTGGGTCTTTCAGCCCTCTGCTCTGAGCTGAGGCCACAACTCTGACTCCCAGTGCTGAGACATCTCTCCCTTTCGGGGGCTCTGGTTGGACTGGGATATCCAGTTTTGGAAAGGTCAGGTGTTTTTCTTCTGGTTTTGTTTTTTTTTTTCTTTTCAGTTTTCCTTTCAGTCATGCCTCCTGGACCAGGCTTTATGCTGCATTGGGTCCTGTACTGCAAGATCAAAGCTCTACTGTCTAAAATCAGTGACCTCGGATGCTGCTTGAAGGTGTGGCGTTGCCTCCCGTACTGTATAGAGCCAAATGGATGAATAGCTAGATGGCATTAATACATCCCCGTGGGGAGGACAGAATGGCAGCTTGCCTCAGTAATGCTCAGCTTCTGGTCGATAACCTGTTCTTTAGCTTGCTTCCTTTGTTTACATCCCTGCTTACTGGGCATTCAGTTTTGAAATTACAAAGGCTTGTCTGATAATTTCAAGTAACATATTCTGGATGACAGCACACTGCCACAGCTGTATACCTGTGGTGACCTCTCAGTGCTCATTTCTCTTGATATTAAACCAAGACATTTCAGATCATTTGTGGCATTTTAAATGGGTCTTAGTTTGGGAAGTCAGACTGTAAATGTAAGATAACTGTCAAACAAGCCCACAAAGTTCACATTCTGCTTGGAGCAATTTAAAATCTTTCCCAGTGTTTTCAGGTATGTTGGTCTTAGAGGATGTTTTGAACTAATTTCTAATTCTCTATGTTTAAACTAATTAATTAAGCGTTACCCCCATTCAAAATGAGAAACTTATGATGCACATGTGAGATTCTGCATCAAATGGTCAGTAATCTATCACTGGGACAGCAGAGTAGCAATATGTTCATTGCCTGTTTCAGTGGCTTTACTTGTGTAGCTTCCTGGTTAATGTCTCTTTCTTTATAGCTATTACAGAGGATTTCAACCAGAAATCTTCTAGTCCCAGTGCTGACAAATAGGAAAGGAGATAGCCTGCAGTAAGACACTGTAGTGAGGGATGCCAGGCTTGCAAGTCAGGAGACACAAGGACTCATTTCTCAGCCACTGACCTGGCGTGTCTCTTAGTCTGTTAGTGCTATTTCTCCTTGCACTGTGTCTCGTCTGTTTTATAAGCTCTTGAAGCAGGACATAATCTTGTTTAGCATTTGCTCAGGGTGTAGAAAAAGAGAAGCCTCGAGATAAAATATTCCCTTTCTAAGCTGCTTGGAATGGAAACAAGTATGATGGAAAAATGATGGGAACAGAAGGGCAAACACAGATAATAACTTTACTCCTGACCACTTGAGGAGGATGGGCCATTATTGCTTTTTGATTTCTCAAGACAGCTTGGTCATTTGATGTCACCTTTGCAGACTAATAGCTGACATCCTTCGAAGTAAAATGCACTGTGGTTGTATAAGTGATGAAAATTATTGGTTGTGAACAAAATAAATTTTAATTATTTATTTATACTCCTAGTAGAGGGAGAATGATGTTTTGTGGGTGAAATACATTCAATTAAAACTTGAGTTGTTTTTCCAGTTCAAATGCAACTGGGTAAATAGTTTAGGCCACAAAAAATGGAGGAAAATATTCAGATATCCAAGTATTGCATAACTTTGGTTTTGTTTCAAAATGGCATTTTTCTATTTAAAAACGTACCTAAATTAAAAGTACAGACCTACCTCCATATTCTTGTCATCTTTTGACCAAACAAAACAATCTAAGCTCCCCGCCTACTTTGCTGCAGCTGGATAGAAAAACATAATTATTTTTCAAGAGGGAAGCCACTTTTGCCCACACTAATGTGACCAATATTCATTCATTTTTCAATCAGCCTAAGTGGCCATACTCATTAAATCTCCATAGTTTGTTTACTTCTAAAACATGTCCATATCTCTTTTCATTAAACTGAAATATGACCACTGTAGCAGTCCAGTGTATTCCCATTTCAGATTTACTTTTAAGGAAATTAAGCAATTATCTTCAAGGCATCTATAAATTAGAAAATGCATGTCAAAAACCATACTAAGTAAATGGCTTTATAATTACAGGTATGCTGGGATATTTGACAGAGAACCTCATGCTGACAAAACCCCAAGTTCCTGCAGAATCACTACCAGGTCAAAAGAAACCTGACACAGAGGTGCTGAAGCACCAGCACTTTTAAAGGTGGTCCCAGTATGTGAACTGATGACCTTTCAGAGACTGGAATATAAACAGGGAATGAATTCATGCACTGTGGTCTTGCTCCAAATATAATATGTTTAAGAAGCGAACCAAGATGTGAATGACAGTGAGGGACTGAGGGATTGGGATGTGCACGGGGAACCAAGCTCCAGTAGGTCTCTCAAGTGTTTTTCACTATGGCAGAGAATGTGACTGAAATCAATGCTGAGCATCTTTCCAATTCGAACATTGTTAAAAGTAATTTGGCATACGCTTGAACAGGTAAGCTTTCAAGACCAACTGCAGATTTGAGGTGTGGGCACCACCCCCTGGAAGCAAGAACTGGTTATCCTCCCACTGCTGATATGGTCCGCTCTGCACATCACAGCGGTGGTTGGCCAGTGACAACAGCAACCACAGAACTTCTGTGTTCCTGCTCTGGACGTCTGTCTGGAGCCAGTGAGCCAGAGCTGGATTAACATTGACGTGGAAGTCAAGCCCCTTAATGTGCCATCCCTGAGGAACAAGAAATGGCATCTTACCTGCCCTGGGGAGGAATTCCTGGCTGTATAACACAGGAGGAGCCACAGCAAATACCCACTCAGATAACTGTTCATTAATATCTCATCTTGCTAAGTCTTACGATTATTACAGGTAGTGGGGGTGCTGGGATGTGCACTCACCAGAGACTTGGAGGTATCACTGTGAAAGAGCAGAGAGTGACTATATTACAGAAACTCTTCTAGGAATAGCTTTGAAGCAAGGAACATGAGATAATCCTATTTATTTTTATGGAGTCATGGCTACAGACTGTTATAGTCCAGCTCTAAGTATATATTTTAGCTTCATTTTGTAAGATGGAAAGTGGATAAGAGCATTCACCATCTTATTCTGGGAAAGAGCTTCCTTATAGGCCTTCTTTTTAAGTTTTCATAGGGGACTTTCTCAATATTAGCTATTAGGGACCTTTCAAACCCATTAGGTTAAACAACGAAGCAGTAACCATTTTGCCATTTTCTTCTAGGAATTGAACCTTGGTCCTATGAAGCTAATAATATATTTTAGCGTAGCAAGTAAATTACTCATCTGGTAGCTGTATGGTGTTTATATCTTCATTTACTGGCTTCTAGAGCAGCATGTAGAGTGGATGTCAAATTGTGAAGGGGTATCTGCAGATTTTCTTGTACGTGATGCCTTCTTTGGACTAGATAGTCATTGTAGGTCCCTTCCAACTGAAATATTCTATTCTATTCTATTCTATTCTATTCTATTCTATTCTATTCTATTCTATTCTATTCGTCCTTCTCTCCATGGCTGTTCATCTCTCTCCCCGCACTCTATTTCAGGAGTGTGCCCTTTGACCAGCTGGCTCTGCCTTTGGTGCTGAGTGCCCCTCTTGGAAAGGTGAGCTGCTAACAGCAAATACCTCATTATGTACTGGATGCTACTGGTTCCTATGTCTCTACAGAATATAGCAATTCAGACAACTTATTTGTCGAGGCTAAGCCAAGTCCTGCATCCAGTCTAAACATTATATTAAGCTCTTTGTCTACTTTCCATGTCAGAGAATCAGCTTTAAACTTTAACACTTTAAACTTCTTGCACGATAGCTACAAACTGTACAGCTTGCAGAGGTATGTGGGTCTCTGTTGCTGTCACAGCAGATCTGTTGCTTGATGTGCCATAGTTATTAACCTGTTCCATCACCTATGTGTAGACTACAGTGGCAGGATTCAGAGTGAAAGCACAAAACATTCTTGCAAAAATTAGGTCATTTGCTATTACTTAATCCACATGATTCATTGTTTAAAAAAAATAAAAAGAAAAAATAAAAGCATTTTCTTAGCAAGGTACTTCCCTAGGAACAAATGCCTCATTAATTTTGAGCACTTCAGCCTGTGTGAACTATTAAAGCCTAATAATGACCATTTTATAAGCAATGCCACTCATCACATACTCATGAAACAAGATGTATTTGTTAACCCAATAAGCACTTTGATTATTTATATTTCCTGCCTGCTTAGGCTGGAGAACCATGTAGGTGTCCAGTTTGCAGAATGTTCCTCTCTGTATTATCCAGCACTCCAGATAGAGGGTTTTTCCCCAGCCTCTTGTGTTCTGGTTTGCATCTGGGTAGCCATTAGAGCAAAACCAATATTTTGGTATATGGCTTCCCAGTGTTCAGCCTAATGAGGAACAGAGGCAAGACATACGAAGTAGTTAACCTATAATCTGGTCTTAAAGAAGCTGGGCAAAAGACAAGAAAGAGGAAGAATATAAAAAGAAGGACAAAAGGAATAAAAAGCATGAATCAATATTCATTCCACTGATTTTCATGTCACAGCTTTTGTCGAGGATTTTGACTTCATCCTGCTTGGATTCAGCAGAAGAGCTCTATATAGGCAACATTAAGAAAATGCTGTCATATTTTTCATATGCTGGTATGGTTTATGTACTCACGTTTCTCACAATTCATGGTAATGGGAAGAAATCCAGTCCCAGGCTCCCAGTGAAATGGGGAAACCATTGAAAGAAGCTCTCTGGCTGACACTAGACTGCAGAATTTTTTTTCTTAACCAAAATGAAGTTCATTAATAAAAGCTCATTATCAGCCTACTAAAGTTTTTTGTGCCATTAAAGAGTCTGACAGTTCATCCAAAACTAACTGCAGAGACAGAAGCTCTTACAAAAGAATTAAACTTAAAATCTACTTATTTTCAACTCTTACATTCAATTAACATTACTACAGAGCCAGGATCCTTAGCCCAGCTTCTCCTTCATGCATGCACCCCTCTAACCTCATAGTACCTTCACTCCTGTTCATGCAGAGTCAGAATCTGATGCCTTCTTCCTCCCCAGTTTGGGTAAACTGCCTTTCTTGGCCTAGCAATGAGCTCTTGTTTTTTGTGTTTCATGCTATTCCAAATGCTGACTGCAGCCACTGGTTGTTTGGACCCTAATAGTTGTTTATGGTAAGGTTATCTAACCAATGATTTTTTAAACTGGTTCAAAATGCAGTATTTCCAGTTGCTTCCTGTTTGCTGTCATTTGCATGAACATCACAGTTGGTGCATTATTTGATTATGAATATGGACCTTTCTGTGCTTAAGGCCCTCTTGGTTAACTCTCTGAGAGCTATGACCTGGTAAATGTAGTGTTATACATTTTCCAGTCTCAGGTGTATAACCCAGGTGGATGTGTAAGAAACAAGCTTTCCTTATCATGTCATTAAATAATTTATAGAATCTCATTTGGTGATATTCCCTGAGAGGCAGCTGCCTTGGAATAATCAAAATTTGACTTGATGTTAAGGCAGTTCTGTTGCTATTCAAGAAAAATATACATGTAGTGAAATTCTTCAAGTCATTTTGATAGAACATGGTAACTAGGCTGTGTAAGTAATGAAAAGGCCAGCTCCCACCCAGGTATATCAGTTCAAAATAGTAGTCACCTGTGCAAGCAACTGTGCATGTCTCCCTCTGGGCATTTCCTCATCTCCCCTTCTGCTATATGCTGGTCTTTGGATCCTGAAGGCCTTCCTGGGAACAGTCTATTCCAGCGTCACGTCATCAGTATCTCGGCAAGGAAGTGTCTCGGTATTCTGTTGCAGTTGCAACATTTTCTGGCCTATTTTTCTTTTTTTTTAAAGAATATTCCCCCCCCAGCAGTTAGAATTTTCCTGGAATTTGTCCATCTAGGGGTACAGGGACACTTGAAGAACCTGTCCTTCTGAGGATCCCATTGTTTTCTATTCTGTATTAGTTCCCTTGTGCAGGAACCTTCTCAGTAATCTCGCAGTCAGGCGCTCATGAGTCTCTGTAGCTATTTCAGTGTTAAGGGCAGGCTGCCTTCAGCACTTTCATTTCACCTCTTTAAAATACCTTCTGAAGGTATTTGTTTGTTATGAGGCTGACAGTGCCCTAGGACTGTGCCTTTGAGAGAAAACGTTGTGCTGGTGGCACTGCTCAGAGAAAGGTGGTTGTTTTCTGTTACCAGATTCCTGAGGTCAACAAATGCAAATAGGTTATTGCATTCAGCTGGTGCTTCTGTGCATCTGGAGGCTGATCCACAGCCACATCTGTCCAGGCAAAAATCCCCAAATATGTTTTCCACCAGGTATGAGGGACTGGGTCCTTCTCTCTAGTTTGGGCTGTTTTCAAGGTATGCAAGAATTTAGCTACTCCCTCCTGACATTCCCTTATCCCTCCTGCACTGGGCAACCTTTTCAATCGCAGCCTTTTAAATAGCTGCCTCCCATTTCGTGCACCTATTTACCTTGCCCATTAGAGCCAGTTGCCTTTGGGAGTGGGATGACCTGGGAAAGGGATACTGCAAAATACTCTGCTCCAAGAAAAGGAAATATGCAACTCCCCTTATACTGTGAATTCATGGATGTGGGGAGTGGTTAGAGGACGAGGAGGTGAGGTAGCAGTCCCCCTTTTTCATGTGAAATTATGCAGACCTGGTAAAAGCGTAGCACATTCTGGCAAGTACATTTTTCTTCAACATCCTTTGACAAAAAGAGTAAATTACAAGCTGTTGTGATACTTTGTGGATTGAGTCTCCTAGCAACAGCCCTTCCTCCAAAGATGACCCTTGTCATTTCAGAGTGCCTGAACCTGGAAATTTTAAATAGCCTTGCGTGATTATAAGGAACTTTAAATAAGCTTTTTCTTCATGAAAGCCTTGTTTCCCATTGAGCAGCTTTTGTTTCCAAGTCTCGTGATAGCTTAATGATAAAATATGAAAATAGCTGTGCTTATTTTGAGTAGAATTGCAAAGGAGGCAAGTGGTTTCTTTTTCTTAAATACACCTGAGTTAATGTTTAATAAGCCAGCTGTTTTTTAAAAACTTGTCTTCTCTGAGGTTGAGAAAAACAGCTCTTATTTACTGAATGAAGGTTTAGGGCTTTGCAAATAATATCTATTATTATTGGTACACCTGAAATCCTACTGGGTGACTGGTAAGTAATTTTACTTGTCTTTATTTTTTCTAAAACTCGAATTTTATTCAAAATCTCAGGCTTTTTCATTTGTTTGTGAAATAGAGGTTTGTAATGGAAAGACATTTAAGGGGTGAAAACTGGCTGAAGACTTCAAAGAAGTAGATACATGTTGTGCACTGAGATGCACAGCTGCGTCACGGGGAACCTTCAGAGATCCATCCTGGCTGCAATGCTATTTAGTACCTTTATTAATGGACTGAGTGGTGGCATGGAGGTGATGTTTGCACACATTTCACATTCTCTGGATGGCTGGATGAGTATTTAAGCTGATCTTGACACAGTAAGGAACAGGATGCAATCTGATGAAGATGAAGCCCTGCACTCATTCAGGAATCGTCCCTTATATAACTAGCAAAAATGTCCTCAGGAAAAGGATCTGTCAGATAGAATGGCCCACACATCAGGCATGAATCAATAATGCCAGTGTCTCAGGAAAAAACCCAAACATTTTTCCTGATAAAATGTTGTGTGAAACAAGTCAGTCCTTCTGCTTCACCGGGCTGTAGTGGGAGTGCTGTATTCAGTTTGGGACAGCATGACACAGGACAGATATCCACAAAAGCAGTGGCAAAGCTTGTGAAACTAGAAAACATGGTCTTTGAAGAAAACTGGAAAAAAAAAAAAGGATTTGCTTATCTTCAGAAAAACTGAGAAGAAACGTAGTAAAAATCTTTCAATAATTAACTGGAATGCCATTGAAGGTGCGAGTTATAAATTGCTCCCTCTTTCCAGAGAGCCTCTGTCTCTTGTATATGGAGCTAGGAACAAAGGAAGTCACTAGAGGAGGAGAAGCTGAGGCTCGCTTTTGAATCTTACATGTGAGGCACAGATTTAGAGTGATTTTTCTTAATGCTTTAAGAAATAAGATGCTGTTTTAGAAAACAGCATTATGAAAAACAAGACATGCAGATAAATTGGTCACAGTTCTGTGTCATTCAGATTTCAAATACCTTAATTATCAGACATAGAAATGTATGTTTACCATTTAACAATATATGGCTTTCTTTCTCCATGTATAAAATCAGAGATGCAGCAGGATTCAGTGACTGATAACCTGGATAATGAGTCTAGTGTGCTTCTTTACCCTATATGGAGTCTGCACTGCAGTTATTGGTTGTACTCTATTGGCTGCATGCATTTCCAGAAAAAATATATAGAGAGGAATCCTCTACCGCCTGTCATGTTAATAAATTGACATTATTTCCCTCAACATCTAGCAGTGTGCTGGACAAATCTTAAAGAAGTTTGTAAATTGATATCAGGTATGATGTTAAGGGGTAAGGGTGATGGAGAAAAGAGGTAGGGGAAGGTTGTATTCATGTAGCACAGTTTTATGGTTACAAGAGGCCAACATTCCTACCTAGAAAAGGAAAATGCTAGACTAGAAAAGGGCTTAAATTGCACACACATTTCTCACCATCTCTTCTCAAAGTATTTAAAGCAGTTTGATTTGGTCTGTTAGAGGATATCACAAGAATCCTTTTGAATAAAGGTAGTTCTAGATAGGGTGAAATTGCATGGAAAAGATTACCTCTGCATCTCAAGTATATAAATGCAAGACCTTCCCACTCTGTGACTCTACTGAGCAGCTATTCTTTGTCTTGTATTTGAGATTCCTGTGCCTGAGATACAGTGAAAGAAATAGCTTGCTTTAGTTATAACAGGGTACATAATATTTGCCACTCAAGCAGTTGGAGTCTCCTTAATGTCCATTAGGGCCAGTGGTGATCTGGAAGCCATTGCCTGAAGACCTGACTCACTGCTGTGGTCCTCCTCATTATTTACTCCTCCATGGGGTGGGTGGAAAAAGCTGCTATTCTGAGCTGTACATGGCTGTACCTGCCTAAGAGGCTGCAAGAGGAGCCAGGCCCTGGTAAACTGAAGCAGGCAACAGTGGACTGGGTCTCCAGAGAAGTTTTGCTTTGGGGCAATCCAGGTCACCAGCAAGGAACAGCCAAAGGTGAACCAATGCCTATTTAAGTGGGGTGGGTGTGGAGGGGAGGAAACCTCCCTGGTGGTCTGATCTAGTTAGACGCATCTGAAATGAAACAACACCACTAACAATAAAATATCACTAGGTGAGAACCACATACCTATTTGCTATGGTTTTTTGTTAAAAAAAAATCATGGGCATGCAGCACATTTCTCCTGCCCTGATAACATTCCTTCCATCCACTGAAGTGGCAGGTTCTTCTGCATTCTTATCACATCAGTTTTCATGCATCGGTGCCAATGGCAGAGCACGCAGCAGCAAATTAACAGAAATGTTTTCATTCACTGCTAGTAAATTCAAAGAAGTCAATCAGTTACCTTCCATTATAATTAAATAGCCATTGTAACACTTGTCTCACCAAGTGAAAAATCACAGACTTTATAGGGAAATACATGTTATTTTGAAGCATCTCAGAGTGTACTATATTGTTAAAGAAACAACAGCGTTCTGTGGAGGGTGCAAAAGGCATACAAAAGATGTTTAGATGCAACAGGATAAATCCATTCAAGGCGTGAAGACAGATAAAAGCACTTTGTATCATGTACAGGTTACACAAGGCAAGACAAATGAATATCAAGATGGAAGTCTCGTCTGTACTCCTTTTCGCTCCATGTCATGACTGTAGAAATTATGTATAGTAGAGCTCTCTTAAAGCAAGTGAAGCAGTGTCTAACTCTCAGTGTCTTTAGCAGTGTAAGTAAAAGGCCACTGATATACATATATGCACTCATGCATGAGATATGACAACTAAGATAAAGTTAAATGGTGTCACTTAAATTTTACAGAAATACAGATACTCATAAGAAGTTAGACTGGAAAGGACCTCCATTTCAAAACTGGGCCAGCTGGGATGTCAGACCAGGATGCTCAGGGACTCATCTGGTTGAGTTTGGAAAAAATCTTCCCCTCTAGGCAACCTGTCTCACTATTTGACTGTCCTCCCAGTGAAAAAGTTTCTCCTTGGATCCAGTCTGAATCTCTCTGGTTTCAATGTATGCCTGTGTCAGGGCCCTGAGGCCACTCTTAAGACTTAATGCCCATGACCAGTCTCACCTGCAACCCTCAGCCACACTCCTGCCCATGGGTCTGAAAGCCCTTAGCACCCAGTCCTTGCCATTTTGGATATGTGTTGTAGTCTTGTCTCTAGCCCTGTCTCTGGCCCTGTCTCATTTTGCTTCTGGCTGGACTCAGTGCCTCAGAGGGACCCTGGATCTGGTTCATCGCTCGCCGTGGCTGTCAGCAGACCCTGTTGGAAGCACCTGGGCTGTGCCCAGAACCTGTGGGGCTGTGTCCCATTGGTGAGGACATTGCCTGCTCTGGGGTCACCCTGAGTTCCCAACTCACCTGCCCTTTGGGAGCAGCGAGACCTTACCTCTCCCTGACAATGTGTTGTGTCTCATTGTCCCACCATGCACCGCTGTGAAGAGCATCAGGGCAGGCTGCTGTTAGGTCCCCAGAGGTTCTCTCTTTGGGGGCTGAACAAGCCAAGCTTCCTTAGCCTCTTCACATTGGCTGGTGCTTCAGCCCCATTTCCGTCTTGCTGATCCTCCACTGAAGTCACTGCGGTTTATGTTGGATTTTTTTTTTCAGATACTCATCTAAGAGGACGTCTCCTGTAACAGACCAAATACCATAGCTCTTCTTTTGGCCAAGTTCTGAAAACCTCACATCCATGGCACTGTCTTCTGTTTCAGATTCTTTACTTCCATTCCCAGATGGTGTTTTCATTGATACCACTGGACTCCATTCTGAGCATGTTTTATAGCCATAAAGTTTTCATTCATAACAGTCTAACAATTTAGCAGCTAGCACACATTTGGCAATTAGTGCTAAACAAAGAACAGGGCAGTTCCTTAATGTAATTGTCTAGAATATCTGTAATGGGAGCAAAGTAACTAAGTAAACTACTAAGTAATAAATTGTATTTTAAATATTCATGTGATAATATAGCATTTCAGCACTTCATAGTTTTTGGTTAGTAACATTTTATGTATCACTGAGTCTTTAAGTCTGATTTTCTTAGCCTCTCTTTTCTAGATACATCAATAAAACCCAAGTGTGGATTTTAACACAAAAAGAACGCAATGAATATGACACTAATAAACTAAAATTCACCTGTAGCCTTTTGAACTAAAGCAAATAAAGGACATATGGCTGGACAAGTCTGTAGAATCATGACAGACTTATTATAGCTGCCTTTATTTAAAGATAAATACTACTTTCTTCTTAAATCCAAATTTTGAATCAGCAAAGAATTTGGCACTTGCGGTAGAAAGGAAGTATAGGTAGTTGTGGAAAACACAAATAAATGTTTCTACATCTGGAATCACTGTTGTAGATTTTTTATTGTGGACAAGTATCGAGTGTCTGTGTATGATCTGCAGGCAGACCCCTCTGCTTAAAAACAGCCCACGTATGCAAAAAAAACCCTGGCAGAACAGCAAAAGAATTGAAAAAAATTATAAGCCCTTGCTATCAAAGTGAAACTTGATGACATCACATTTCTGGCCTGATTGTTGCATAACTTTTAATATCGCATGGCCTTTGGGAGAGTCTCATCTCAGTACACAGGTTTTGCTTCTTGTCCTCTGCTGTCAGTCCTCCCCCGACTACGTGGCTGGTGACGACAATCTCCCTCAGACAGATATCTTATTCTCTCTCTTGCTTGGAAATATCCACCGTAAAGCCTTTCAGGAAATCCTGAGAGCCTGTGGAATTGCAAAATCCATTCACCCTCTTGAATCCTTGTTTAGGACCTTTATATAGTAGGGGCAGCTCTCCTCCATTGTTTGCTGCTTCCACATCACTTGTACTTCAGATCCCTCTGGAAGAAAGCTCTGTTTTAAGTTCCTCATGAACAACACTTATGTTTTCATGAAAGATTTTTCACAGGGGGTTCTGTAGCCTCTTCTAGGTAGTGTAAGGCCATTGTCTAATCCCAGGGGTTTTTATGGTTAATCTCCAAATAAAACTGTGAGCAGCTAGAATAGCTCAGGACATTATGCATCTCAAAGTAGATGAATAGGTGGGTTTCCTGCCAAAAGACTGTGGCTCAGATGATGCAGCCCCAACAGAAGAAGTAAATAAGTTAGGAACTTAATTACTGCCTCACAGGATACATATTCAGAAGTTTCTGTGCATAGCAAAACAGGTTCAGGGAATTGCAGTAATTTCCTTTGCCACTTTATTTGATTGTGCAGCGACGGGAAGGGAATGAGGTAACTTAATTTGCATTAAAATTATTATGATTTCCGTTTTTCAAATCACAAATATTCACCGATATCAGGAATAAGAATAAAACATCCCATTTAGGTGTTTTATTCACATTGTTACTTTGCATTAATGATAAATGCCAGCTAGACCACATTCCACCAACAGTATATTAAAATACCTTGTAATAAGCACTTATTAAGTTAAGAAAACACTCCTAAAAATATTGTACAGGTCAGTTTTACAGTGAAATTAGCCAACAGCTCTGTGACCAGGAAAAGCTTAGAACGAGAAGATCTGGGGCCAGTCGCCTGCTAAAAGTCTGTATGGAAAAAGAAGTATATACAGACCCATGCTGACAAAAGTAATTAAGTCAGAGGCCAAAGGTGGTATCAGAACAGATTATTAATTATGTCATGTTAAAGCAGATCACATCTGAGAATTTTTAATTTGTTTTTCTAGTTTGGAAGGAATGTATATTTTCCACTTGCCTTCCTAAGCCAAAGGAACTTGGAAACTTATGTTTTGTTCCCCAGATAAAAGCTAAGATTATTATTTACAGACATGAGTTAGGAGTTAAACTCCAGAAAGAACACCAAATGCATTGCAAAGCAACCATTGAGTGCCTTTCAAAAAAAAAACAACAAACAACCCAAACCCAAGGCAACTTGCTTTCTTAAACTTTCGCATAATCAGAATACAGGCTTAAGTGACATGGATTGGTTAAATCTAAATATGTGACCATTTGGCTGAGCACATATTGGTGATAAAATAAAGCCAATGCTAAAGCTGCTGCTGAGGACTCCACTGTCTCTCAGTAGAATCCCATACTCCTATATAATTTTGTTTCAAGTTTGAAAGCAGCCGTCCTGGTTTTGAGCTGAATTACACCTCTTTCCCTCTTTGTTTGATTTGTCTCAGGAAGGTTTTAAGCAAGCTTTTTGTGGGATTGATTTTACTTGGAGAGGCTGTTGGACTGATCTCTTCACCATATATGTGGAGATGCATATTGCAGTGCTGTAGGAAACACAGAGGGCCATCATCTAGGACAAACAACTGCAGAAGAGCCTTTCTGGTCCAAACAAGTACAATTCACGTGGACTGAGAATAAAATTCTAGCTTCTCAGCGTATCCCCAGTCTGCATACACTAACTGAGCAGGATCTGTGAGAACAGGGACTGTCACACCAGAGCAGGAACATTGTCCTCCCGTTTTGGGTTCTCCAGAATCCTTCTCGGAAAATGTATCTACTCCTGTCTTCCTTAATTTGATGAGACTGAGTTAAAGCACTCTTTCAGAGCATTCCTACCATGGAAACCTATGGCACAGATGGATTTTGAGTATTTTCCCACACCCCAGACTTTTTTGGGGTCTTTTTTTTTTTTTTTTTGATTATCATATGTAATATAGTACACATTTTAAAGACTGTTTTGAAATTTTTCTCCCTAACTTACTCCTCCAGATACTAAAATGTTGCAGCATGGCCTGATGGCTGCCACAGTAACTCAGGAAGAGTTTCAACTTCGAAGAAAAATAGTGACTGAATCATGGCAGGAGGAAGAGCTGAAACAGTAAAAACTCCCTTGGTGTGTATGGACGGAAGCTTAAATCAGATTCTGTGTGAGGGAGAGCTGGCAAAGACACAACATGGGCTTTTGGGAGCCATGTTCCACTCAAGCACTGATCCCTGTGGCTTCTTGAACTGTTCATTTTACATTTTTTGTAACCATCCTTGTTTTGCTTATGCTCTTGTGATTAGAAACTAGGTCTTTTTTGTAAGTGTAGCTGTTACTGCTCTTAGCAAAAAAAAATCCATGATCTTCACTAGGCATCTTAGGCATTATCATAAATACATATATACATAAATTCCTGCATTATCTTTCAGAGTTAGAGCTTCTGTTCTTCGATATCACTACTTAAATAAACAAGGAAAATCATTAATCTAAGCTTTTTTGGTTTGGGTCTTTTTTGGGGAGGGAACACACTTTTTTTTTTTTACTGTATACCCTAGCAAATACAATTTTAGTGTAAAATTCTGGGGTTTTATACTGTTGTAAATCTGGGATTACTGCTGTGAGGAAAATGAGACTTATATTAGCAAACTGAGAGCAGAATGTGGCCCTCCAAATTTTGGAAGAATTCATGAAACACTTGAAATGAAAAACAAGATTATAGGTGACATTTCACATCAGACTGCCTTTGGTGTGCCTGTGGGCATGAGAAAAATAGAAACCTTGCTGGCAAGCAGAGACTGGTGAGCTGAAATTAAAAAAAAAAAAATTAAAATGTGGAAAAGCATCAATTAAAACAGAAAGGGGAAAACTACCTGGGGCATTATGTGGATGACAAAAGAAGGAGGAGTAAGCACAGCCCACTAAAGAGAGCAAAGGGCAAAATGTGGATTACACCTGGATCAAAGGCTTGAAAGATAGAAAATGCTAATTGAGATAATGAAAAAAAATTCAAAGGGCTTTCTGCAGGTAGTATGCCAGCTTCAGGTACTGGGGAAACTTCTGAGCATGGAAGGAGGGAAGACAGAGACAGTATCCCAGCTGTAAAGAAAGCCGTTAGTTTCTTGAAGTACGTCACCCCGAGGGAAAGCCAGAGTGGAAGTGTAAAGCAGGACTGATACAGCTCCTTTTTGGTAGTGGGCTGAGGGTGAATTTAATTACTTACAGTGTGATATCAGCCCCAACATATGGGACATTGCTTCCAAATTTAGAAGAATCTTTTAAGGCACCTAAATCTGTATTTAGGGATCTGAATAAATAGGTATCTCAAGGGCTTAGCCCTACCTTTCTGCTTTCTCAGACAATTAGCAGGTGTGTATATTTACTTGTGGACAGAGAAAAGACAGATGACCAATGTTTGCCATAGTGAAATGTCTTTATTCTATATGAAGATAAAATATTATGAATCTCACCAGGCTAAACGTGATCTGTTAGGCTACAGTTGATAAGACGTGTAATACTTAGCATTTGGCTTAGACCATTGTATTTTTCTAGTACAGAAGAAAATATTTCCATGACTATATCTCACAGTTCCTTTGGAGAAAACAAATATTTTGTGTATAATTCCTTCTTTTCCAGTACTATTACTGCATGGCAACTAAAAAAAGTTATATTCCTTGTATTTATCCATGTGTCCATGTCATTCCTTGATGATGAACATTAATTTTAGAAAAAAAAAGAAAAAGATAATTTTGTTCACAAAATTTTGAGGAAATTTTTAAGATTCTTGGAGGGGAAAATAAGAACATGGGAGACCTTTCAGATTTCAGATTTGGAAAGTAGGAGCCTCCAAACCATTTATTTGATAAATGGCTCCAGTAAAGCCCCAGTCCTGTACCTGGCTGCTCACCTGAGTGGCTGCTGGAATGACCCTCGTACTGGTTTCACACACACCCCCCCCCCCCAAATAGTTGAAGTCAAATATGTCAAGAAGGATTTGCAGGGCTGGGGCTACAGACACTAATATCTGCAAAGATCTGAAGTGATCACCATCTACTGCGGTACAACGCTGGAGCTGTGCTTTCTGAGCAGCAGCTTGTTTACTTTAGAAATATGCTATAAAAAAAACCTTGAGTTTTAGCAGGTTATTTCTTTATGTCACTGTAGTTGCAGTTTAGATATCCTAGCAAACAAAATGGAGGTGAAAGGTGGATGAATTGATTGTTTTAAGTAGGTTGTTTGGTTTGGTTACAGTCATTGCTTTTAAGTTAACAAGGCCTGGTAGCCTCTTAATGCAAGACAACCTTTGAGAGGTGCATCGCCTTAACTGTGGTTTTAAACAATGTTTTCTTTCTGTGTGGATTTCAAAGGAGCTGTTAACATGAATGGGTATAAAACTGCAAAATACACACAGCAGGTTCTGAAAAAATATTTCTCATTACAAATACTGCATGGGGATAATGGACTGCGTAGCTACTTCTTTTTTTTTTTTTTGAGGGGAAATAATTTTCAAGCACTTGCAAGTCTAATGTTCAGCAGTCCAGCTGTCAGTCAAACAGAGGTGGGAAAAGATAATACCATAATATAAACCATAATACCATAACATACAGGGTGCTGGGCCATCTTCTCTAGGCTGTGCTCTTCCTAGAAAGGTTGGACTAGATGATCCCTGAGGTCCCTTCCAACCTGGGATTCTGTGATTCTGTGATTTAGTGATAATCCCAAAACATAAACTATGGGTATCTATCCCTCCTTCTGAAAAGCAAAGCCCACTCCCATGGCTTGCGAGGTCCCCCCACCCCTGGGATAAATTAAAAAAATGAAATTCAGCTTTCCTTTCATCAAGTACACTGAACTGCCGTAAACAGCTGCCCTGAATTGGAGCAACAGTAGACAGCCCCTCTGGCACAAACTTCCATTATTTGGGCATATCATGGTGGAGGAATCCTTTCTGCATTTTAACATTGTTAGACCTTGTGATGTCCTCAGCAGTGAGACAAGGAAACGATGAGATACTAATATGGACCCAGCAGTCGACAGTGACAAAATAGCCCTTTTTGAGCACTGTCACACATTAAGAGTGACTGCTTTCCACAATATTTTGGGAAAAGTTGCCAGACCAAGGACATATGGGGTGAGAGTCAGAAAATCAGAAAATAAAGTAATTCTAGAGAAAGGGCTCATGGAATAGTACCTCTTTTTAAATTTTGTAATATTATACTTTCTATCTTCCCCCATTTTGGGCTGTGCTGTAATGATGTTAATGAGCTCTTAAGATTTCACTGATCTAAGAATCTCATTGCAGGGTAAAGCAATAGTATGAAAGCCTAAAAGCAGCAATGGAGAGCTTGAGAGTGTGTGCCGTAAGCACTCAGACACACCTTAATGAGGAAGATGACTGAAGTCCATCAAAGGGCTAATAAAGGCATACACAAGACACCTGCGGTGTTTCATAGAGGAGGATGTGCAGCTTGGGTAGTGTCCAACTTCACAGTTCTGTGACCTGGGCTCATTCATCCCCTGAGTTTACAGCATCAGTATTTCAACAGCTGAATTGGTGACTCCTGCTTCCCTTTATGAAAAACATTTGAATTTTCAGTGTTCAATTCACCTAACTTAAGACTTCTATTTTAGCATGAGAAAAAAATGCACCTCTAAAGTATTTATTCTTCATCCTTATAGCTTGTATTTGTTAAACTGAGGCTGCTTGACAATTGAACACTTCCAAGTGCTACCTGATTGCCAGTGCACAACGGTTGGCAGCCTTTAAAGTCCTGAACAACAGAACCATGTGAAAACTGTGACAGTCTCATATTTGAGTAAGATTGGAAAACAAACTCTTGAAAGAGCATCTGTAGTCCATGGGTGAGCAGCTGCATTTAGACACCCAGTTGTGGACAGAGTCCTCAGAGCCCCTGGTCAACCAGTAGCCCTGGGGCAACAGATATATTTGATAGGGCAGAGAAATAGACGAGAATGTGCACGACACCAAATGCAGGTTATGCTCTTTATGACTTTGTGATTATTTTTACTCTTCAGTAAGAGTAATAGGCAGCTGTAGTGATCATAGGTGAATTTCACTGAAGCTTGGTGAGAGAGATGGGGCAGATGGTCCTAGCTGCGCTTGTTTCTTTGGAGTCACCAAAATGCATTAGAGATTATTTCAGAGAGAATGCAGCTTTGCTGCAAGATGTTACTTTCATTTCATCAATTCTGTGCTCAATTATTCTTGTCTCTGCATTTTTATTGTCTTCAATGGAACTTAGAAAGTTGAGCACTTCTTACGAGGGTTCCTAGCACTAGAAGAATTTTTTTCCATATTTCTATTTAGAATTGCAAAATGTCATGTTGCTATGCCCTCACACAGAGGAGTTAGCACCTGCTGTGCTTTTCAACTTGCTGCAAGATCAGTGTGAATAACAATACCTCAAAAAAAACATGCAATAGGTATGATCATTGGTTGTTGACTTATGTTTGGTGCAGAACATGAAGTGGGAATTTACTGCCACCCCTGTGAGCAAGAGCTTGACTATGATTTTAGGAATTTGCAACTTGCTTGTGTCTACCTGTCAAATAAAAAGCAACCTAAAAGGAAGTATGGACACATAACAGCACTGAGAGAGGAGCACAGCTTCTGTGAAAGGACTAAAAAAGCCTCTCCTGTCAGAGTGTCTTTAGCCCAACAGAACCATGTCTTCTGTTTTGCTCCAGGTATCTTTAGTGTTGTTATCCTGAAAAGCATGTTCGTTCACCCGGTGTGCAGAATGCCAAACTACACACAGAGCGGAGGTATTTTATTCTTTTTGGTTTTTTTTGCACAAGGGTGGGTGCGAGGGGGTGACTCCACAAAGGTAGCACACTGCACCAAGAAACGACAAGGATTTATACAGTTAAATGTGTCAGTCACATCTAATATTCACACCCCCGGCTAATAGTTTGTTAATTTCTTTCTCATTTCAACTCCTTTTAAATTTACCACACGTGCTCAGAGATTAAGGGGCTTATTTGAGGGGGTGTGTGTGTGGGTGTTACCTGGCCCATTGGCATGGTTTTTAGTATTATAATGAGGATAGTTCAGCTAAAGGACACTTAGTTTTAGTTCTTATCAACATCCCAATTAGTTGTTCTCTTTGACTATACACTTTATCACCCAGTTCTCAGCATCTTCTGAGACAAGATGTTCCCTTCTATCAGTCTTTCAGCTCTCTTCAAGGATAGAGCTGTAAAACAAATGCTTCCCTATCTCTCAACTCTCTTCTCTGGCCACCAAATTCTGTTTTGCCAGGCTCACATGCTTCATTGTTATTTCTTAGAAGAAAATTCTGTTTTCTTCAGGATATCAGTATCAGCATACAAACACTTCATAAAGTAAAAAAAAAAATTGGAAAAACTTTATTTGCCCTTTCTTGACAATCGTAGAATTTGACTAACTGCATTGTCTCATGATAAATCGAAATGAATTGTTGCAAGTTAAGTGTGATCTCCTGGGCAGTATCATAGAAAGTACCTGGATTTTCTATGTAGGGTAAAGAACTATGAAGAACCTTTAATCACATGGATGATACGTTCATTATTCTACAGACACTGTTCCAGGTGTCTTTAGGATCCTTGTCTCAAAAGAGTATAATTCTGCTTTGAAAATTTATTATAAAGAAAAGACTGAGGTTTGTAGAGTACTTTCCTCCTTTTGCTGGTCACACCCCTCTTGCCAGGAAATCTTACCGCAGGCCAGGGAGCTCTGGGTGTCAGAGTAACTACTGAAGGTGGGGGAAGAAAGCTTTTTACTTATAGTGGTGACCTCCTCTAATGCCATAAACACAGGCTGCTAAAGAACTTCTTTTCCTGCCCCGCATACTGTGCAAACAGATTAAAGGCAGCTGTCTTGCTACAAGGCATAATGGCATAAATCACACAGGTACTGTTACTAAGGAAGACTTAGTACTGCAGGAGTTCCTGCTACCTATCCAGCGTGACACAGGCTGGAGGGAAAGGATGAGACATGCACTTCCTATTAACTACAGCAGTAACAGATCTCCAAAGTTTTTTAACTGATGTCAGCATTAAGGAAATGAAATGTAATGTTGCTATGGGAAAGGAGAGATATAACCAAAGTATTTGAATGTAAAGTGAGCAGAGAGCTGAAAAGTGTTGATGTACAGTGATCAAAGGGAATCCTTCATCCTTCACAGAGAATGGAAAGAAGAAATACAGCTGAGGAGAAACCTCTTTCTGTTACACTAAAAAGAGTGGAAGAGACATTTCTATACACAATTTTCTTATGCAAATTGGAGACCTCATTATGCATTTTCAGAAGTGTTTGTAAGGCTTGAATATATTTTCAAACAAACAGACCCAGTGGTGTGTGAGAAACCATCATATAAAGCTAAAGAAAAAGCAAAGAATCTTCATCCCAGCGACTCCAGGCTTATCAATATTTTAAGCGCTTATTTTAATTTCTTACTTCTCTCACCTGTTTAATATCTGATGGCAAAAAATTTAGCAGACTGGATTTAATGCATCTTGTAAGTGTGCAATTCATTTACATATTCAGCTTTCTGTTTCTGAAGAGTAAAACATTTCTTGAATGTGAATAATTGGTATCCCCTATGTTTTAAAATCCATGCATTTTGTTTTCTTTTGGCTATGAAGTGGCAGCTATTGCTATAACCCTCCACATTTTGAAATCTGAATGAAACTGAACCTCTTTCTTCACAAAGGAATCCCATCCATTTGAATTTAGCAACAAATAAATTATATGCTTTTTCCAGCATGCACTAAAAATAGCAAAGTACCTTTAACGGCCTAAATACATGAAATTATTAATTTGCTAAAAATATCAACATTTGACAATTTGATGGCAACAACCTTAAAAGTGTTGTGGAGACATTTGGTCTGCAGCTGCCTCTATCTGTCTTAAAGCCAGTAATAGCATCTAACTTTATCATTCTTACAGAGAAATAAGACCAAGACGCCTTATTCTGATACTTTCAATTTTTCCTTTCCAGTCTCTAAATCTCTTTTCCACATCTTGTCAGCCTTACAACTTTCACATCTTCATTCTGGCAATTTTATTTATATTCTATTTTCTCCTCCATTTACTCTTTTCACAAAGCAGATTAATCACTTCTTCACACTGATAAATCCCAAAGTCTCAGTTTCTGGTGAGCTTCTAGTCACCTTTTTTCTTTTTCCAAATTTTCTCTGCTGGCCCTATGACTTTTAACTTTCAGCACACAGTTTCCTCCATTTGATTGTTTTGCTTGAACATTTAATTGCTTCTCATCCCTGCAGATGCTACTTCCCTGACGTTTTATAACAAGATTTAATCAGGACATTTCCACTCATTTTTCTGGCAATAATCAGCTGAAACTAAAAGTGGCTGTAGCAGGGTTCCCCTTTTGTGAGTTTTTATAGACAAACTTCTAAAAAGTTTTGAAGGTATTAGAAGCACCTTTTATTAGCGTTTTGAAAAGATTTCTATTTGCCAACTGAAAACTCCTTGAAAATTAAGTCATTAATTTACAGTAATTTTAAGGTGGGATAAAATGAAAGAGTTAAAGTTATCAAAATATTTGCTAGCTTGTTAAAAGGACTTTGTTTTTTTCAAAACTGCGTATGTTGTCACAGGAGGGGAGACTAATTTCTAGATTAAAACATATTTTTGTACATTTAAAGAAATATTCTAATGTGGAACTGAATTTACCACTTCTGGTGAGCATGAAAAGGGGATTTTGCAGTGTATGCAAACGTTTGAGGAACTAATGCACTGCCGCTAGCACAGAGAGGGTTGCTTGCACTTGGAAGGTGGCCATGTTCTTCCAGCTACAACCTGCTCCATCACAACAGTGAAAATAAGAAATGCAGGGGTTGAGTCAGGCCTTGTTCCCCCTGGAGAGTAGCACAGAACATGTAGCCTGGGAAGACCTTGCTGGGCACATCACACACGCTGGGGTACAAGGTACTGAAGTGTGCAGCACTGCAGCTTTGTAAGTCGCTTTTCTTTATGTCAGTCAAACCCTTTTTCTTTAATCCAGTGAAACAAACATAGAGAAAGACACTTTCCTTTTGCGTCTGCCACTTGCATGTGGCACCATGTTTCTGTAACTCACATCAGACTGACCCCTCCTATCTCAGTGGCTTTATTCCACTGTAGTGGGTAACCCAGCATCTGGAATATATCAGCCCCTTAACGAACTTTACCTGAAAGCTCCAGTATCCCAGCCTGGCTGATACAGTCTGTGTAGCTTCTTGTACAAGCTATCAGCTTTTCTTCTCATGCTAGTGAAAGGATTTAGCTCCTTCTCTGTTGCTTGGGCAGGTTCTACTTGCTTTAGGTGGCTACTGGTGGATAAGCCCTGGAAGTGCGCCCTCCAACAGATCAAATAAGCCAGGGACTGGAGTGAAATAATATTAGAAAGAATTGATCAGAGGCATGAAACACAGGGATTCCTAAAAGTCACTGGTGAAACAGTTGTGTTCAAAAAGGCCCTGCAGCATTATCCAGTGTCTGCTTTTATACAGTCAGAGAGAGGAGCTGGAGAAGGAGCAGGATATCCTGTCCTCTTCTCAACGTCTGTTCTCAAAATCTTTCCTAATCTTTTGTCTAACACAACCTTAAATGCACATTGTTACTATGGTGTTTTGCTTACTTTTTCCTTTACCCTGCCTTGGCCAAGCAGTTTGCTGAACTTTGGATCCTGCAGAGTTGCTTATTTTTCTTTAGGATGAGAAATCTGTGGCAAAAGCTAGTGCCTTTGATGGTGTCCTGTCTATTTACTGACTCCAGGAGAAATCCAGTGGGAGGCAATGAGGTCTTTGTTCCCTGTGCTTATTGCAACATCAGTGCTGAGGCCGAAGAGTTTTAACAAGGCATCTGTAGAGCTCTCCTGGAGTCTGAACCAAGTGGTGGTTCTGGTCCTGCTTTCCAATGCTCAATTTTCCTTGTATTTCTTATGTTTCTTGCTCTCAAAGCCAAAGGTTGCCACAGTTCTTGTCTGAGCCAGTGAGGGAAGAACTTTGCAGAGGTATTTGCATGATGTTATCGCACAAAACAGACCAGAGAGGCAGAAAAGGCAGTATGACCTTCTTAATGCTGCTTTTGCACCTCTCCTTACAAGTCTGGCCTGAACAGAAATCTTCCATTCAGATGGGCACTTCTTTTGGGCTATACAAATGTCTATTTCAGCTAGAAGCTATGATTATATGAAGATGGCATGTGCAGTCACAAATTTCACAAAGTCTACACCAGTACCTTAGAGGTCCATAAATGAATTGTGGCAAGTGAAGAACATGGTAGAAACATTTTTAGGCATTGAAAATAGCTAGTTAATAAGCTTTTGATAATTTGGTGGCTATCATCTTCCATTGTGGATTAAAAAAAGATGGCCCCAAAGATCCTTCTTAGTCTAAAGACAAAAAAGAAAGTTTGAGGAAAAATGCTTTCCATACTTGTAGAGACAATAAATACTGCTGAATACTAGGAGAAGGCTACCAACTGCCAATGATGGATAACTCTTTTTTCTGGACAAGGGGGATAGTGACATACTAGATTTAGAAACAATTCCATTGCCATTTTGATTACAGTCCTGCTGTCTCTACTTGAATAATTATTTTAGTGGATACTATTTCAAGGCCTGCGGCAGGTAGGAAGCAACAGCCAAGGCCCATCTCACAGCCACATGTCCCAACAACATGGAAGGGCAGCGTAAAACAGGGCCACTCTGGAACAAGAGCCCAAGGAGCACTTTTTTGCTGCATCCCTTGCAAGTTGTTCTCATCCAGCCTGGCTAGATTTGCTGTAGTTGCACTCCTCTATGTCATACACCCCTGGGGTGTAGAGGGGTCCTAAATAAGAGTTGTGGCGTTGAGGCATAACAAGATATTGAGCTGTTGTGGAAGACTGTTGAGGAAGTGTGGTGGAGAAAGGATGCAATTGCCAGGGTACATTTGGGCCTTGTGAGGCTACACCAAAAATTTTCCATCAAAAACCTCTGGGTAGCATCTGTTATTAATCATGTTTTGGCTTACATGCCCCCTTTGGCACACAGATTTCCTTTTGCAGGATGATGCTGGAGAAGTGTAACAACTTTTCTCATAAAGATGCTTGGCCATTGGAAGAACGACTTCAGTCTTCTCTGTGGTTAGAAAGGAATTTTCCTGTATTTTGTTTCTATTAAGCTTTTATTCGGCAAGTAGTTTCCACATTTCTTAGTGCTCCTGCAATAATTCCCAACCAATCATTTGTGACACAGATTCTTTGCTCTGGTAGTGCCTTGTAGGTGCCCTGCTGAGGATATCTGAGTAAAGCATGATTCTGAAAGCAAGTTAGGAATGTGGTTTAGGTATCAACACAACAAGGAGCAATGTAGGAAGGATAAACCATTGCTGTATATAAAATATAATCAGTGGTGGAGCTGGTCTTGCAGTTGGACAAAGTTTTCCATGCTGAGCTGGGCTAAGACACACCAACATCTCTAGTTCCAGAGGCTCAGCACAGGAGCACAAGTCACATCTGCCTGCCTCAGACCTGGCAAGAAATGCTTGCTCAGGTTCAATTCAGTTTAGTTTGTTGTTAATGAAAAATGTAGGTTATGTAGCCACATATCTATTTATTTGTGAATCTGCAACTTGTTAACAAATATCAAATCAGAGTGATTATATTTACATTCCAGCACAAATCATTCAAAGGAACATGACCAGACCGTGAAAATACCAACTGGGAGTTCAAGTTTTCTTAATGATGGAGGTTTGAAAACACAGAGAAGCTGGGAGCTCTGTTTTAAAAACTATTGAGTATATTCAAAACTGACAGGGTGAATTTAGTTGATTTAATCCAGATGTCTGCATTTTAAGTAAGGAAGAAGCAACATCAATGGAAATTTATAAGAGTAGTGAGAACACGCATAATGAGACACTGGAGAGAAGAATGTAAACCAGAAGTGTCAGGGAGGATTAGGGGTAGGAGTGTGTTGCTCAATTAGTATGTATTGGTGCAGCCAGCCATGTTTGAATTTCAATTTGACATAATTTGGAAATGCATTGTATTGTAACACTTTGTTAGACTGTGTACTAGGGTTTTAAAGAGAATTTAAAGGAATCAGGCATTCTGGAGCTATTGAAATTCAGTGAGCCAGCTGCGGTGCTTCATAAATTGTGGTGGTTGCACATGCCTTTTCCATAGGTCTTTATCAAGTACTATCCTAGTGACCTGAGCATGGGTTGTACTTGATTTTTTTTTCTAAACCTCAGCAGTTAAATACATGACTGCACTAAGTATTGCCCTTAACTTTCCCCTCTGTGAAACCAGTCATTAAGTGCCAATGTATACCAGTAATGCAGCTTTGCCTGTGTATCCACAAACATTCACTATGCTGCCATCTCTCTCTGCAGCACAGACTATATCACCATTACATCAATATCAAATTCAGTCTCAGACCTGGAATTCAGAGCTTGCTGTTTACCTGTCACCGCCTGAGATACATTTCTTCGCTGGGTTCCTGTTTTTGGTAGGACCAAACACGTTTCAGATGCTTTCAAGTCCTCCGCAGCATCTCGCAATCCTATTTCATGCTTTTATTTCAATATGAAAATGTTGCCACTTACCAGACTCCACTGTTTATTATATTTTCAACTATTTTTCAGCTTTCCCACCTGATACATTCAGACTTGGGTAGACTTAAAAACATATACAAAGGCATCTTGATATTATCTCTCAGCGAAGTTTTCTTTTGCTTTATATTCATATAAAGCATGACAATGGCCAGTGCCAGGGCAGGAAACAGATTTTGTCATCTGTGTTGTAAAGTCAGTCAGACAGACTGGTCCTGCCTTTTGGCTTGCAAATTTGTTGAGGGACCTGGTCCAACTGATGTGTTTGGAATTATTTATCTTTTCTAGCTTCTAGGTGGATAGTCTAAAATACAGATAGATAAATGCACGAGAACTGGTGTACCCACGCCCAATAGCAGGTTATAGTCTAGCTAATTCTCTGCTATGGTCAGGTCCCCCTTTTGCTTTTACTTTTCTTTGGTCTTCATGCCTTTTGTATCCTTAATTGCCTGGTTGACCAGTAAGAAAAAGAAGGTTTCTCCCACCTAGAATGTGTTCTAGCCTGTCTGGTGGCTAAAAACTACAGGCCTATAGGCAATGGGAGATATGGGTTTTGAGGGTGGGGAGGGAACACAGGAAAAGTTGAGAATATAAAAAATGATTAAGTTATAAACCAGAGAAAGAAAAAAGCTGAAGGAAAATGGCGGCAAACTTACAATGCTGAAATGTTTCTGGTACCTTTAAGATATTTTTAAGAGCTGGTACCTTTAAGCAAAATATGCTATTTAACAACCAGGCCACATTTTAAAATAAATATTTTCTAGGAGATAGCTATGAAAAATAAAAATGAGCAAAGTCCCCAGGTGGTCTCCCACCCACCTTGACACTTCATGCTCCTGCATGCTGGGCTCTTCTGGAGGTTTACCCAAGGCTTGAACTAGGTCCTGGTTTGGACTGAAGTCATCCTCCAGTTTCTTTGCTTCTGCCTCCTCCCTCAGCTGCTTACAAACTATCTGGAAAGGAGAACGATACCTTCAGCTCAGTGCCAACCTACTTCCTTTCAAAGGCTTTGGGGTGAAGCACTGTCACTTTTGGATATCACTTGAGGACTCTGCCTATACCTTCATCCTGCTTCAGGAGTAGAAGTTGATCCTGTATTAAAGAAATATATCGTTTTCTTCTGATAATTATGAGAAAATAATCCTCTCTCTTCTTTATGTCTGGAAAGTACAACATAACAGAGATTATTGGCACACATTTGATAGAAAAACCTTGCAGGACATGCTTACAGCAGTGCTCCAGGCTATATTAAAGTATTTGTAGTTTAAATCAGTTCTTCATGTACTTCTGAGTTTCCTGTTTGACTTCCCATCTTTTATTTCCACTATGAAACCCAAGTCAATGCTGAAAATAAAGAACAACTGTTGAACTTCTTATTCTGGAGAGATTACTATCAGTTTAAATGGAATGGTAGGATCTGACCCTGGGTTACTAAGGACACTTGCTTTTGTGTGTGCATTTGTTTTAGGCAATGAAAATACAGTTTGAGAGCACTAAGAGCAACTGCCTTAGATAAAAGCAGATGAGTGATTGCCTGGAGAAGCATTGAGCTGCTCACCTGGAAAACACAGTGTTTAAAGTATTATTTCCACATCCACATTTGTCCATTTAACCCAAAGCACGAGAAACATTCAGTCCCCAAGATCTAGAGCAGTATTTTCAGGTTTTCATTTTTCTGAGCCAGACTATGAAGATGATTGAGCTACGGTAAATTTTTTACAACTTTTATCACAATTTTCATGACATAATGCAACTTCTAGACCTACTTTAGTTCTATCTAGCAATTATCAGGTTGTTTATTCTTTTAACACGACACTTCTAAGTACATCAAAGGAAAGTGCAGCTGTACTACTGTACAGTCAGATCTTTTCATCATTCTTCAGGAAATCAACATATTTGTGGAAAAGAAAGATTGCCCAGGAAGTCTTGTGAACCACTCAGTATTGTAATGAAATGTTCCTAATTTTATGTCAGTGCAGCAGAGCCTGGTCATGGCTAGCAAGTAATTTTAAAAAAATGTTGGTAATTATAGACAAAGAATGCCACAATACTAAAGACCTTTCAAAGAAGGCATTTGCCTTCCTATTTTGCGTGTCCAATTTGCCTGTTTCTAAAATAAAATATATCTGGCATTCGTACAGTATTTAACACTACTTCCATCCCCAGTGGGAAAGCATGGGGAATCCAGAAGCCCCAGTATAAATGACAATGAGCATTTCTACCAGAATTTGTCTCTGCTCGTGTACAGTTTTTTTTTCTCTTTGAGAGCACAAAGGTTTATTTAGTTGACTGACTGGATGCACAAGGATTCACAGACCAATTAGAAATAGGGGAGATTCATCATTCTTGCCATGCAGTTTTTCTATGGTTTAAAGTACACAGGAGGGCAGTTTTTTGAAAATTTTATGGTCTTATGTCTGCATGTAAAGAGCACAGCAAATGTTCAAACCTCTGTTTAGACAGGGTTGGTGGAAATTACATGAATTTATTTAGAGGCTTACTGTGTAATCATTCTTTTATCTAGAGGGCAATTAAATAATCAGTCCCCTTTCTTACAAAAATCTTTTCAGTGCTACAAAAAATGCTCAGTTATAGCAGTCTTTGTTCGTTTTGTCTACACATTTTATGAACTACATAAGGAAATACAATTTCAGAGGTCATAAATCTGTAAATCCTTCCCAATTTGCACACAAAGCTGGTTTCTGTTTGACATCATTGGTACTTATAAGGTGGATGCTTCTGATTATGATTTTTACTGCCTGATGAGGAATTGAACGGCCCACTATATCACACTTCATATAGCATCACTATGAACATGTGAGTTAATATTACACTGAATTTTTGGTTAATGCTGCAAATATTTTGCAACCGTGGGTACACGATGATGGTTTATGCTACTCCTTGTGTATCTTTTTTGTAAGTATACAGATGGTCATGTTGGATTAGACCTGTAATGATGTCTGGTTCTATTTTTGGCAGGAGGCAACAGCAGGTAAATGGGAATCAGCATGGAGGAGGATATATTACAAAAGCCACCAAAGGCTGTTTTCTTCGGCCACTGTGTTTGGAGTACACGCAGTATTTTTTGAAGCAGAGTATAAACATATGCAACATGTTTGTTAATGGTTCCAGTATCTGTTTTGATGGCTAAGTCTTTCTCAGCATGGCTGAATGTTAAGTGGATGGCTGAGAAAGAAAAAAAATGGCAATTTAAAATAAATTTATGCTCAAAAATTTTCTGAGGATTTCGTGACGAGGAAAGTTCCCTCTGCTTTGTACTTGAAGTATGCACTTGAATGCAAAGTCGTGGCTTGAATCCTTTCCTCTTCCAAACCTATGTTGATCTCTCTTTTAGTAGCTGTTTTATGTAACTGGTAGGCTTCCTGCTGGGCCAGACAGAATGAGCTCACAGCTCATTTCGTACACTACTTGCTTAAGAAGGGGAGGAAGTTAGACTTCTAAGCGCAGCAAGGTTTTGAACATACCCTACATGCCAACAAGGTACATTGCCCAGCATGTTAGTTTGGTGGGACAGCAGGTAAAAAAAATAAGTTTCTTTTTTAATTATTCACCAGTATTTCCATCATAGACTTGAGAAACCTATTCTGTCAAAACAGGTTTCTGAAGTTCTCTTAATTTTCAGCTAGCAGCCATTCTCTGATGAAAAAAACCTGTTCCTCTAGAAAATGCCAAACCAGCCTCTACTTTTGATGTTGCTGATATCCTGGGACAATGTGTTCTTTGGAGCTGAGTAAATGCATTGCTGCACGTTATAATAGAATGGTCTTTAGCTCTTGTGTTGTCAGAAAACGTAGATGGGAACTCCTGCTATTATTCACTGGTTTCTGTTATTTACATTCTCCTCTACTGAAACAGAACAAATAGTTTTCATAAATTTGTGTGATGTTAATGTTTTATTGTTCTGCCTTCAGTTGCTGTTATCCGAAGTCAACCTAGGTCATCTTTAAATCCCAGTTGCCTTGAAACTTCTTTTAAAGTAGGCACAGAATGTGCCTCTTTTAGATGCTTCAGTAGGAGATTTCAAGGAGAGATTGAATGCTTTTGCTAACTGCTAAGCCACTTGATTCTGATGTTGGCTTCCAGGTCTCAGGTGTATACTTTGTGCCCTTATACTACGTGCCCTTGGTAACTCCTTGTTCTTTAATTTCTGAGTTTAAAATGCCCAAAGCAGAGAAGATAGAACAATAACTGACATTAGTCCTTGTAGGCTACATGAAACAATAATCACAAGGCTCTCACGACTGGAGGAAAAGAGGATGCAGATCAAAGCTCAGTGCTCAGATTCACAGAAGTATTTGTGTGTGTAGGACTAAATCCGCAGAGGGGCCAGGGTAACTCATTGCCATGCTAGCCACTGGAGTCAAAGGTCATATACCACTGAAATCCTCAAAGCACTTCCTCAGATCTTGCTGCCTGGCCCAGGAGATGTTGGCATTTCTGCCAGCCAGCACTGAAATTACCCCCTAACTCAAATGCTGCCGAGTGTCTGGGAGCCTGACTTGCAACAAGAGGTTTTCAAAGCAGACTCACAGACATTCTCCAGTGTTGGGACTCATACAAATTACAGATGAGGACAGGATGTACTTACCCCAGTGCCCACAGCCTCAGGGCTTGGGTGCTTCCCTTGAAGCCCTGAGATTTCTTTTTACCTCTGTGTTGTGGTCTGTCCCTAACATATCCCAGCTGTGTATCATAGCTTTTAGGAAAATCCTGTGGAAGGTCAGATCTGGTTTAAGGGACCCAGATAGGCCAGTGTTGTGGTTTAGGTGGCAACTCAGCCCCACACAGCTGCTTGCTCACTCCCCCACTGGTGGGACGGGGGAGAGAATCAGAAGGGTAACGCTCGTGGGTTGAGATAATAATAGTTTAATAATTAAACTAAAATGATAACAACAACAACAGCAACAATAATGCAGTGGAAAGGAAAACAATGAGAGAGGCATGAAACCCGGGCCAGGGGAAGGGGGAATGAACTACTGAAACAACCCGCACATGACACAGCTGCTCGCCGCTCGCTGACCTGATGCCGCCAGTCCCCAAGCCATAACAACCCCCTTGCGCCAACTCTCCCAGTTAATATACTGGCCATGGCATCACATGGTACAGAATGAACATCCCATTGGCCAGTTGGGGTCAGCTGTCTTGGCTGTGGCCCTGCCCCTCCCGGCCTCTTGCCCACATGGCAGAGCATGGGAAGCTGGAAAGGTCCCTAGCTACTACAGGCACTATAGTGAAGATAATTAATTCTTTCTCAGCCAAAACCAGCACATTCTCCACCCCTTATTTACCCACCTTATTTACCCACACCTTATTTACTCCACCCCTTATTTACCACCCATTTACACCATGCCCAGGTCCCATACCATCCAATACCACCTCACCAACCACCACCCCTCCCCTTCCCATCCTTTGACATAATACACAGACATCATTCCCTTAGTTCATGGACCTTCCCTGTGAAATGTCCATAAAAATGTCCATTGAGTTCACCCAGTCCATGACTCCAGGCTCCATCTGTCGTATCAGTCTTTCAGGGCAGGAGAGATGGTGTGTGTGGTGTTGGGTTGCTGCATACCGAGTCAGTCTTCATTCCATCACTGCTGCACTTTGCTTGTTTCATCAAAGTTCATCTTCCATGGATTGGGAGGTTTGTACTATGATATTATTGATATGGCATATAGCAACCACAGAAGAGATGACACATAATATTATATAGCAGTTAGCATTGTGCCATTCAGTTCATTGGCTGTTTTCATCCAAGATCAAATCCCCTTGAGGCACACATCGGATTTCTCCATCCTCCTGCATCACCCAAGTGCGCCCAGGTCCTCGAGCAAAAGCAATCCCATGAAAGGGTTTGCCTTTGCCCAAGGCAGGAAGAACCCAGACTGTTTTGCCCAGCATATTTTTTATGTGCACTAGAGGGACTCTATCCCCTTCCACAGTATGTAGGATTGCTGACTGGGCAGAGCCAGCTTGATTGGCAGATCCCCTAATGTTGACTAACCAGGTGGCTTTTGCTGAATGTGTATGCCACTGTTTGAATGTTCTTAGCATAGTTTTTAACGGTCCATTGTACCGTTCAATTTTCCCAGAGGCTGGTGCGTGATAGGGGATGTGATACACCCACTCAATGCCGTGCTCTTTGGCCCAGGTGTCTATGGGGTTATTTTGGAAATGAGTCCCATTGTCTGACTCAATTCTCTCTGGGGTGCCATGTCGCCACAGGACTTGTTTTTCGAGACCCAGGACAGTGTTCCGGGTAGTGGCATGGGGCACAGGATATGTTTCCACCCAGCCGGTGGTTGCTTCCACCATTGTAAGCACATGGCGCTTGCCTTGGTGGGTTTGTGGGAGTGTGATATAGTCAATTTGCCAGGCCTCCCCATATTTGTATTTCAGCCATCGTCCCCCATACCACAGAGGCTTTACCTGCTTCGCTTGCTTGATTGCAGCGCATGTGTCACATTCGTGGATAGCCTGTGCAGTAGCGTCCATGGTCAAGTCCACCCCTCAATCACGAGCCCACCTGTATGTTGCATCTCTCCCTTGATGGCCTGAGGTGTCATGGGCCCATCGAGCTAGAAGAAATTCACCCTTATGTTGCCAGTCCAGATCCACCTGAGCCACTTCAATCTTGGCAGCCTGATCTACCTGCTGGTTGTTCCGATGTTCTTCAGTGGCCCAATTCTTGGGGACGTGAGCAGCCACATGCCGTACCTTTACAACCAGGTTCTCTACCCGGGCATCCATATCTTGCCACAACACGGAAGCACACATAGGTTTGCCTCTACGCTGCCAGTTGCTCTGCTTCCACTGCTGTAGGCAGCCCCACAGGGCATTTGCCACCATCCAGGAGTCAGTATAGAGACAGAGCACTGGCCACTTCTCTCATTCAGCGATGTCTAGGGCCAGCTGGATGGCCTTTACCTCTGCAAACTGGCTCGATTCACCTTCTCCTTCAGTAGTTTCTGCTACTTGTCGTGTAGGACTCCATACAGCAGCCTTCCATCTCCGGTGCTTTCCCACAAGGCGACAGGACCCATTGGTGAACAGGGCATACTGCTTCTCATCTTCTGGCAGTTTGTTATAGAGTGGGGCTTCTTCAGCACGTGTCACCTCCTCCTCTGGTGATAATCCAAAATCTTTGCCTCTGGCCAGTCCATAATCAATTCCAATCCTGGGGTTTCCTGTTTGAGCCCATTGGGTGATCAGTGCAACCCTTTTACTCCACATAGCATCAGTTGCATGGTGTGTAGAGGGGACCTTTCCTTTGGACATCCAGCCCAGCAACGGCAGTTGGGGTGCCAGGAGGAGCTGTGCCTCAGTACCAACCACTTCTGAAGCAGCTCGAACCCCTTCATATGCTGCCAATATCTCTTTTTCAGCTGGAGTATAGCAGGCTTTGGACCTTCTGTATCCCCGACTCCAAAACCCTAGGGGTCGACCTCGGGTCTCCCCATGCGCTTTCTGCCAAAGGCTCCAGGTAGGGCCATTCTCCCCGGCTGCAGTGTAGAGCACATTTTTTACATCTTGTCCTGCCCGGACTGTCCCAAGAGCTACTGCATGAACTATATCTTGTTTAATCTGTTCAAAGGCTTGTCGTTGCTCAGGGGTCCATTTGAAATAATTTTTCCTCTGGGTCACTTAATAGAGAGGGCTTACAATCAGACTGTAATCTGGAATATGCATTCTCCAAAAACCCACAACGCCCAAGAAAGCTTGTGTTTCCTTTTTGCTAGTTGGTGGAGACATGGCTGCTATTTTGTTGATCACATCCATTGGGATCTGATGACATCCATCTTGTCATTTGATTCCTAAGAACAGGATCTCCTGTGCGGGTCCCTTGACCTTACTTTGTTTTATGGCAAAACCAACTTTCAGAAGGATTTCGACTATTTTCTTTCCTTTCTCAAAAACTTCTTCTGCTGTGTTGCCCCACACGATGATGTCATCAATGTATTGAAGGTGTTCTGGAGTTTCTCCCTGTTCCAGTACAGTCTGAATCCATCCATGGCAAATGGTAGTACTGTGTTTCCACCCCTGGGGCAGTCGATTCCAGGTGTACTGGACATCCCTCCAAGTGAAAGCAAACTGTGGCCTGCACTCTGCTGCCAGAGGGATTGAGAAGAATGCATTAGCAATATCAGTTGTGGCATACCACTTGGCTGCCTTTGACTCCAGTTTGTACTGAAGTTCTAGCACGTCTGGCACAGCAGCACTCAACGGTGGAGTGACTTCATTCAGGCCACGATAGTCTACTGCTAGCCTCCACTCTCCATTAGATTTCTGCACTGGCCATATGGGACTGTTAAAGGGTGAGTGGATCTTACTGATGAATCCTTGGCTCCTCAGTTGGTGAATGAGCTCATGGATGGGGATCAGGGAGTCTTGGTTGGTGTGATATTGCCGCCGGTGCACTGTTGTGGTGGCAATTGGCACCTGTTGTTCTTTGACCTTCAGCAACCCCACAACAGAAGGGTCCTTCGAGAGACCGGGCAAGGTAGACAGCTGTTTAATTTCCTCCGTCTCCAAGGCAGCTACACCAAAAGCCCACCTGTACCCTTTTGGGTCCTTGAAATACCCTCTCCTGAGGTAGTCTATGCCAAGGATGCACGGAGCCTCTGGGCCAGTCAGAGTGGGGTGTTTTTGCCACTCATTCCTGGTTAGGCTCCCTTTGGCCTCCAATACAGTTACCTCTTGGGATCCCCCAGTCACTCCAGCAATGCTGATGGGTTCTGCCCCTGTATAGTTTGATGGCATTGAGGTGCACTGTGCGCCGGTGTCCACTAAAGCTTTATACTCCTGTGGGCTGGATGTGCCAGGCCATCGGGTCTGCACAGTCCAGTAAACCTGGTTGTCCCTTTCCTCCACCTGTCTGGAGGCAGGGCCCCTCTAGTCCTGATCATGGCGTTCACAGCTCACTTCCTGTAAATGTGAATCAAGAGTCTCTCTATTAACCTCAGAAATAAAATCAGGGCTTCTACTCCTCTGTCTGGGGACCTGCTCACTGGAAACTGGAGCAGCAGTTTTTCTGGAGGAACCTCCCTGAGTTCTTCCTTGCAGTTCATGTACCCGTGCCTCTAGGGTTGAGGTAGGCTTGCCATCCCACCTCATCATGTCCTCTCCGTGGTCATGCAGGTAGAACCGTAGGATGGCCCATAGTGTGTATCCTCTCCTTTGAGCCAAAGGATGCTTATTCCTAACAACTGAGGCACTACTCTGTCGAGGTGGGGAGTAGGACATACCTTCTTTGAGTCGCTGGACCTCTCGGGATAGTTTCTGCACAGCAGAGACGAGCGAGGAAGAGATATTTGCTTCGTACTCCCAGAGTCTATCAATCACCTCTGCCACTTTTGGTACCTTGTCATCTTTACAGGACATCACTGCCAATGAGTTTGCATACTCATTGGTGTGCTCCGTACAAACTTCTGCCACATGGGTCGTGTGCACTCGGCTTCGTCTGGATGTTTGGATAACTGTTGATCATCCAGGTCACCATAAATCACCTCAAGCACAGCTAATTCCCTTAGATACTGGATGCCTTTCTCCATGGTTGTCCATTTTCCTGGGTGATATGTAACATCTTTGAAGGGATACCTTTCCTTCACTCCGGACAGGAGTCTCCTCCAGAGGCTGAGGGTTTGTGTCCCTTTTCCAATTACCTTGTCAATGACCCCCTCCCCAGAAAGGGATCACTATTGTTTGGCTTCTTTTCCCTCTAATTCCAGGCTACTGGCCCCAGTATCCCAGCATAGGAGCAACCAGGTGGTAATTTGCTCCCCTAGACAACGGCCGAAATCTTTTTGCATATCTTGCAACTCACTCAAGGACAGGGATCGGGTGGTCTCCGTTTCATTTATAACTTCTTCCTCCTCTTCTCCTCCTGATGGCCCTACTTCTTCATCATCTCTTTCTAAACAAGCTGATTTCCTCTTGTGTATGGGGGTGACTGATACTGGTACAGGTTGATTCTCTGAGCCAGCTCCAGTGCCTGTCATGGGGGTTTGAATAGCCACAGTGCTTGTCCTGGGAGTTTGAGTGGCCGCAGTGCCTGTCATCAGGGCTGGAGTGACCGCAGTGCCTGTCACTTTGTCTTTCAATTGAGAGACCTTCTCTCCCCCTTGGGAGCATTGAATACTGTTGAGCAGGGCTCGGTACGCAAGGGCCAGGCCCCAGAAAGTTGCAGTTATCTGTGTCTCTCTGGAGTTCCCAGCGTAACAACATACTTTCTCCAAATATTCTACTAGTTTTTCAGGATTCTGCACTTGTTCAGGGGTGAAACTCTAAAACACTGGGGGCGCCCACTGCCCTAGGTATTTGCCCATGCTATCCCACATGCCCTGCCACTCGTAACTATCAAGCCTTGGGGCAGATCTCTGGGTGATATTCTTAAGGTGCTTTCTAACCTTAGTCAAAATCAAAAAAACACACCCCAAAACTAACAATAAGTATATAACTACCCAAGGATGTTCAAGATACAAAAAGGTTATTGCAATAAAGGTGGAGACATCATAGAACAAAGTTGCAAAGATACCGTTTTTCCTCCATATAAAGTCTCTCAGAGGAGGAGGTATAATTGCTAATTGCCTCAGTAAGGTGGTATCTAAAGTACAGTAACGGTTCCAGCAAAAACCCCAAATACCAGATAAAGCTGAAAACCAGTGTTTGCATAACAAATCTCTTAGGCAAAACATCACTAATCACAGCAGAACACAGCAGACTGAACAAGCCAACACCAATCTTTAACACAAACAGCAAAAATGAGAACATGGTGCTGTGACCAGCAGCTGTTATTATCTCCAACCCTCTAAGCCCCATGTTGGGCACCAAAAGAGACTGTTGTGGCTTAGCCGGCAGCTCAGCCCCACACAGTCACTTGCTCATTCCCCCACTGGTGGGATGGGGGAGAGAATCAGAAGGGTAACGCTCGTGAGTTGAGATAAGAACAGCTTAATTATTAAACTAAAACAATAACAACAACAACAATAATGCAATGGAAAGAAAAACAATGAGAGAGGCGTGAAACCTGGGCCAGGGGAAGGGGGAATGAACCACCAAAACAAACCACATGTGACGCAGCCACTCACCACCCACCAACACAACACCACCAGCCCCTGAGCCACAACTGGGTCACGGTGTCACATGGTACACCATGAACATCCCATTGGCCAGTCGGGGTCAGCTGACTTGGCCGTGGCCCCGCCCCTCCCAGCCTCCTTCCCTTGCAGATCCTGGGAGGCTGGGAAGGTCCCTGACTACTACAGGTGCTACAGTGATGAGAATTAAGTCTTTCTCAGCCAAAACCAGCACAACCAGCTCTTGTGAAAACACACTAATATGAGAATCCTGCTGGAGCTTAGCTCCTGAGAGCAGAGAGGAGGGAGAGAACTGCCTGAACAACTGCACAAGCTCAAGGTACAAATGGCTCCGTTTAATATCATATCAGGTTTAAAATTCTCTGCATACATAAATAACTTTTCATTCTTCTTGACCTTGTCCAGTCTAATCCCATTGGTTACTCCTACCCTCTCAGCCTTTATTCCTGCCATTTCCTATGGCTGCAGTACTCTACCTTCTATGGATCTAAATTTTCTAATTCAGGTCCCAATGTTGCATGTATATATGAGATGCCCCAACAAAATTAATGAGCCAAACGCTGCAATGATGCAACGGATGAGAGCATTATTTTGGCCAAAGAGCTACAACAACCTGTATGATCTGAGGGCTTTGAACACTAGAATTCACAGGCTTTAGGATCTCTGTATCAGAAGCTCTGTCATGAGAATTTAGCACCCTTTGAGCTATCCCTGCATATATCATTCATTAACTCATAACTACTCATCAAATGTTGTTTGTACAATGGGCCTTGAAGCTAATATTTCTGCTCTGTTGTGCATTCCAGTTACACTCATCATTAAAGAAAGTTCTGCCTTGCTGGGTACAGAGTTTATTTTTCCATCCCCTGTCATTTTAGGTTTGTCACTTCAAAGATCTCTTTGAACTTGGATTTGTGTTAGCTAATGACACACAATCTCTTTGCATACAACTTGGCAAGAACAAAGCATATTAGCAAGTAGGCAGGTTTGTTCCCAGCAGGAGATTTGTTGCTGGTTCTGCTTACAGCAGTATAGAAAGGTTTCCCTCCTTTCTCAGGGACGGTACTGCTGTTTCATTCTCCAATTCATATTTCTGTCAAGCAAGAGTTCCTACAGATGACATCTAGTTTGACACAACCATGTTAAAACTACCAAATTACCTGTAAGAACAAGTCCTTCAATGTTTTAGTGAAAATAGTGAAAATACTTTTTTTTCTTTTCAAATATTTATGGATACATGTTCCCTGGGTAGGTTTAGTATAGTTCTGGTTGAAAAATTTTAAATTTAATGGTTAAGTTAATTTCATTTTAAAATTAGCCAAGCCCTTCTGCTGAGTTGCTTTTTTCTTTCTCAAGTAAGTTGTTGTAGTTTCTGGGTTATTGGTTGAAATATGATTACTGGCATATCAAACTAGCAACAGTAGGCTTGCTTTTGCCTTTTTCAGCTTTATGAGGACTAGTTTTTAGACATATAGACCTTTGGGAAGGCAGAATAATTGTCCTGTGTCTTGACTGCTTTTCTTAAGATGCAGTGGCGGGGACAAGCTGCAAAAGAGCTGGTAGAAATGTGCTGTGGTAGTTATTGTTGGGCAGTATCACTGCAGGGGGGCAACAGGAAAGGGAAAAGAAAAATTTGGTTCAGAAATCATAGGTAGAATGTATCTTACAAATTGGGTTTACACCAATAGGGTGGATGTGGATATCAGTATTAAAACCATATTGAAAAGGGAAGCACTTGTGGGCATGTATGAAACAAATGTGAAATTCCCATCAGCCAGCATGCTAATTTAGAGAAGGAGTATAGGTGCATCACTACAGTCATAATCATGTTATGGGCAAAAAGGAAACACATCCTGCATGTAAAGCCACTGTTTTATTGTTACTGTAATTGAAGTCTTAACATTCTCATCCAGGAATACTTAAGTCTATATTTAATTACTACAGAAAAAAAAAAAGAAAGAAAAAGAAAATTTATACTAGCATACAGTAAAAGCCTCAGTAATAACAATACAGTTAAAATTGTGATACATACACACTTTCTAGCAGCTACCCCTTTCCCTGGTCTTGTGCTCACCCTTCCACAACCCTGCTTGGGTCCCAGGGTTGAAGGCTTCAGCCTGGTGCACATGTGGGGGAACGGTGAGGTACCAGAATCATGAGACTGTTACTGAGAGAATGGTGATTCTCACTCTCAGCTGCTGGAGAGTGTGCAGAGAAAACCAACAAAGCTGGTGAAAGGTCTAGAGAACAAGTCTTACGAGGAGTGGCTAAGGAAACTGGGTTGTTTAGCCTGGAGAAGAGGAGGCTGAGGGGAGACCTTATCGCTCTGTACAATTGCCTGAAAGGAGGTCGTAGTGAGGTGGGGATTGGCCTCTTCTCCCTAGTAACTAGTGATAGGATGAGAGGAAATGGCCTCAAGCTGCGCCAGGGGAGGTTTAGATTGGATATTAGGAAATATTACTTCACTGAAAGGGTCGTCAGGGATTGGAACAGGCTGCCCAGGGAGGTGGTGGAGTCACCATCCCTGGGGGTATTTAAGAGATGTTTGGGTATGGCACTTAGGGACACAGTTTAGTGGTGAACTGGCAGTGTTACGTTGACAGTTGGACTTAAAGATCTTAGAGGTCTTTTCCAGCTATACAATTCTCTGTGTGTTGTCATGCTAATGATTTATTTTTCCTTGTTCTGAGATCCACTTGGGGTAATTTTTGTGTTTGCTAACATGCTTTTCACCTTGGTCTTCATATGTCTGCAGCTCCAAGTTACATCTCATCTTACTACACA
Organism: Phalacrocorax aristotelis; assembly: GCF_949628215.1. NCBI lineage: Eukaryota > Metazoa > Chordata > Aves > Suliformes > Phalacrocoracidae > Phalacrocorax > Phalacrocorax aristotelis. Next base: position 73,415,242 of record NC_134279.1, on the reverse strand, counting down.
TGGTGCCTGTTATGTATGCTGGACGCTATTTATTTTCTGTGTTAGCCAGGGTTTTGTCCAGCTCCAGGTCTGCACTTCTCTAACTGACCTTTGGTGAGTCATTTATAGCCTTGGTGCCAGCCTGTGTCCCTTCTTTTACCATCCCTTGCCCATACTCTACAAGTCATCCTGTAGTCCCTACACAGGAGACAGATAACCTGTGCTATCAAATGAGGCCTGTACTTCTCTATACTGCGGCATTAAGTTAGAGTCATAAATAGCTCATTGTACACAGAACAACTACTTGTTACTACTGTCTATATAAAAGCTATTGTCTTACCATACAGCAATAAACAAAAGTAAAACAAATTATGTATATCTACCTGGTTGGAAGAAAAATTTCTAAAGCAAGTAAAGGCAGGTCAAGAAATACTCAGCTAAAGCAAGCGTGAAAAGCCTTAGTCCTGAGATCTTGAGACCTCAGTACAAAGAGTACATACATACCTGAATCAGCCTCTCAAATGTGGGTCCCCAAATTGCTCACTCTGGGTGTTTGAGTGCTCTTTTGAGTTTATTCCACCGAGATGCGTAGGTGCTGTGCAAGAGCAGCTTTGCTGCTGGGTTTAAAATCAGATTCACCAATATGTGTCTCTGGGCCACCCTGGAAATGTTTGTGGGGAACCAGGGACAAACTTGTCTTTCATGCAGGTAACATGTGCTGGCCACTGCTCTTGGGCAGTGTGTGATGAAGCTGCAGATCCTACCTGCCCATAAGCCACTGTCAGGGTGGATGACCTCCAGCAGACATGATGGCCCTGGATCTTCTGAGGGGGCCTCTAATGTTCCCTGCTGTTCAGCAGATGAGACTTTTAGGTGAGCCCTGATTCATGTTTCTGAGTTATGAAAAGCAAATGCAAAGTGTAAAGGTCAGGTTGGCTTAGGGAGGGATGAAGGTCTGGTATGGTTTGTCCCACAGGCAATTTCAGCCAGTAATAATAAGTAAGACCCCAGATTGTATATGTGATATAGGATGCACTAATTTATTGACAGATTAACTATGAAAGAGTAACAAAAAAATATAAATTGCATAGGGAATGAATACCTCCTTGCTCCTGAGTTTGCTGACCAGGCTCTCAGTCACAAGACGAAGGGACTTCCATAACTTGCTGGATGGTTTTTCAGATTACACTTCACACCATGTTTGCACAAAGCACTCTTTTTATTTCTTTTTTTTTTTTCTTCCCCCAAACTCATTGTTATTAACACCTAGTTGACTATATTTATGTGTTCTTTTTCCAGAAAAATCCAAATTAAGCCTTTTTTTGACTACTTTTTAATGTCTTTCTTGAGAAGTTTGGTACCTGTGATATACTGTCTTTGTTCGTCACAGTACCACTCATATATTTGCTTCTCATCATCTCATATATACTTCTTGTGGTGGAACCCTAGCAAATTTCATATCACATGGTACAAAATGCTCTGAAGATGCAGAGCAGGGCTTGATGTGCCAAGGCGCCTGATTTTTTCACACATAGGCATTCACAAGGTGAAATTGTTGTTTTCCAACCATGATGTCCCTAGAAATTTTGATGTTTTCTACACTAAACTATTTTTCGTATCAATACCGATGGCAGTAAAATCCTTTAAAAAAACCCAAAGGAAAAAATATTTTATGACTTTACTGCACTTGGAATGAAGAAAAAGGCAGTTTTACTCTGTGAATTTAAAGTTGTGGTAGTGAAAATCTGCCTCATGTCTACAAAAATATTCCAGTTATAATATTTACTTTTCCATCAGGCTGCAATGTTATTGTTCTTTCCATTGGTTTCAAGAAACTATTCTTCCATGTCATTTGATATGGCTGCTCTGCTCCCCAGAAGGCATGGATATATTTATGTTACCTGTTTCTTTGTTCATACTTGTCCTGGTTTCAGCTGGGATAGAGTTAAATTTCTTTGTAGTAGCTAGTATGGGGCTATGTTTTGGATTTGTGCTGGAAACAGTGGTGATAATGCGGAGGGATTGGAGCATTGGAGACTGTTTGGGACCTAAAAAATGAGGCTTTGACCCTAAAAAAGTAGCGCTTACACTGGTCAAGGACTTGTTCAGCTCCCCATGCTCTGTTGGGGGCGATGTTGGTTTAGTTGAAGACTGTCCTGATTCTCCAGTGTTGGAGGCAGACTCATCACTGAGTTGGCGGCAGGTGCCCAGTGGGGCTGCCCAGCCTGGTGGGTTTGTGACTCAGCTCCACACATGCTGGACAGGGAGGGCCCTGAGAAATGGGCAACCCCTGGGCAAGATGCCAGCGTCACTGGTCAAGGACTTGTTCAGCTCCCCGTGCTCTGTCAGGGGCACAAGAAGCTAGGAGGGGACACAGCCAGGACAGCTGACCCATGGGATATCCCACACCATGTGACGTCATGCTCAGCATATAAAGCTGGGGGAAGAAGAAGGAAGGGGGGGACGTTCAGAGTGATGGCGTTTGTGTTCCCAAGTAACCGTTACGTGTGATGGAGCCCTGCTTTCCTGGGGAGGGCTGAGCACCTGCCTGCCCATGGGAAGTGGTGAATGAATTCCTTGTTTTGCTTTGCTTCCACGCGCAGCTTTTGCTTCACCTATTAAACTGTCTTTATCTCAAACCATGAGCTGCCTCTCTTTTACTCTTCCCATTCTCTCCCCCATCCCACCAGGGGGGAGCGAGCGAGTGGCTGCGTGGTGCTTGGTTGCTGACTGGGGCTAAACCACGACAATGCTTCAGTATTATATTACCTAGCTGATTGACTTAGTGATCTTTCCAGCAACATGGTTAATATGATAGAAGAAAGAGGGGAAAAGGAACTATGAGGGATTGGACTGCAGATAGAGATATTTTGGACTAAATTATAGTCATTCAGGGTCTGGTTCTGTATGACACTCTGTCCTACTTCAGTAAATGCAGCCCAGTTATGGTGGTTGTGGACTGGTTGAAGGCATGGTTGTTTGGGGTTATATGAATGTCTTGCATGAAAAGTCAATAAGATGCTGCTGTATTTCTTTTTTATCACCACTCCAGTGAGTGAACATGTTTTGGCATTTGTATTCCCTTCATTTAACAGGGGCAGATAGAGACAGAAGAAACAATTTAAGTGAGGAAATAATCATTATGACTCAGCGCATGTACAGTAGTAAGAAATTTCAGTAAGAGCACAAAGGGGTAGACTATTGAAGGAGCAGATGCAGACAGGGCAATGGTTCACACAGAAATTGATGACTTGTTGGTAGCTCAGAAACCAGGAGCACTGTTCCAGTGACGATGTCAAAATTGTGCATTGTAATTAATGAAACCCTTTCCATCAGAGAACTGGATTTAAGAGCTTTAGCAGAGGTGCAGTTAGCATGCAGAAGAATTATGGTTCTTTTTCCTAGTGATGCTGGAACAAATAGCCCTAATTTGCACAGTGATTGGCGGAAATTAGAAAAGGCATGTGGGATTTTAGGCTTGATTCTTGTAATTTAGACCTTTAGCTTGTGGTTGAGCAGTGGATTTAAGAATGTGAAGTAAAAATAATAATAATAAAAAAATGTCCAGTAGAGAAATAGCTTGAAAGCATTTCAGAATTTTCTTAGGAAGATGTTGTCGTCTCTCTTCTGCTGGGATGAGGAGTCTTCCCATGCCAGCAGCATGCAAGACCTGTGGTTTCCACACTCTAGACAGGAATGAGAACTATTCCCAGGTTGCAGTTAGAGCTATTCTGAGTGTGTTGCTTTCTTGCTGTCACACTGATGCCACAGCTCCAAGAAAACCCTGCCCTCCACAGCAGTGCAGGTTCTGGGTAACAGACTCTGCCACTGAAAGGTGAATTTTCACCATGGGAGCCAGGTATTGACTTGATCTCCATGTCCTCCCATGGTCCTTTTTACTCTCTGTCACCATCTTGTGTTTTTTGTTTTTTTTTTTTTAAAAAAAGGATATTGCTCTTCATATTGCCTTTCAACCATCTACTTCTTTTCTGGGTATTAAGGGCTGACTTGACAAAGGACTTGGGTGCTAGAAAAAGCAGAGAGCATCCCTCTCTGCAGATCATTCACCAAGCCCGAATGCAATGAGGTGGATTCATTTGCACTGCATACAACAGGAGGTAACACAGTCTTTTGAGAAGAGGGGAACACGATTTAGTTAGCACTGTCCCTGGTTTGGACAGGGATTTGAAACAACCTTTGCAGAGACTGACCAAATCAGAAGTGTGCTTCGGTGGGACTTTCCCAGTACAGCCTAAAGAAGTTGTCTCATTGTAAATGATGTGAATGGCCATTAGCAGAGGGGCAAGATCATGCTGTTCCCAGAAAAGCAAATTAACAAATACACTATTGCGTTATTCTCCCTCCATGAATTTGAAGATGATGAAATTAGAAAATGCTGGCCATTGCAGTTGTGGTGAGTCTGAAAACTGGAGCCTGCCATCTTGTGGCTTTGCTTCTTTGACTGTTTCCTCTAAACTTACCTGCAATTTTACCTGGTTTAGGAGGAATGTCTCAAGCAGCACATAGAGGTAAGAGATCTGTCTTCATACAAGGCTTATTACTCTTGTTACTGTTCTTCCCATGTGATTGATGTGAATCAACAGAGGAATTAAGCAGCAAGAATGAACTGACTGAAACATTTTACATAGGAGGATGTCAAAGGATGTCTCTTCTCAGCATCATTGTAGTACACTCTGTCAGTACAGACTTTTCCTCTGATTGCCAACAGGTTGAAGAAGTCCCTCCTTTGTGATTTTTTTTAACAATAAAGTGAAGATGCAAGGCAGAAATCAAGATTTCATGAAATTATGATTGATTCAGGCTCAGATTTAAACTATCAAGGTGGATTCCTTCCTGTCATTTACCTTAGCAATGACTTGGAACACTCTTCAAACACTAAATAAGCAAAGAGTGCTGGATTACAAAGACAAATATATTTGTGAAAGAAAGACCAAGAGGGAACCAGAAACTCCATATGGTTAATCTTCATGTTAAGTGATGCCTAATATTACTTGGATCAAAGTTAGGGATAAAATTACATACCTTTGGCCGAGTCTGTCAGCAATCCTTCCCCTGCATTACATCAAAGTAAGGCTTCTCCCCTAACCTTCCTGGCCTTTACACAGACTGTCTTCAGTCTCTGTCCTTATTTCCCACTTTTCAGTTTCTTCCACTGGCCTCTTAATGCTTTTCTGAAACAAAACTATTTAGCAGAACCCCACCACTGTTCATCTCCTCTTCTGCCATAATTCCTCCAGGATGTAATTTTCCAGGAGATATTGGGTTCAGTGATGTCTACTACTGTTTTGTTTGTTCCTTTCTCTACCATGATTAACTCTTTCAGGAGTACCATTTTCAATTTGGCTCTGATATAAGGCATCTGTTTTGTCGTCCATTACCCAAGTTTAGATGTGTATTTTTGGTGTGAACCTTTTTAATATTTTCAGTCTATCCTGTCCCTTCAAATCTTAATTAATTATTCAGAACTGCTGTATTTCATACTTCAGAGCTGTACTTAAGATAACTTCTATACTAAGGAGACCTATATTCTTTATTTTTCTTCTGTAAAACTGAGAAACTTTAAATGACTCACCTTTTGGGTTCTATTTGTTAAATATCAGTAAGATCTCTGCATCGTGAAAATGCAGAGACTTTGAAAATCAAATCACAAGTTTTGGGCTTCTTACTGTCATGCTCCAACACATATGGCCCCTTTTATCATTTTACCCTTTACCCGGGAGTGAATCCATTCATTATGATAATGTTGACATACAACACAGCATCTAAATTACCTCCATAAAACAACCGACTCATCCAGACAAAATAGGAGTTTATACTATATGCCAGTTCCTGAGCTCCTTATGTACACATGTAAAAACACACAGAAATATCAAGATACATGCACACACACTCCAAATGGATTGTGACACACTTTGGGTTGTTTCACAGCTCAGGTGTGTAACCCTGCTGACAGCTGGATACATATGGTTATGGGAGCAAGTGCATAGTATTACATTCCCATTTAAGAACTCAGCCAAAATCTATTGTAGCCAAGAGGCATGTTTCCACTGACTCCAAATGGGACTGATTAATCAAGCATTTAAATTTTTTCTCTCAGCTGCCGCCATTTTTAATCTTCTACCTTTCCATGAAATACAAGTGTCTGCTACATTGCTAGCATTCTTGATGTACTTAGAATACTTCTGGAAAATGGTAATATCAGAGATACAGCAATTAAAATATTTTCTCTGGGTGGGTGAATATATTTTTCTTCATTAAATGTTCATTTCAAAGTGTAACCCGGGGGGAGTTTGTAAATTAACCCAGATATGAGCTTTTATAAAGCACACACAAGCCTATTTTTTAATAAAAATTACATTTTGCTGAATTTATTTTCCCTCTCAGGGAGAGAAAACACATTATTGAAAGGTGAAATGAAGTGCTAGTCTCACCAGGGTAGTTTGCCTTGGTAGTATCAACCAATACTCACCCATAATCTCCCATGCTGTGTAACTCTAGTGACATCCTACTTCACTTTTAGTTTAACAAACCTGGTTTTTTTTTTTCTGTGAGAAAGTCACCAGAACTATGCACATTGTGATGCTTTGGCTATGAAAAATTTACCTTTAAGGAGTTTTTTTAATGCTCTACTCACTGTAAAACATTTGTTTCTATGTTATATCAGAATTCCCCAGAGTAGTTGTGGGTTTTTTCTTGTGTCGTTAAAATGCATTTTCTAAAGAGCTGTATTCAAGGAAGTTCGATACCATATCTATTATGCTTTCACATCTAACCATGTTTTGTTCTTGATCACAGATGGGTTATTATGTCCTTTGAAGCAAAATTCACTTCACAGCATTTCAGCCCAGTGCCTTGCCCAAGAGCACATTTGCTGCACAGCTAACTTACACAAATTAGATATTTTTTAGGCTCAGTTGTATATGAAAAAAAGAACAACCCAAACCCAATTGATGGAGGTTTTCAGTGTTTTGTGCTCTGAATTCTCTGAGTAGGTGACTTGTCAGATTAAAGTAATAACAGCTTGCAAAACCCTTCACAGCTCGAAGTCTGTGAAAGTCAGACTTTCAAGACATACATGAGTTTCAGGCTGGAGATGGTTAAATAAAGAAAACCTGTATTCCCAAGTGCTCCTTGTCCCTTCTGCTATTGCTAGTGGTAAACCCATGCCTGTGGCTTGCTGTTTCTTTGAGCTCTTTCAGTCAATTTACTGAATGCTTTTAGGTTGCCTTCAGTGCAAATACTGAATGTGCTGATCTGTGGCTCCAAAAGATCCTTGTGTCTAGTGAGCCAAGAATACAAAGTTTGTGTGGTATATTACACTACAAAGCAGGAGAAAGTGGTTCCTTCCCTGGCACTGAGGAATATCATCTGTCTTGTGAAAATGGCTCTTTCCTGTGTGTTAAAAAATCAAGAATTATTGTCACTCTTATTCTATTCAGGCAGGCACAGTACCAACACTGAAATATCTTCATATCTCTAGTCCTGTCATGTGTTAGATAGCTGAAAAGAGGGCTGCACTGTTATTGCATTTACATTTTAAACAAATATATTAAATATAATGTATTTTTGGATAGATTTCACAGAATCACAGAATCACAGAATGGTAGGGGTTGGAAGGGACCTCTGGAGATCGTTAGGGTTAGGGTTAGGGTTAGGGTGTCCAACCCCCCTGCTTGAGCAGGCACACCCAGAGCAGGGGGCACAGGAACGCATCCAGACAGGGTTTGAATGTCTCCAGGGAAGGGACTCCACAACCTCCCTGGGCAGCCTGTGCCACTGCTCTGGCACCCGCACAGGAAAGAAGTTTTTCCTCATATTCAGGTGGAACTTCCTGTGTTCCAGTTTGTGCCCATCACCCCTTGTCCTGTCATTGAGCGCCACTGAAAAGCGCCTAGTCCCGTCATCCTCTTGACACCCACCCTTTAGGTATTTATATGTATTGATGAAATCCCCCCTCAGTCTTCTCCAGGCTAAACAAACCCAGGTCTCTCATCCTTTCCTCATAAGGGAGATGCTCCAGTCCCCTGATCATCTTGGTAGCTCTCCGCTGGACTTGCTCCAGTAGTTCCCTGTCTTTCTTGAACTAGAGAGCACAGAACTGGATGCAGAACTCCAGATGTGGTCTCACCAGGGCTGAGTAGAGGGGGGGATAACCTCCCTCGACTTGCTGGCCACACTCCTTTTAATGCACCCCAGGATACCATTGGCCTTCTTGACCACAATAGCACATTGTTGGCTCAGGGTCAGCTTGTTGTCCACCAGCACTCCCAGGTCCTTCTCAACAGAGCTGCTTTCCAGCAGGTCAACCCCCGACCTGTACCTGTGCAGGGGGTTGTTCCTCCCCAGCTGCAGGACCCTACACTTGCTCTTGTTGAATTTCATGAGGTTCCCCTGGGCCCAGCTCTCCAGCCTGTCCAGGTCTCACTGGATGGCAGCACAGCCTTCAGGTGTATCAGGCACTCCTCCCAGCTTGGTATGATCAGCAAACTTGCTGAGGTTACACTCTAACCCATCAGCTAGGTCATTGATGAATAGGTTAAACAGGACTGGACCCAGCACAGACCCCGGGGAACACCACTAGTGACAGGCCTCCATCCAGACTCTGTCCCATTGATCACAATCCTCTGAGTTCTGTTGTTGAGCCAGTTATCAATCCACCTCACTGTCCACTCATCCAGCCCACACTTCCTTAGCTTGCCTGTGAGGAGGCTATGGGAGATGGTGTCAAATGCCTTACTGAAGTCAAGATAGACAACATCCACTGCTCTCCCTTTGCTGATCCAGCCAGTCGTGCCATCGTAGAAGGCTATCAGGTTGGTCAAGCATGATCTCCATTTTGTGAATCCATGTTGACTACTTCTGATAACCTTCTTTTCCTCTACATGCCTGGAGATGTCCTCCAGGATGAACTGCTCCATCACCTTTCTGGGGATGGAGGTGAGGCTATAGTTTCCCAGGTCCTCCTTCTTTCCCTTTTTGAAGATTGGAGTAACATTCAGTGGCATTCAGTAACTCTGCCTTCTGTGCATCCTGCGTTACCAGGGCCCCTTCCTAGTTCAGCAGTGGGCTCACTGTATCCCCAGTCTTCCTTTTACTGCTGATGTATTTAAAGAAGCCCTTCATGTTAGCTTTGACATACATTGCCAGATTTAATTCCAAGTGGGCCTCGGCCTTCCTCGTCACATCTCTGCACACCCTGACAATATTCCTATATTCCTCCCAGCTGTCCAGTCCCTTTTTCCACATACTGTGTACCTCCTTTTTCCATCTGAATTTCTCTAGAAGCTCTTTGGTCATCCATGCAGGTCTCCTGGATCGTCTGCCTGACTTCTTCCTCCTGGGGATGCACCAATCTTGAACTCGGAGGAAGTGGTCCTTGAATACTGTCCAGCTCTCTTGCACCCCCATGCCTTCCAGAACCCTAACCTATGGGATTCCTCCTAGCAGGTCTTTGAAGAGGCCAAGGTTGGCCCTCTTGAAGTCTAAGGTTGTAATCTGATTCGTAGCCCTGCTTCTACCTCGCAGTATCCTAAACTCAACCATCTCATGGTCACTGCAGCCAGGCTACCCCCAACTCTCACATCCTCAACCAGCCCTTCCTTGTTTGTTAAGATAAGATAAGATAAGGTCGAGCAGCAAAGATAAGGTTGGTTTGGCAAAGAACTGTCCAATACCCTTATGTCATAAAGCAGTTCGTCTTTACTTAGCAGTTACATCAACATCTCAGAGGTTGTGTTCAACTGTGTAATGTGGCCTTTGAATAGTGCTGTTCTGCTCCTGTGCATGGAAAGAAGTAACTCTTTCCTACCTGGAAGGAAATACTTAAAGTAAATGTTTTCAGGCTCCTTTTTGCCATAAATACTAAGTATCTCTAACCCATTGGGGTGTGTGGGTCACCAATGGCTGTGGATACACCCACCAAAGCCAGGAGGGGCAGCCCATGATCCTAAAGCTGTCTTGGACCTTCCTCATCTCCATCTGAAAAAGGATGAGGGCTGCAAGAATGCCTGTCCCTTCACGTGGAGGAGCGTGTCCTGCTCACTCTCAGTGGGACACATTCATCTTCTGCTCAAAATAAGCTGTTGGAGTTTCTCTGCTACCCCAATACATCTGGAGCCTAGAGAAGCTCCATTTCTGCAGCAACCGATCCATGGGAAGCTGCAACTGGGACTTGCAGAGCTACAAGGAAGAGCTCCCTGGAAGTCTAGAGGGACAGGCTTAGCACATACGCTGGCTTCTCTCACGCTTTCTGGTCCAGCCCTGTAAGCTATTTTCCCACAGTGGCACAACTTCAGCAGGAAAAATACTGAATGCTTCTCACTGAGCTCAGCTCAGAGCCTTTTGGCTAGAGAGATCTCCTGGGGCTGCAGAGAGAAGCCAGGCTGGGAAGGGATGACTCATTTCTCAGGGCAGTGTTTGATGGCTACGGAAAAGGGATTCCTTCCTTCTCCTCAGGTAATTTAAAAAAAAGAAGGGGGGGTGGGGGGGAGCGGGAGGAGGGACACTAGTCTAGTTGGTGCATGTGAGAGGGCCTGCAGGGTTGAGGTCCTCAGTGGGTTTATGGCCATATCCATAAAGCTGGGATTTAGAACTGGCCACTAGGGCAAAAAAAAACCTGTCTAAGCTGGGTCAGGATGTGCAGCTTTAAAAAACAACAGCCCGAAGTTTTCACCATGGTTTGTGAATCAGGAGAGAAGTACTGATATCAAGCAAATGAAATAACCATTTATAGTGTGTGCGTGGGTCTGGAGTCATGTCCACTGCCTTCTCCAAAGGGTCCTTGCAGCCCAGTTATGCAAGTGCAGCTGTGCTTTTCCTCAACCCCCTGCAGCCAGCATAAGCCTCATTAACAGTTCCAGCCTTAGGTAATGAAAACTGTAAATCTGTAATACTCCTCTGCCCAGAAAGGAGCTGCGCTGGCTGAACAAAATGAATCGGCCCACTGCACTGAGAAATAGTTTAATCCTCCTGCAGTGGGGAACGGGGGGAATAAAGAAATACCTTCAGGAAGCAGGGCTGGCTTGTAGCTTAGCAGTTGAACAAAAATGGCTTTTAATGGAGTTTAATTTTCCAACTGTTGCAAGAAAAAAAACCAAACCACCTTTTTAACACTTTTCATTCAATATTGTTTCTTCTACCATTAGGAAAGACAGATGTGCTATTTCGAAGATATGCTGTGGTTACTGGCAGCAGAGGAGCTCAGTACTAACACATCTTAGCAATGTCAGTTATCAGGAGTAATGACATGGTGTTAGAGTATCCAGTTGTCATTACAAGAAAGATTAGTGTAGTCTCACGTGCCCTAGAGGGTATAGGTAATGGCAGAAAATAATTTTTGGAAAGTTTTACCCCCATTTCAAAGCTGGGAAAGGTAGACTACTTACAGATTTACGTAATAGATCACTATGTAGAATATCTATTTTTGATCTATCAAAATGATTATTATCTGTTGTGATCTGTCATAACCCTTCTGGCTTGCCCAGCTGGCAGAGGAAAATGAAATTCCGTAAATTCAGAACTGATCCACATTCACTCGCCTGTTAAGTGCACATTTCTGTATGAACATGCACATCAGCTGCTTGCGTATTCTGAAGAAAGCACTGTACAAATCTAATTTTAAGGGAATATTTGTGACTAAGCTGACAATTATTCTGAACTCAAGGAGTTTTCCTGGTTTGTCTCTCTTCACCAGTGCTGTCTGTGCAATGAGGATGAAGGAACCTTAATGACTTACAAACCTTTCAAATAAAATTAACCATAAACAGGCTTAGGAACTTGTGTGTAGCTCACTTTCAGAAATTCGCTAAACTTTTCAGTAACACATAAGAAATCTACAGGCTTGTCAGATTTTGCTCTGAGAAGCCAAAAGTAACACTGAAAAAAGAAATTCACTTTTAAAAGATTATTTTAAATGGAGTCTTTGAATTATATAAGTTGTAGAAAAGCCATCTGCATGAGAGAAAGGAAACAGAAATTTTCAAGGGGGACAACTGTTTCATTTGATGGAGATAACTTTCCACCAATGCAGTGTGGGAAGAAAAAATTTCCACTAAGATCGTTGCAGTGAAGTGTATTTAAGTGTATTTAAAGGGTGCTTAGGCTGAGTTATTTCTGGTGACTTACATGTTTGATTATATGTCAAACTAGCAACCCAAGTGTTTATTACTGATTCAAATATCAGTAGTAATAATACTATTTAATCTACTGACTATTTAGTTTTATATATTCTGTCCTCTTTATACTCAGTACCTAATACTGAGTTATAATATACTATATTTATATAATTATATAAATAATTTATAAAATATAAACATAATATATTTAAAGGCATTATTTAAGAAAAATGCCTTTTGAATTGGGTTATTTAAGAATTTCAATAGCAACTGACAAGTAATTCCAGAGAAATAATTTGAACTCATATCAATGTAAATGACTTTTCAGAAAATATTCAGGAAGTGTGCATCATACGTTACTTCATCAGTGCAAGATAGTGCAAGATCAATGATGAAGAATGAAAAGGAATATGGAATGGGGTAGTTTGTATAAAAGCTGTACCAGTGCCACCACCTTTCTCTTCTCATTCAATAGATTAGAATTGAATTTTTTTAAAAAATGTATATTTATTACTTGATTATTTATTTCATTTTTTGCTGCATGGATCAAACTTTATTAGTAAATTCTGTTTCTGAAGTGGCGGTGGGACAGTTTTTTGTGCCCTGCTCAGTTATCAAACCTCAGGCAGGGTTTGCCAGTGAAGTTGTCATTTGCCTGTAGGCCAAACACATTTACTCAAAACGAGCAAGGATGACTTTGCTATGTTTTGTTCCCATGGAAGGTGGGCATCATGAAGCTGTTTTGTCTTGTATTTAACAGATGCTACAACAAACACTGATGTTGTAGTGGAGTATTTGGACTTCCCGGCTTTCCAAACTGTAACAGTAGCCCCAAACCAACATTTATTGTGTTTATATGGATATATCTTACTGGGTTTTCACATTTGATGGCTATTATGGCCTTTATCTTTTCTATCAGCTTCTCCAAATCCAAGAAGTGATGCTAGTCATATTATATAAATGAATAATTTTTTCTGTAGTTTAGCTGATTCAGCCAAACTTGAGTGTCTTTGCCAGTTGCAGCCAAGATCTTCCCAGCAGAGTGGTTTCAGTTTCACCTCTGTTCTTGCTTTAAGCTACTAGTTCGCCCCTCGCTACCTCACAGCCCCACTCTATATGAACGATCTTTTACATCCATATCCTCATTTCCTGAGCTAGAAAGGAAGTTAAATTAGCTGTGCCGTGTCCCCTGTCTGGAAACACCTTGAGCCTTTGTTAGACAGTAAAGATGTTTTATCCCTGAAGCTGTGGCTGGGCAAGTTTGACAAAGCATAGCTTATAAGGAATGACTTATTTGTGGAAAAAAAAAAACCCAATGATGGGGATGCAGAACTTAAGAAGTAGCTAAAAGGCTGTATTTGGCCCAAATCAAACTCTGCTTCAGTTCTGCTGCATCAGGGAAACCTTGCAGATTGTTACTGGAGTTCAAGACATGAGTGTAGGAAATGCAGTCACTGTCTGGGGTTTGGTACACATTTTGCTGCTGTGATATTCATCACCTCACGTCCCTTAGTCTGTCTTTGGCCAAAACAGAAAGTAAGTTGTCTGCAAAAGTCATTAAAGTATTGTGAGGCTAGTCAATAAGTTATAAAATATAAATGTACAGATAAAACCAGTTCAAATCTATAGGGCTACAAAATACATTAATTTCTTTGGACGTTATGAACACATATTTCTGAATCATTTTTTCTGAAATGTTTATCTTTAGACTTCTCTCTTCACCCTTGCTTTTCTTTATCCACTGTTAGTTAAGTATCTGCTGAGCAAGAAAAGCAGGACTATTTCACATTTTTTTGCTACTACAGAACTGATCTTCAGAGGATTCCACCTCATAGTGTTTTTCCATCTCTAGCAGCATTGCTGGGATGTGTGTACATGACGACCTTCCCACACAACTCATATTTCTGTTGTAACTGAAACAGCCTCTTACTGTAAAGAAATTTGAAAACCTTGTGGCTTCTTCAGCTTGTTCATATGACAAAGAAATTTAGTCCTTCCTATCAGTTAAGGAGCTTTTGGAATGAAAGGATGTCTAGACTAAAGGCAAAGGACGTTCATACCTTCCTGAGGGTGTGCAGTCTACTAATACAAGATACACACTAGATTTTCTTAAATTGTTGTGGTTTAACCTAGCAAGCAGCTAAACACCACACAGCTGTTTGCTTACTCCCCTGGCTAGTGGGATGGGGGAGAGAATCAGGCAGGGGTGGGAAAAAGTAAGATTCATGAGTTGAGATAAAGGTAGTTTAATAGGACAGAAAAGGAATGGAAATTTTTATTATTATTATTAATAATAATAATATGCAAAATAAGTGATGCACAGTGCAATTCCTCACCACCTACAAATGATGCCCAGACAGTTCCCAAGCAGCGGCCCTCACCGCCCCACCCCCATCTTTCCCCTAGTTTATATACTGAGTATGACATCACATGGTAGGGAATATCCCTATGGCCAGTTTGGGTCAGCTGTACTGGCTGTGCCCCCCCCCCCCCCAGCTTCTTGTGCATCTCCAGGCTTCTCAGTTGGTAGAGCATGAGAAGCTGAAAAGTCCTTGGCTTAGTGTAAGCAGTACTTAGTACCAGCTAAAGCATCAGTGTGTTATCAACATTACTCTCATACTAAATCCAAAACATGGCACTATACAAGCTACTAGGAAGAAAAGTAACTCCATCCCAGCTGAAACCAGGACATAAATTTGTACATTTTTTCCTATAATATGTAGTCATTCCCCACCCCCCTACCCCACCTCCCCATAAATATTTAAGCTGTATATGTTTCAAATAAGGGCATTATTGTAGATTCTGGTCTGAACTTTCTCCTTACTGTTGTTGGTTTTGTATGACTTCAAAGTGAAAAAAAATTGCAGATTAAGAAAACCTCTGGTTTCCAAGAAGATGTAGTGTGGCCACAAAGATATCCACTTAGAACCATCTCACTACTGGTGCAGGTGGTGGAGATTAAACATTTTTATTTAGCAGTAGCAGCTGTTGAACTGAGTGCAGCGCACGTAGAGCAAACAGTAACAATGCTATTTGCTGGATATCTAAAGGAAGTGTTTTTACAGAATTCTCTGATGAGATAGTGACATGACTATTGACCTGGCAACTTTTTCTCTATACTTCCCAGCGTGGCCTGTTCTGGTTCCTCTGAAATCAGCTCCCTTTCTGGAAAAAATAATTTAAAACATTTGCAACGTCCAGCTGGGCCACATAATCTGGCTGCAAGTGTGTAAAGAAAAAGTAGATGAAACAGAGCAACATGTTAACTTCAAGTTGAATCTTCATCCTAATATTGGTTCGATATTCTTTCTACCCTTCTTCTGAGGCACAGAGGATATGAAGGAAAATACTGCATACCAGTGCTTCTGTGCTGTGGGACCTCAACATCTGGTGCCCCTATTCAGAGTTTTTTAAACTGAAATTCATAAGGGTTCTTTTTAGGGCCTTCTCCTCTCAAGGCTATATCTAGCTCTGATATTTAAGATCTGTTAGTCACTGTTATGCCAGGGCTTTGTAAGTACTTCTGATCCTCACAGTACAGCTGCAGGCTTTGCCTTCCAGAGGTGTGCAATACAGACACTCTGTAATCCTCAGGCCAAATAGTTCTGGGAAATAGGTATATTGTCATCCTACCCCAGTTATAGGAGCAAGATGCTGTTAGCTTGGAGCCCAAAGTTGGGGAAGCTAAGGGGCACTGGAGACCAAAGAAATTTAGTAAGGGAAGGAAACGAGAATAATGTTAGAAACACAAATATTTAGAAGAATAAGAAACACTAGCTCTGACATTGGTTGGACAGAAATGGAAAAAGTAGTCAGGTTAGTAACAATACAGACCACAAAGATGAAGCTGATAAATATTTCTTGTCTCTGATGTATTAGACAGTATATTTGAAGGTACTTCGTATTCCTCTCAGCTACTGCTAGAATAGAAAACAGCTACTATTAAGACCAATATTTTTAAAAAAGCAATCTGAAATAACTTGAATGCAAGAGTTTTTAAACAGTGAGCCAAGAAATTATCTTTCATAATCTTTGGTCTGCAAGGAATTTTCAGAAGATAGGCAGGATGCTAATGTTGGATCAATACTAAAAAATTATATAGAGGAGGTTTGGATAATTTCAGGCCTAAGTAATAGCTTAATAGCCTATATAAGTTAATTAATAAAGTGGCTTATATATGGCTCAATTAGTAAGAATTATAAGGTAAGAAAGGTAAGTAACATCAATCAACATTGGTCTCTGGGGAACAGGACTGATAACTGCAATGAGATGTAACGGATTCCTTATGATATTTGACTTTGCAATTTGACCTGGAAACTCAAAGACAGAACTTAGCATTACAAATAATGGAGAGATCTTAAATTAAATAACTGACAGGTTTTACTGTGTATAGAAGACTGCTACTGAATGGCCCTCATCTCTCGGGTGGTTTCCAGAGGTGTCTGTAGGGTACCCACCTCAAGCAGCATCCAACAAATGCTTCTGTGATTCTACTTCTGAAACCCTTGAGGAGCAAAGGGAGCTCATGCTCATCTCCTTCACCTTTGCATTTATGTTAAAAGTAGTTTAGGGTGAAGATTATGGACTATATATCGGTTTTTAGAGAAAAAGGTGAATAAAAATTACTCAGAACAAAGCCATTGGAAAAAAACCCACCAAAATAAGTAAATAAAATCCTACATTTGTCAGCGATATGATTTATGAGCCACTGTAAATAGTAGAAGTTTTGCTGACAGTAATGCATATAATCAATTTTGCCATCTAAGCAATTTGGAAAAAAATACATCAAATGCGTATCTAACTTGCACTGGAGAAAGAAACAGCCCTAACCGATAACCTACAGGTAACCTCAGTTCTGTTACTATCAGAAAGTGTAGTGGTGTAAGCAAAAATAGATGTGTGAAGACCTTGTTATTGGAGGTGCTTTTCTTTGATGTATTCACCACAATAATGCTGGAACTTTTGTCTTTATTTGATGTATAACCATCATTTTAGGTATTTAAACAATTTGACTCTTTCACTGTTTGCAATCATTCTCTTAGAAAATAATTTCTATATACAGTGTATCTATTTCATTCAGGTATTTTTCTACATTCTTAGAGTTGCTATGTTTGGTTGTAACATTTTTAGTAGACAGCCTATTTAATTTATATATTAAATTATTTATAATATACAAATGTGGAAAAATTAGCTTGCCATGACTTTTGCCAACTTGCCAGCTGATGATGCCTAATGAGTACTAGAGTAGGTACAAATAGCAAAAATTAATGTTTTCTGATCTAACTCATAATGAAAAGCCCAAATAAAAGATTTCTTGAAACGCATGCATGTGCAGAAAGGAGTTTCTCCTGTATTGCAAAGGCTGAATCTTGGGTTGTTTTTTGTTTTGGGGTTTTTTTTTTGGTGGTTGTTGGTTTTTTTTGTAATAGTTTATTCACAGTGAGGAAATAATAGAGAAAGCTGAAGTAGGTGAAAGAGATTATGAGGGCTCTGAAAAAAAAATGAGAGATTCAAGATGAGCCGGTTTGATAGAAGACGAGAGAGATTGTACAATACAAAGGCCAAGTCAGAGTTTGGGCTTTTCTGAACTTGACAAATGTTTGGCCAAGAAAATCAACTTGGAGAAGGGTAAGTAAGGTATGTAAGTAAAATCATTAATTTGAAAGACTGTAAATATATCTGCTAGCTGTGCTCTTCAAGCTCTTGAAGAAACAAAGTTGTTAGAAATTTTGCTCTAATTTTATATAATGTATCAAAACTTTTTTTTTGAGTGCCATTAAAAACAACTTAAAACCCTTCTCTTGCTGCTTCTTCAGTTGGACAGGTTACGTGACAGTCGTATCATTAAGTATCACTTCTGTACACTTTTCAAGCTGTATACTACGTTTATGCAGCTAGGTCACTTACACATTTGAATTTCAGCCAGCCTGCAGAAAGCTGCTGACTTGTTTCACAAAGACCTTTGGTAGGCTGTCTGGCTAAAGGAACATATAATTAAAATACTGCATTGCAGGTAGTGCAGCTGGACAAAAAATTAATTTGTAAAAGCACCAGAGCCATTCAGTGTTTTGCTTTCTTCAAAAGAAATCAAAGTTATGGTGATATTGATCATGATGTGCCATAAATTTGGACTGAAAGTTTTTGCATCCACAGCTGGGCATTCTTGCCCTAGGTGCCCATGGCTTGCTTTGCTGCCTTGCCTCACGTCGGTCTGTTTGGATGGCAGGACTGGAGTACTAGCCTGTTATTCCTTCTTGTACTCCACAACATCTTCTGACACTAAGAAGCCAAGGCAGCAGAGCTCAGCAGTGAGGAAAAGAAAATATGACATTTGTAGTTCTGGCTTAAAGTTTTCTGATGAATGGAATTACAGTGGGATGGATATGAGAAAACTGTTGTTATTAAATAATTCTGCTTATTTACTGTGGAATAATTAACTGCATGCAGTGCTGAGCTTTAGAGACTGCCTGACCATAGCGGATGAAAGATCAATTGTGAGATTTGCAGTTGCTTGGTGGGGCAGCCAACACTGGAATCGTTTGGACTGGATTTATCCATCAAATTATGTTAACTGTCTAACTCGGGGACTGATATGAGGTCTATAGGTGCAAAGAAAAAACAACAACAACTAAAAAAAGTCACAAGTATTGTCTAATCAAATTTCAATTTTTTTTCCCTTCCAATACAGTTCATAGTAGCTCTGGTTCCTACCACCTGACTGGGCTTTGCCCTTGTGGTTGTTCTATCTTCACATAAATGTCATACAGTTCTCTCAAAATCAACAACAATTCCTCTAGGTTTTCTCCTGTCAGTGCAGACAATGAAATGACCCAGTCATCCCTCTGCTCTTTAGGGAGTGGTAGATTAATCTTGGACTGAGCAAGGTCACTCTTCCAGCATGTAGGATGGATGTATAATGACCTTCCAGCGGTTAGTGCCTGAAGCAAAAATGAAATGGGCAAACCCCCTATAAATTAGGGTTGGCCTGACATGTCTTGTTTAACCTGAAAGGTGGCATCACTTAATGACTTCTACATTTTATAAAAACAAGACAATTTGGAAATAAAATATTTTGAGTGTAGCCAAAATATTTCTGGCAATTTTAAAATAGAATTTTGTTAATTTCTCCTATTTTATTTCCTTTTTTTCAACTTGTTAAAACTTCAGCCTAATTTATGAGTAATCTTGTTCCATCCCAAGACTGTATTTATTACTTGGGGAGAAAAGATTTTCCTTTGGAATTTTCCTTTGGAAATAAATACAATAGGTAAATGAGTCTACTTGTAAGATTAAAACTAGTCCACTAAGCAGCCTTACAATTGTGCCATAATCTCTAAGGCTGGTCTGAGGCAGCCACTATATCTCTGTACTCATCACCTCATCTAGCTGAGATCTGCATAGTCCTTTGCCAAAGAATTTAAGGAATTCGGTGAAACAGTTGAACAACCAATACATTCAGATATGATTTCTAGACAGGAAAGGCAATCATTTCTGGACTGTACCGGCTGTTGGCTGAGAGGGTATGTGTAGCCTAAAGAACCTGCGAACGTTTTGGAGAACTCACTCTTGTACCATGTGAATTGTGATCTGCAGCAAGGATAGGCTGTACATTTTTTTTTCCCCAGATATTTATCTCTTTTAAAAGACCAGCAGGAAGATATTTCAGCAATTTCTTATGGAGGTAGATGTGGGAGAGAAAGCGGGTTAGTATTGCACCATCATTTGGGTGTAGCAACACACAGTTTAAGTTGACCTATGAAGGTGCTGGTTTTGTTTTGCCCTTCCTACTCTAGCCTAGACATGGTTTCCCCCATCCAGTGCTGGGTTTCTGCTGATCCTTGTGTGAGTGAGACTGGGACATGTACGAGCTGAAAAATTAACCCAGAAAAAGCAATCAACCAACCAAATCAGACCTAACTGAACAAAAAAGATTAGGTTTTTGCTGGCTGTGCAGATCAATATCAGTAGAAGATAACTGTGAGTGCCAGCACAGGGGGCAGGATTGGGAATGGCATCACTGATTCAGGCTGGCTCGTGCTGGCATGCTATTGCCATTTTAAGGCTGGAAACTAGAGCATAGCTCAGGACTTTGTGCAGGGCTTCTGGCAAGAGAGATATTGAGGTGACTTGCCTAGAGGCAGCTGCCTGGGCAGACAAAGGGATAGTGACTGTTAGAGGAAAACAAAGATTTACAAGTGGTGTGGCAAGTTCCAGGTTCAGAATCTCCTAGCTACTTGTTCCTTCCTCCTACTGTATAGAGCACTTTCTAGCCTCTGGAAAAGGTATGGCAGAATTTTAACAGAAATTTTCAAATAAATAAATTAGCAACAGAACTACGACTGGCATTTCCACACTGAGATGTCAGGAGCTTTAGTCTTCCATTAACTAAAAATTCAACTGAAGCCAACTTTGATTTTTTTTTAATAGTTTAGAAAGCTTGTTTTCATTTCCAGTTTACACTTATTCATGATCAGTTTAGGCTCATCTTTTTCTTCCATCATTATCTTTAAGCTAAAATAACTAACTTTCCTGCCTGGTCTTTACTTCATTGATGTATTTATAGAGAGAGAACATTTTACCCCTTGCAGCTGTGGGTTTACCAGGTTAAGCAAACTGCTCATTTGTCTCAGAAATTAGCTGCCGGTTGCTCTGATCATGTTAATATCTTTTTGCTGCCTTGTACTTATTTCAGTTCATCTTTCTTCAACGTCAGTGGCCACGATTACATGTAGCGTAACAAATGAAGTTTTACAAGTGCCTTGTAAAATGGCATTAATAACTCCCTGTCTCTATGGAGAATACTTTGCCTGATATATTTTAGAATTACGATTGTCTTTTTCATGTCTGCATCACATTGATAGCTCATAGTCATCTCATGATTAACTGATATATCTCTCTCTCTCTCTCATTCATTGTCACAGACGGGAAGCCCATAGTCTGTGGCAAAAAATCCTTGTTTCTGTTCCCTATGGACACGACCATAGCATGTTTAATATTACTGTCATTTTCAAGGCCATATATCTCTTCTGTACATTACTCCACTCCTTCACCATGTTGACTATACTTCCCATCTTGTGTCCTTTGTAAATGACACTTGTATTGTTATTTTCAGGCAATGAAAATCCTATTTTTCCAAAATGTGCAATTTTTAGCAAGCAAGTTCTATGCGTCTGAGTGAAGAAATACCTTGAAAGCTGAACTAACCTGGAATATAAACCTGGGCGTGTCTTTTTATGTGCTAGGTTTACTTATAAAGACTTAATTCTACAGTTCTGCCATCTGAATCTTAAATATTTAATTTTTCAACTGTAATTCATCAAAAAGGGTGACATGAAAAGCTTGGGAAGGACAACTTCAACAGAAGCTTACTGTTAATTACAGCTTCACACTTAAAAATAACCTTATCTCTTTTAAGATTACTTAAATATCAGTTGTGAATGACATCAGATTATCAAAGACATCAGCCTGAATGATTTCTATTCTCTCTGATGGAAAAAAAAAATCTCTAAATAAGGTTAACATACCTAATTTTTTCTAATGAGAGTTAGGGACTAAATTCCATGCTAGATAATTGAATGTTTTAGTTGTTTGACTGGATTGAGCTTGTAGTGGGGTAACCCTGTAATGCTGATGTTTGTACTTCATGTAGCTCAGTACTGTATTTTATGTCTTTAGTACTTTTTGATAATAACACACCATTTTAGCTCTGTGATAAAATATTTTCTACAATTTACATTGAAATATGTAGTGAAAAAAAAAAGAAAGAGCCTTCTTGTGCTGCATCCATATCGACAGGTTTCTAAGTAGTAGTTATTTTAGACCACTTTTATGCTGAGGACAAAGCCTTCAGTGAGGGTTCCTGACTGTCCTCAGAAAACACCCTAGCTCCTTGAGACATCAGGCTTTTTTTGTTTTGTTTTGTTTTCTTTCTTCTTCCTAGGGTTACTTAGCTCACAGTTATTTTCCCTGAGTGGAAAAGGGGTTTTACCAAATTCCCTGTTGCATCACACCCCTGGAACTGAGCAAGAACTGGATGCTAAACAGATGTGTTTCAGCTAGGGTGAGACTATTGCAAGAGGAAATGATACTGCCCCAGCTTTCTGCATCTGGAGGTTGCTCATCACTACACTCTTGGACTGTGGGGTTCTTGCAGACCCTTCAGGAAATGGGAATGGAGTCAGCTGTGCCAAATCCTTCACCATCTGTCAACTAGTCCTCACCCTGATTGCCTGCTGCCAGGCCTGGACTTGCTTGTTTGTCTCTATTAGGTACATATATTGATTTGGTTTCCTCCTTCCTGTAGAGGAAGATGTTTTGTGGGTTGTTGGTAGAAGCTTTGTTTCTTGTAGTGAGGGGCTTGTTAATGATACACGAGCTGGTGAGGAGATGTTTGATGGAGATGGGATGAGGCTCAAGTTATTTGAGGAAGGAAAAAGCTTTTCCTCTGTGGTTGTGAGTGGAAAAAAGTGATTGGGATTAAAAATGAACCTGTCATCACCCTTAGAGGAATGCGAACGGGCTGTTCAGGCTGGCAGTGCTCTGCTAGGAAGGGATGCGGACAGAATCAAGTCCTCCTTCTCCTTTCTCTTGCATAATAAAAATATTCTATGTAAGGGCCAATTAAACTACAAATAATTTTGCTTTGTGTCCTAGTAATCGTTACTGAAGTCTTCAAAGCAAGGTCATTACTCATTTTATATCAGCAGTTCCGTATTCTCAACAATTGTTATTGCAAGAAGGAGAGATTGGAGCCAAATCATTAATATTTCTTATACTGTTTTCCTGGATGCACAGAGTTTGCTTAACTACTAGACTAACACTTTTTAGGTTTTTTTTAAATCTAAATGGGAAAGTAAGATCATGGCAAGATACAACAATAAAAATAACATTTAGGTAGAAGATATACTTGCAATGCAAGTAGATATCAAAACAAACTCCCAAAAAATAAATGTGATAAATGTGTCAAAAAATGTTTCTTAATCTAGGGACAGTGGTTTCTGCTCTAGGACTTCTATAGTTACAGTGATTCTGTTTGACTTCTTGCAGTTGTGTTTTTATGGAGGTAGTCATAGACGGTAAAGTAAGTGAACACAATAATACAGTTGTTCTCTTCTTTGCAGGCAAAGACACAGTGCTTCTAAAACAAGTTCATGCTGTAACTGCATGTGCAAAAGTGGCAGATTCCTGGGGTAACAGTTTCGGTGGGCATGCAGTGGTGTAGTAGCAAAATGGGCAGCCTATGGCAGTCTTGTGGCCACCACAGCTTCCTTGTCAAAGACTGCAAAGGATAAGAGGTAAGATACATACTTTGTCAAGGGCTACAGAGGTGTTTACCAGTAGGACAAAAATGCATGAGCTCTGGCGTCACAGGATATATTCTCTAATTATAGCCTATTTTGTCTGTTCCTGTCTCTTCTTAGCCTCTGCTAAGGCTAGATCCTCTTTTCCTTACATATCCCATCCTAATCTTTTTTCCTTCCCTCCCCCCAGTCTTTTCCCCAGTCACTCTCAGTTACCCCACATAGGAAGTCTGTCTAAATACTATACTTTCCTACTCTTACTTCATATCCAAAGAGACAGTCACTATTGCAGCTGTCTGAATTTCTTGTGTAAGTAATCTTTCCTTCTAGACTTACAGTTAATCTTTTGCTAGTGTCACCAGATGTACAGAAGACCAAAGCAGACAATTTAATCACCTCTCGTGGCTTGAACTCGGTGCATGAATCTCATTATTATCACCAACTTGTCAATAAAATTTCACACTTGATTAGTAATTCCTTGTTTCGCAAGCATAAAGACAGACCTCCTCCTTTGCTCTCATAAGGAAAAAGGCACTGCCTATAAAGCAGAGTTAGCTCATGGAGAAGCACAAAATATTTTGGCATGCCCCCATTGGTGAAATTTGGAGGACATTTAAAAGTCTGTTGTGTTGAGATTAATTGGCCAGTGTTCTGGGAAGGTCATCGTTGGCACCTTTGTTTTCAGCCCAGCATTCTCGTACGAGAGAAGGTTGAGTAACCTGTATTGCAGCATGCAAACGCTCCTTTCAATTCCTCCTTGAATTAGCCAATTTTGCGTACAGCAATGAACTTTGCAAGAAGGGCCTGAGCTCTTGTATATGTTTAATAATGTTCTAACATCTGTCAGTTGCTTAATTTCCAAAGGGGGCACCCCTTCACTTTAGGAGCACTCTCCCCAGCTCTCAGACTCATAATCATCATTCTGCATGCTACACTCCAAACAAAAGCACTCTGCTGTCTCGTTCTGACATCTAACGAGAATGATTGCTCTCCTAGAAAAGTGGAAGCATTGCTAAGCAGCACCAAGGCAGCAATTACAGAAATAAAGAGATTTCCATGCTGGTGCTGTGAGAAGGCAGTGATGGGTCCTTAAGGAACTGAGCTCGAATCTGTGCAGGTGAGGCACAGATTGGTCACTCTGCATTTGTTGAAAACTTCCTGGAAAACTTATGTTTTATCTAGTGTTGAACTCAATCATTCTTCTGACTTGAATTTCCCTGATTTTGCATTTCCTTGATTTCTGGCACCTGCAGGTGAGATGGTGGGGACTTTGCTGTGTCTATGGGGCTGGATGAGATCCACTTGAGAGTACTGAAGGAACTGGTGGAAGTGCTCACTAAGCTGCTTTCCATCATTTATCAGCAGTCTTGGCTAACTGGGGAGGTCCCAGATGACTGGAGATTAGAAAACGTGATGCCATCTACAAGAAGGGCTGGAAGGAGGATCCAGGAACTACAGGTCTGTCAGCCTGACCTTGGTGCTAGGGAAGGTTATGGAGCAGAACATCCTGAGTGCCATCACGTGGCATGTACCGGACAACCAAGTGACAGGCCTAGTCGGCATGGGTTTAGGAAAGGCAGGTCCTGCTTAACTAACCTGATCTCCTTCTATGACAAGGTGACCTGCTTAGTAGATGAGTGAAAGACTGTGGATGTTGTCTACCTAGACGTTTGTAAAGCCTTTGACACCGTTTCCCACAGCATTCTCCTGGAAAATGCTCATGGCTTGGACAGGTATACCCTTTGTTGGGTAAGAAGCTGGCTGGATGGCTGAGCCCAGAGAATTGTGGTGAATGGAGTTAAATCTAGTTGGCAGCTGATCAGAAGTGGTGTTCCCCAGGGCTCAGTGTTGGGGCTGGTTCTGTTTAATATTTTTATCAAGATGGATGAGAGGATCGAGTGCACACTCAGTAAGTTGGCAGATGACACCAACTTGTGCTGGAGTGTCAATCTGCTTGAGGGAAGGAAGGCTTTACAGAGGGATCTGGACAGGCTAAATTGATGGGCTAAGGCCAACTGTATGAGGTTCAACAAGGCCAAGTTCTGGGTCCTGCACTTGGACCAAAACAACCCCATGAAACGCTACTGGCTTGGGGATGACTGGCTGGAGAGCTGCCTGGTGGATAAGGATCAGGGGTGTTGGTTCACAGCCGGCTGAACATGAGCCAGCGGTGTGCTCAGGCATCCAAGATGGTCAATGGCATCTTGGCTTGTATCAGGAGTAAGGAAGTGATCGTGTCCCTGTACTCAATGCTGGTGTGGTCACACCTTGAATATTGTGTTCAGTTTTGGGCCCCTCAGTACAAGAAAGACATTGAGGTGCTGGAGCGTGTCCAGAGAAGGGCAACGAAGCTGGTGAAGGGTCTGGAGAACAAGTCTTACAAGGAGCGGCTGAGGGAACTGAGATTGTTTAGCCTGGAGAAGAGGAGGCTGAGGGGAGACCTTATCACTCTGTATAATTTCCTGAAAGGAGGTTGTGAGGTGGGGGTTGGTCTCTTCTCCCAAGTAACAAATGATAGGATGAGAGGAAATGGCCTCAAGCTGCATCAGGGGAGGTTTAGATTGGATATTAGGAAATATTACTTCACTGAGAGAGTGATCAGGGGTTGGAACAGGCTGCCCAGAGAGGTGGTGGAGTCACCATCCCTGGGGGTATTTAAGAGATGTTTGGATGTGGTGCTTAGGGACATGGTTTAGTGGTGAACTGGCAGTGTTAGGTTGATGGTTGGACTTGATGATCTTAAAGGTCTTTTCAAACCTATACAATTCTGTGTGTACTCTGTGTATTCAGTGTTTACATCAGAGATGGGACAGACAGATCTGACAGGCTGTGGAAGAGGCTGTCAAAATAGCTGAGGCCCAGCTAATGTCTTGTGCCCCAGACAGCCACTGCCTTAACTGAAGTACTGGAGGAAATGACCTAAAGGAAATAACTTTGGAAAACAGACTAATATAAATCAGGACTGTTCTAAACTCATACAGATTTTCAGCTGAAATGGCCAGAGTATAACCTGATGCAAGGTTTGGCTAGTTCAGCTGTCTGTAGTCCAAGACCTGATCTGGCACAGCTGAGCCATGCAGTTTTTGGCTTACTTTTACTGAGAAAGTTGTCAAGGTGTGACGAAGTTCGTGAGCTGTGGAGGCCCATGCTATTAAATGTGAAAAACAAAGACCAAAGTGGAAGTGCTAAGACAGTAAAAATTAGCAGCTTAAGGATCCAAAAGGAAAGATACCACATGAGAAGATATAAAACCCGAAGG
Organism: Phalacrocorax aristotelis; assembly: GCF_949628215.1. Taxonomy (NCBI): domain Eukaryota; kingdom Metazoa; phylum Chordata; class Aves; order Suliformes; family Phalacrocoracidae; genus Phalacrocorax; species Phalacrocorax aristotelis. Next base: position 73,388,570 of record NC_134279.1, on the reverse strand, counting down.
GAGATGTAGGCTCAGAAGATGCAAATTCAGCAGAGTGCAGATGAACAATACAAGGTGCAACAGAGGGTGACCTTCCTGCTTGCCTGGCCGCCTTGTCAGCAGCAGTTCATCAGGGGCTTCATTGGGATGGGAAGTCTCGTAATGCTTAGCTTTATAACACCTCACTCCTAGCCATTTTTTCTGTTTATCGGACAGCAAATAACAGCTTTTCACCTTAAAGTTGCATTAATTTTTCCTGTGGAATCTCTTTTTATGGGGGAAAAGGTGCTCACCCTCCCCAAATGTGACCAGGTAATGGCTGTTTACGACGGGGGTTTTTAGCAGAAGGTGAAATAGAAAAATAAATAATTTCTATAGACTGCCAGATTATGAATCCTGGATTTTTTGTTTTTATTTTTTATTAGAAATTCTGGGGCATGAGGCTATAAATCTGATTCAGCCTGAAGTCAGGACACTGTCCAGCCTCTGGTGCAGCTCAGAATTTAGGTGATGCTTTGCTGCTCACAGCACATGGCTGAGCCTGGCATCCTCAGACAAAGGTGCTTCATCCACACTCCAGAGGGGATTTAGCCTTGTCTTATGGTCCAGCTGGAGCAGGGTTGGACACGTCTGATAATAGAGGCCTGTCTTTGCTTTGCCTCTGATAACAGCCATTTCCCTGCCTAATCCTCAGAAACATACTCTAATGCCTCTATTTTTTTCCCCCTCTGAAATCTCTCTTTTCTAATTCCATTTCTTTTTTTGCCAGTTTTGAGTGGAGGGGGCAGTAAACGAGAAGGGTCATGATGACAAGCTTAGCAGTTTTGTAAATAAATAGAAACTGGTATCAGAGTTATGCTCTGCTACTTAAAAAAAAAATGTACAACAGTGAGGACAGATTCAAAATCTGTAATTTTCCCTGAATGTGTATCCATGGTGGATAACTTCTACTAAGAAGCTGATGTTTCAACCATAAAAAAGTAATAAAGTGTTGTGCTAGTAAAAGGATACACTATGTCACATCTAACCAATTCATGTACTATAACAGTTATGCTAGCAATACATCATTTCTAAACTCCATTTATATGCATGTTAGCATGCTTGTGAGTGTTAGGCCTATGTGCTTGAATGAGGCAGTGGTTTTCTCCCCTCAAGTTCTGTTTGTTTCTAAGTGGAGTATGAACAGTAGGAAATGTAAGTTTGTTCTTCCTTGTCTGTAAGTACATAAAATAAAATAGAGATGCAGAGTTGTAGACAAGTACAACATTCACAGGAAGGTTATCTTCATAGAGGCTCTGTCACTAGGATGGTCAGAGGAAGAAGGCTGCTTGTTCAAGGCAATCAGGAAATGTTCTAATCATCAAGAGGAATATTTGAAGCACACAGGGCACAACATACTTCATGTGATAGCAAACTGTCTGCTGCGTACAGATTGCATTTAATCAGAAGTAGTACTCACCTGCTAGACTCAAGGTTTGAAGGCCATAATAGGTGTGTTTTAATTTATGTACGGAAAGGGCAAATAAGAGTTTCATTTGTTCTCTAAACAAGAAAAACTGCTGAGTCATAGTAAGTGTTGACACTTTTATAATGTAATCTTAAAGAAAATTTCCTACAATGCTTCTCAATGAAGTGACCCAAAATCTAAGTAGCTTCATGGGGCAGACAATTCTCTACAAAATCTTACAACAGATGAGGTGGTATAATGCTAAAAAGAATTGCAGGTTGGAGATGGAGAATAGCTGAAAACTGAATATTTCTGACAGCAGTTTAGCCCAGGCCATAATTTGGAGCAAAACGATGTGGGGGCAAGTTTCTTACTTCAGCCACAGTCTTATTGTATGATACTGGGCAAGCCCCTTCATCTCTCTGAGATGGATTGATGCCATCTGATTTTAAATCGCCTAAGAGACTTAACATCCTAGATTTTCTGTGTGGTCAGTGAAGAGAGTATGGGACCATTAAAGGGCAGCGCAGCTTGCTTAGCTCAGTATGTGCTCTGGAGCTGTGCCTGTTGGATTTATAACACTGCAGTTCTTAACGTGCAACTGGATGGGCTGAATCTTTCCCTCTGTCACTTCCCTGTCTATCAGTAGCAGATATTGTAAGTCTGCATTTTTATTCTCTGTCCCATTTCTTTAGCTCACCAGCTATCTGATATTAGGACCGTTACCCTGTGCATCTTCCACTCTTAAAGCAATAGGATGCTGAAATGCACTGAAGCTGCAAGCACTATGTTAATGCAAATACCTGTACGCGATAAATAAACACTTAAACACTATTTAAAAGACAAAAAATCCCCTTTTTTTTGCTAGTCATAGTCATATTTTTACCACTGTCTGTTGAGTAGTCTATTAACTGGAAAGGTAATGATCCTGTTCACTGCTCTGTCTCTCAAACTGGAATAAAGAAGTGAAAACTCTTGCAACTCTGAGCAGCTTTTTCTACCAATTAGTTAACTCCCAGCAAGTCATATCTGCTAAGGAGATATTAATAGCAGCGATCAAAGAGAGAGATCACAAATGTCAAAATTTCCAGCTGAAGACATAATTACCCTAAAAAGCTTTTTATGTAACTTTTTGCTGCATCTGCTGGAATTTATGAAACACAAAAGAGAAATTAATCATCCCAAGAAAGAAATGAAAATGCATAGGTCTTTTTATATTTTATGCAAACAGAAGATTTGTTATGTTTGGCTAAAATATAGATTATTATTTTTTCAATGAGTACTTTGTAAAATTGTTGGAACTAAAGTAGGGCCACCTTTACTGTATTGAGAGGACAAACATGCAGCATCCCAGAAAGAAGTGGTGACCAACTATTGGTTTGCCTACAAGTTGCCATGGAAACAAGATCACCTTCCTTCAAAACGGATGGTGTTGAATATTCAATATTTATATCATACCTTTGGTATTACAAGTAATAGACCTAAAAGGTCAGAAGGGACCTTTACTTCATCTTATCTGGGCACTGAAGTTCCCCTAATATGTCCCTTATTCAACCATTAACTCGTGTTTGTCTGAAGTATATCCTCCAGAAAGGCATCTTGTATTGATCTGAAGGCAGAAGTGAATGTGGTGTTAAAAATGCAAGCCTAATATCTCATCTGAATTTCAGTCTGACTTCAGTTTAGGCAGTGGTTCTTGTTATGCATTTCTCTCCTAGATTAGGTATCCCCTAGTACCAGTGAAAGTTTCCTATCTGCTGTAGTCAAGGAACCTTCCAAACTTCCCTTTCTTAAACCTTATGCCCTGCAGTAAGATGTTTATTTAGCCTTTAAATTATTTCAGTGGATTGCTTCTCATACTGAAGATCTTCCTTCTCATACTTATGATCTTCCTTTGAGCTGCTCAGTGAGTCCCCATCACTTGAGCTCCTGGCTTGCCACCCAACACTCTGCTTGGTCTCACCATGCTCCTCTTCTTTCACCCAATGTGTGCCTCAGAAATGCAAGAACAGTAACTCTGACAGTGCCCTATAGAGGTGCACTGTGGGGCAGCGTTTGCCATGTCCATATCTCTATGTTAGCTTAAAGTATCAGGATTTATGGCTAAAAGTGAGGCCACACCTCACAGCAAGTGGATCTGTGAAAAATTTATTGGAGTCCCTCTAAAAGGCTCTGTGACCTGGATTTTGCCTCTGTGTCTGTTTCAGAAGTTTAGTACATATTGTACTAAGTACATATTGTACATATTATTATTCGAACCAAGTGTCTAATATGTCTAAAGTTAGTATAGTAAGTGTGTGTGTGCATTGATGGAAAATATTTCACACAATGAAGGACTTAAATATTTTAAGCAAAATGGCTGTGGTGCTGGAGGTTTCTTTCTTCTAGAAACCAAAAGCATTATAAAATGTTTGAAGCTTGAAAAAGATTTTCAGCTTTACAATATCACAAAAATGTGAAGAGCAAATTACCTGGAGTCTGCCTCCCCCCCTCCATTTTTTTTTTTTAAATTTCCATCAATTTAAAAGTGCATTGTTCATAGAATTTTCATTATTTCTTTCAGTTCTGTAAAATTTAATACCATAACCTCATTTTTCCTCATCAGATTGTAGAGACCAAACTGGACTGGATAGTAGCCAACAATACACTGATTTTTTAAATGTGATTTTTATGCCTTGAAATACAGTCATACATTTTAACTAAATTACCTAAATTAATCAGAACAACCAATACATAAAAGAAAAAAAATCCACAACAAAAAATAAGAAAATAATCATCTTAACACTGAGAAAGTCTTCTGAAAATTTTATTTACCAATTTCATTTCTTCTGTTTAATGGCAGCTCAGATGGCGCCTAAGAAACCTCTAGATTATGTAGATTATGTTTCGGCTCTATCCTCCAAGCTTGTTCGCTGCATATCAAGAGTAGCTGGAAAATTAGCAATGGGATGCTTTGGAAAATTGTCCATCTACTCATCTTGTTGAGCATGGGTAAATATTAGCAGCACCTTTTCACAAGGAAAGCTGAAGCTTTTCCACAGCAGTACCCTCATATGCTTGCCATGTACTTACAGAAATGAAACATTTTCCTTGGCTTAGGAAAAAAGAGCAAATTGATATGTAACTATAAATGCTTCTGTCTTGAGATCTCATATTTACTTTCACACAGCATTTCTTGCTGCATTAGGGGAAAAATATGCATGTAGCTCCCTTTTTCAAATGAGAGTTTTCCAGTGACTATAAAGAGCTCTGAGAATATTAGCATACTAGCTAATTAAGATTATTTTGCATTCTTAATTTTTAGCTATGCATGAGGGAGCTATACAGGGAATTTGAAGGATCAGGTATTTTAAAGGCGATTAGGCCTTAAGAACAGCAGAAATTAAAAGCCTTAAGTCTTTTTGCAAACATGCATATTTCAAGAATATTGTGAGAAGCTCTTGTCCTCAAGTGGTAATGATAACCACATATGCTCCTGAGGTTGTGCTGGCATTTGCTGCCGAACTGAAGAAGTTAAAATCTGTAACTCTATATCACTTAATGAACAGCACTGATGGAGCTCAGAAGAGACTTAGAATTCCAGCTGGATGTAATTATCATTATTATTATTATTATTATTATTATTATTAGTTTATGTTCACATGCCTTCTCAGGCAGGGATCTCGCTGTTCAGCTTGAAATTTTCTTCAGTCCCATTATAAAGCAAATACCAAAGCAATCCAAACAGGCATGCACTAATTTGGGGAATTTTGCTTTCCCAGTATCTACAGTCATTGGAAAGAAAACTTGCAAAAAAACAAAAAAGAAAGATGTACATAATATAAGATAGTGGACTCCATCCCACCCCAGCAGCAAATCAAAGTGTGTTAAACCGGTAGGCTCAGCTGCTGTTTCTGTGAAGATATGCTGTTTAAATTTGCCCTCACCTTAAAATGCAGTGGTTCAATGCTTCAAATAAAGCAATCCTCCATGAGCCCAGAAACATCTCAGTGACTGCTATATCTCTGTCAATGAAAATAAATGCCATTCTTTATTCAGTAAACCCAAATTGCTCTCCTTGTTCCAGGCTCTTTGGTGCACTATATGGACTCATTTCTGCATTGCAAGTGTAAAAATCACCAAGCTGGCAGTGGTATGATTGCTCTATTAATTAGGTACAATCAATCCTACTGTCAGTCCACCATAAAAATGTAGACCTCTACATGCTCCATAGTGGTGTTATTTAAGGGGCTGTAAAGTATTTGCTGTATACGTAGTGTAGATACATGTATCACAAAAAGTAGCTATATAAGCATTTATATAAGAGTATTTAAAACACATACTCATACATAAATAATTTCTGGTTTTCTGGAACTAATGTAACAAAAACTGCAGCAAATCATACCCTGCAGATTTAAATTTCATTCATTTTGATGTACTCCATGGTAGCTCAAATAACTGTGGATTCAGAGGCAATTCATCCTTCCACTTGCAGTGTTGCCAGGGAGAGACATCACTCAGAGCCGCCTTGCTGCCTAATAAAGTTCACTGCTCTTACCTATGAGCATGGGCTAGTCTGGACAATCTGTAAAACAAATGTTTCCTTTGCAGTTGCCCCACAATATGAAGGACTTCTTCAGGAAATCTGGGAAGGAAATAATTTTCCTAACATTTTCAAACAAAGAATAATTAATATGCTGAAGTTTACCCTGTCTGAAATTGAAGTAAACAGCTGAAATCTCACAGTTTTCAGTCAGAAATGAAAAAGAAAAATGAATTGGTGTCATGAAAACATAAGATTTTAATGTTTAAAAAACTCTGAATTGTGTACTTAGATTGAATATAATTTTAAAATATTGCTTTCAAGAAAGGGTTAATTTAGAAAACTTGAAATAGTGTATTTCCAAAATGTTAAAATTTGTTGAAACTGATTGTAGTTTACAAGAAATTCCAGCTTTAAAAACTGATCAGTTGTCAGGGAAAATAAATCTTTTTTTTTTTTTCCCTTTAAAGTTACTGCTTTGAAAAAAAAATTCCTGCAAAATGAAGATCCTAGTTCAGTCTGGGTCTGCTCTGGTAGTTGAATTCAGCTCCAGTACGGAGCTGGGAATCCCTGCCCCAAACCTGCTCCTGAATGTTCAGTGTGGATGACTGTCATTTTGGTTTGTTTTTTTTTAGCCCATGTAGAGGAGGAAGAAGTCATGTTGGCAGTACCAATACCTTCAGGACAGACAGGAAAGGAGAAGGTAAGCTGAGATCACATCCACTCTTTCCAGCTCTCACGTGAATCTCTTGGCACAAACCATGGGAGACAGCAGGGAGAGGGGCTCTGTGCCTGATGATGTGCCCCAGGGCAGAAAGGGAGGTGAAGTTCATGGGGTCACAGGGAGAAAGTGCCTGGCTGTGAGGCCTTTCATCTCAGAGGAAACTAAAAAGCAGTCTCTTCTGTCTGGCCCTCCGAAGACTGCTCATCCTCCCTCCTCGATGGTGGAGTATTCGGTGAACAGTGCGTGCTCCAGCCTGTGTGCTTTCTTCCCAGCCCCATAAATACTTCCTGCAGTTAAGATGTTCTCTGCTGACTGTCATAGCAAATAATTATAGCAATTTATAATGTGTTTATTTAGCCCTTGAGCTGTGACTGCTTATGTCCACTTACGCATCTGTGATATAACTCAGTCGTTATAAAAAAATGCCTTTGCCAGGCCATATGCACTATGTGGCATGTTCTTCCTGGGTAAGACTCAGTCATCACCATTTTATTGCTCACATCCCAAAGATAAATGAAGAGGAATCATCTAATTCCCAGAGAGGTGAATTTCCATCATAAGTCTGATACCCTAATGCTACACTTCATCTAGCAGCCAGCACTTAGCAGAGCACCCTGGCGACAGTGAAGGGAGAGGTGGGGAAAGCAGACGTGAAGGATTCAGATTCTGCAACATCACTGTAAGGCTCTTTATCACAATTATTATCATGAAAATCTTGTTTTACAGCAACCCTCCCCCAAACTGACAATAATGTATGATTGCATGGGTGGGGGAAGAGAAAGTAATTTAGAGTATATTTTTTAATGCCAATTCTTTTTAATTAGTATGTCAAGTGTGGACTCTAGGAAGGACTTTATGACCATGGTGAGTTAAGGTGTATGTGCTGTATTTCTCATGATAAAAATATTATATGGTGGCAGCCTTAATAGAACAGTGACCTATGAGGAAACCCCTCATGCTGGATGAACTCTGTTCAGTAATGGGAATGTGCCTGCGGAAAAGCTCCAGAGGCAGCTGAAGAGACAACCCTTTGAGCAGCAGGGAGAATGAAGCAGCCCATTCTCAGCCGTATTTAGAAATGAGCACTGTGTGACTGAGCTGCCTGGTGGGTGGACAAAAAAGTAGGAAAAGAGGCTTGGGCAGGAAAAGGTACAGGCAGCAACGGGCTTCCAAGTTGTGCAAGAGTAAGAATGATCCATCATTACTAAAGCAGCAGGACTTGTATTTTCTTTCTTGGTGTCTTTGCTTGTTTTCAGTGATTGTGATCAGGAAGTAAGCCCCCAATAGAGCTTGAATATACTTTGGATTTTCAGCTGGCCTAGAGTTTAAGTCGGAAACAGACATATCCAAAGCACGTTACATTTCAAAAGGAACAAATCCAAACAAATTATGCTAACAGACTTTGGGAGCATTTAAAGTCCAGAGCTAGACAGACTGAAAAAACATCTTGTTATATTGGAAGTGGTTCTTTGGGGCTAGTATGGCAAATCACTATTTAAGCAGAAAGAGCTTCAGATAATTTTTACTCCATGTCCCTTTATAAGGGACAGGCAAAAGGAAATCATCTAGAGAATAAACTGTCATTGGTTCCAGATGTAAGGAAAATATGTTGAAATACTTGAGTTGGTCTGACATATATTTGAAAAAAAAGTTCTTCTAACGATGCAAGAAATTTGTTAGGATTTGGAGAAAATAAGGGAGATGCTATATAACCATATGTTAATTCATATAACAGTTTATTTTTTTATATTGTCATAAAAATATTGTAATGTCCTTTCTATGTTCATACATGCCTCTTATAATTTTGAACTCACTCAAATGTTTGAACACACATCAAATAGTTTCTCAGTTATAGTTTATTTGCTTTCTGTGCCCATATCTTTCCCTGGACAACTCCTTACTGAAGCTTTGAACTGAGATCCACACCAAGTAAAAAGCCTGATCTCTTCCTAACAACCACTCATTACTCATCTGAGGAAGTGCTGAACTGTTGAGGTGATAACTATATCTGACCATGACCAAACAGTCTATCTGTGCAGTCATAAAGGTAAGGTACCACGCTCTGGGATTCGATTACAGAGCTGAAAGGGCAAGAGCTGATGTCCTTCAAACTTAGTTTAAAAAAAAAAAAGAAGGAAAACCACAAAAAATCAAACAAAAAAGCTGCCAGCCTCCCCTTCCAGCTTGACTTTCCAGTAAGATGAGAACAGAGCAAGGAGACATAAAACTGCACCCTGTAAAAGAAGCATGTAAAATCAGGTTATCTTTATCTGGAGACTGCAGTGCTGGCTGCTGGCGGTATTTAAACATGATTGTTCCACAGCTGGGTGCAATACACTGAGAGAAGGCCTATTCCGTCCTTCTCTCGCCAACGCCAGGTTTTCCCTCTGCTACCCCAGTTGCCGTTGTGCGCTTTCAGAGCAGTACATTTATTTCCCACCAACTTAAATGACGTACCCAACCAGCGAGATCAAATCCTGTCATTACTCCCGCTTTCAGTTGCCCAGTTTATATTTCAGAGCTGATTTACGATACTTGCCTGCTTGGCTGCCTGAGTGCCCCAAGCAATTCATTCCATAATGCCCTTCTTGTAAAAAAATTATGCCTGAATTACTCACAGGTTAGTTTTCCTGTGGCGGCACTCTGTGCCCTGATACTTTTTGGTCATTCACCGTTTCAAATAGCTCAAAGGCAAACTGTGTTACAGGTTTTTGATTATAATGTCCAGGCTTACTCAGCACAGTTAAAGTGGAGAGGGGAAAAAAGAAGACTGGAGGACTCTTGGGCTGTTAAATGAATTTCTGCTGTGCAATACTAGTGTGAAACCCACGTAAGTCCAAAGAATTGCTTGGGATTTAAGCGGTGTAAAGAGTTGAATTTGATGTCCTGTCTCAAGCTAGGAGGAAAGGGAGTTGAAATGCTGCAGACCTTAAAGCACCTTACAGATGAGTTGTTTAAAGCTGCCATTGTCTGGGGGAAACTAAATCAGTAATAATTTTCTATCGGTTTGTTCAACCTAGTTATTTTTTTTCTAAAATAAAAGCTAGTACACAGGGCTGGATTTTATATGTATCGCTTTACTGTTAATTAATTCTGTGTTAAGTCCTGCCTTGTGAATGCTACTTTAGCATTTAATAGGACTCAGATCTTGAAGGGACTGACCTAAGTGCAATTCCATAAGGCAAATGTGAGTTTTACACCTAAATGCCACACATTACAAGCCCATCAGGTTGCAAAGACTGGGAAGCCATCCCTGATGTGGAACTTTGTTATGACCCTAGAGAAAACAGCAGGAAACCCAAATTCTCTGACTGAATATGTGAAACACAACATAGGCTGCCATTTACATTTCTACCTACATGTTTTAGCCTGTACGACAGATACAGAAATCAAAAGAAGTACTGTGGCATGGCCCAATTAAAAAAGGGATATATAAAGGAAAAGACCTTGACAATAGTCTTAATTTTATCTTATTCCATGAGTAGCCTGAATAATTTTAATGGTATTGTTAATGACATTAATAAGTACATAAAGAACATTAGGAGTTTCCCTTATGAGAATTCAGAGTTAAAAGAGTAACTACTCAAACTGTAAAGGATGAAAATAAAATATATCACTACAGAAAATAATAATAAAAAAGTAAAAAATCCTGCAGAATTAATGCTGGCAGTTACAGCATTACCTTACTCTTGCACACATGTGCTGCTTTTTAGCTGCGTAACTATTTTGCTGCTAGTAATATTTCTGTAACAATACTTTTACATTATTGTAAGGCTTGCTGTAAAATCAGACCTAAAGAAAAATGCAGAGCTGTGGGCAGGTCTGACAAATAGGGCGCAGAATGGGAAGTGACAGGGAACAGAGCACAAGTGCAAGTGTTTAAGTGCTGCATTTCTCTTTCTTGACCTGGGAATTTTTGCACAGTAATACTGATATCCTGAGAAGCAAGAAATCCAGAGCAGGACTAGAAATCTGCTCTTCGCCATGACAAACCAGGCAGGAAACACAGCATAGGTCATTCCTGGTGTCCATCTCCACCCAAGCCTCATTCCAGCAAAACTCAAACTGGAATTACTAAATCCTTATGTCGCAGCCTGGAGGCTTTGCTGCTGTTAGGGATGTCAAAGTGTCCATGCACGGAGACGGAGGTGTGGCTGGGACCAGCTCTGTGGCTGGACCTCCATGAGGTCCACGTCTCCACCACATGAACCAAAGCATGGAAAATGGGGACACCTCAGAGATTTATTTCATCCTCCTGGTTTGTACTGAAGCACTAGTGCAGGTGCACACTAAAGGACAATCCACCCATATAAAGCTGGACACATACTTTTGTGTCTGCAGTACTCAGGCACAAGTTTCTGCACTGCAAATACAGGATGTAGTGTTTAGAATAAAAATTTTTACTACAAATGATTATGAACACAGTATTATGCAGTTCTGGCTGCATCAAAAGTTTTTAAAATACCAGCCTGTGGGATTTCTAAACTATATAACTCATGGAAACACATAATTTGTTAACACATATCCCAAGTGCCTCACTGCGAGGAAGGTAGCAGAAGACGTCTTGTCTCTTCATACTGGAAAGTCTGGAGAAAACAGAGGTCTCCAGGGACAACAGAAAGATCTTTAAAGAGAGAAAAACTGAAAAAGAATCACAGGAAAGAAATTTTCCAGGAGGGCTTTTAAGGCCCAGGTGGCTCTCTGAATTGCCAAGAAAGCATCATATGTAGGCTGCTATGTTGTGTCCTCTGGGTTTCCTGGGGTTTGGAAAGTATTTCTGGACTTTGCTGAAATACAGCTGAAAGCACTAAACCAGCACTAAGTATGTGCACATCAGACTATTACAAAAGTTTAAAAATCACACAGAAAATAAGGGTGAGGAGGGAGAAGGAGGCCGGCAGTGCAGTGGCACCACTGACACCAGCTCCTGGGCGTGGAGACCCCAAGCACAACCACCTTGTCACTGCATTAACAGAGTGCTCCTGGACTTCTTTAACCTGAGCTTCCTTTCACCCAGAAGTCCAGACAGGTTGGGAAGCCAACATAGCTGATATGGAGTTTCCAATAGATGTAGGCAAACAGAGGAACAGACACATTTTTATGGGGTTTTGAAAACACCGCTGCCCTTTACTTTGTCTGAGAAAGAGGTTTGTACAAAGAAATGCCTGCAGACATTTATTTTCCTTTCACTGCTGCCATACTGATTAGGAGCATCCTCTGGTCGGTAGGATTTATGACCCTTTTGGAGGCAACTCCTGGATCACATGCACAACTGTCTTTTCTGACCTGTGTTTGTCTTTTTGTTTCTTTAGTAAAGCCCATCTGAACTTTCAACTTTCTTTTCCCCTTTTCTACAATGCTTCCTTCTTGCCTTTCAGAGGTTCACATCTGTGGTACCTTTTTAAATTCCCTAGTGCTTTTTTGAATTCCTTCTTTTTCACCTTTGTCTCTCCATCTTGTCTGGGATATTTCAGCTCACTCATCACTCCATCCTTTCCTTCAGACAGATAAGCAAAATATGAGTTCTCTAGGTCTCTTCAACATACTAATTGTTGTTTGTCAAAGAACAGTTATTAAAATGCATGGTCACTGCAGAGAAATAGCTGTAATGACCTGAGATAAAAGTGTTCCCTCTGTCTTTCCCTGCTGCCCCCAAGCAGGTGGTTACTGCCCTGCAGTTAGGCTGCGAAGGATGGTGGGTTACTCAAAACCTGCTTTACTGCAAAGCTGGCTGCATGAGCTTCTTGACGGTTGCCTACTTCATCCCAGTATAAGTGATAGTCAAAGTGATGTAAGTTTACAGACTGACATCCTCTCCTATCAGCTCTTCTCAGGTATATTTAGTTTTCTAACCTCATCCTAACCCTTCCTAATAGCATTAGCTCAAACCACCTTGATTTGTTCTGTAATTTTTAAAATTTTCACTGAAGTAGGTGGAGCTGATCCCTGCTGTGGGGAATTTTTATGGTACCCCTTGAGGCAAATTAAACACGTTTGTGCTTAAATATAAATAAAAAAACAACAAACAATTTCATGAATAACGTATTAGGCAGAGTCTTAACGCAATATGTAGTTTTACACAGTCACAAGCAGATTCCTTATGTACACTTGCACCAGTACCAATCCCAGAGATAATGCTGAGGCTATTTCTTCTCATCACCTAAGGATGAGGCTGTTCACTCTCTTGTAAGGAGCGTTCTGTGTCTAGCATTCCTGCTTCCAGCCAGTTTAACCCCTTCTTGCAGTTGGGCCTTCTTGCCCTCCATACCAGATCATTCCCTGGTCACAAATTACTACTGCTGAGCCGTTACAGTTAGAATTTCCCCTCCACTGCTTTCCTGGGAAAGTTGCCTTTTGTGGTGGTAACCTCCAGGTTAATAAAGGCATAAGCAGCCAACAGAGTTTGACAGCTGGATGGGAGATTGCTTTCCAATATCTCTAGTTTGGAGGTTATATACACACAGGCTATTCAAAGATAAGCAGTTTTCCTAATAAGATTTCATGCAAACAAGAATGTTTGAATTGTGCACAGAAAGTCCATAAACAAAGACAGCCCTGCAGCACTGTCAGGGTACTATTGCATTAAGCATGTTTTCTGAAAGTAGAAAATCCTTCCATCAAATCAAGCTAAGGTCTAAGAGATTTCTAGTTTGAACAAATATACTGTACAGAAATGTACTGCAGTCCTAAACTAATGAAATAGTTGTAGGTCCCTCATCAAAAGTGCTTGGCTTTCACAGAAATAGTGAGTTTGAGTGTTTTCTCTCAAAATTCACCTTCTCTCCACCACACTGCTTTCCACAAGGTCAGTTATTTACAACTTAGGCATCAGCGGCATGAACAAAGGTTTCATATGCCAGTTTTGACCCTCAGCATCATCTCAGTTATTTCAGTGGGTTTTAGGTTTAACTGACTTGAACTTAAAAGGCAATTCTGTTGATGAGGTACAAGCAGAAACAAGATCAGCTTCTCTTTGTAGTCTTCATTTTCTCTCAGCTTTCCAGAGAAATAAAAAGATGTAGGAAGATGTATCATCATTTTTACTCCATAGCTCAGCCACACAGATTGCCTGTGCCCAGGAGTGGGAGGGCTTTAAGAGACCTCTAAATATTACATTAAATCTGGCAGAAATAGAGTTGACCCTTAAGTAGTTATTTAGCTCCCAGGTCATGGGAAAAGTGACGCTTTTTTGTACATGTATTACAGGGCTATGAGAGCAAGGACTGTGCTGAAGGGCAGGTAGATTAATTTGAGCCTCAGAAAGCAAAATCTGTTAAAAGCCTCTTTTGTCTCCTACCAAGATAGTCATGCAATGCTGAGATGATGCAGTGCCTGGGAGCACTAGGCTTGCTGTAACAGCACTGCCTGATTTTCCCTCCTGCTGCTACTAACTTTTCCCCTACCTCTTCTCCTTCCTGAGACCCCAAACTGGATGCAGCGTTTATTAGAGACGTTAGAGTTTGTTTGCTTGATTTGGTGGACCTGAGCTCAACCCAAGAGAGGAAACTACTGTATTGTTCATTAACGCCCCCAAGTTTCCCAGCTGGAATCAGTTTCATTTCTGTACTGCAGAATATTGAAGATACAATAGTAGCAATTGTGCATTTAAGGAAGAAAGAGGGGGAAAACCAGATGGTACAGGGAGGGAGAAGCAAATTGGTTTTGCAGTTATAGTGTAAACCTTAGAAATCTATAGTATTATGCAGCCTGCCACAATTTTAAGCAACTTTGACTAGACTGCTCAACAGCGAATAATAAAAGGATCAGAAAAAACAGGGAATCAATAAAGCTGTCAAAGCTATTTCTTCCTACTACAGTGTTTCACATCTACTCTGTGTATCTCTCTACTTCACAGTATTTCAATAAAGCAGGAAAATGGCCAGTCTCAAAGCTGAGCTATACAATTTACTCTTCACACATTACTAACTACTGCTTCAGAGATTTAGTACATGTCTAGACAGGGATCCATTTTTAAAATAAAAATTATAATACTGTATTAAAGAGAGTTATTACTGTGTATGCTAATGTTCTTAAAGATCAGTATCTCTCTGTTCTCCGAATTTAACTTTAGTGCAATTTCATGGATTTTACACTGTTGGCTTTTCAGAGACAGGAAAAACGGAGTTCATTAATAGTATGTATGAACAGTATCCTTTAGGTTTATATGTCATTATCTAGGCAGTTAAGAAAAAATTAAACCAAAAAAACCAACCTAAACCTAGTGATATCCTTTTCAGATACTTAAAGGTTTAATTTGGAATGTACTTTGTGAGCTCCCCATCTCTGAAAATACTAGTTAGGATAATTTTTATAACATGGCAAATAATTAAACGAAAGTGCTTCATACTAGGTAGAGGTGGGAAAGGGGAGGAAAAGTTGGATAAGAGTCCTGAATTTAAATGGATGTTAGTAGGCTGTCCCTGCACACGTATCAGATGTGGATATTTTTGAGTTGATGATAGCAGATGCTGAGCAGCCACTAAGCCACCAGGTGTTTCTTTTCTGAATTAATTTTTACCTCTTCAGCTTCTTCTGACTAGTCAAGAAAAGCACTATTATACTTTTTAAAACTATACCAGAAATCCTGGAGCATACTCACAGCTTACCTCAGTGGAGTCCACAGCAAAGACAGGCAGACCTCACAAGACAGAAGTCCTTGACTTTGGTCAGAGAAAGGAATTGTAGAAAAAGAATTGACCCTTCTACAGGTGTGCCGAAAAATGCCCTTTTGTGTTTGCTGTGAAGTTGTACTGAACCACAGACATGCACCTGTCTCTTCCCTTGCCTGCTCGTATGAAATGCCATCCTCCTTCCCTGTTGTTTATTCAGCAGGGAAATAGCCTGCTCTGCTCTGGCAGAGTGGCACCTACAAGGTGACATCTTTCTAGCCTACCTTTCATGGACTGATAACAAACTAATGATTGTCTAAGCTCTATGTGGAGTCCTCTGCTGCTAGGCAAAGCAGAAATTCTTCTTAGAAAATAAGAATGGGGAAAGAAGAGTTCCCATTTTGCTTCAACTGACAGACTTCACAAGATGTCAGTTATATTTGTAGGAAGACTGCACAGATTATTTTGGATTTCTCTCCAACAACATGTGGTTGCTAAAGCGATCTCTAGCTAAGGGTTTCTGAATCACTGCAGAGGCAGGGCAGGAAGGCTTGTGTATCTTTTCTCTCCTGCCATCTGCAAGCAGCAAGGTTTTTACTTCCCATACTCAACCAGAATATTTGTATGTGACTGAAGCAGGGGAGATCTCTTACTTGGCAAATAGTCTCAGTAGGAAAGTTCTCACAGAAGCAGCAAACACTCCTGTAAACAGTGATGAGTGGGAGAGTTAAGTGATGTTAACATGATTAGAAACAGCTAACACAGGGACTAGAAGAGGTAACCAAGCGAGTGAAGTGCAGATCTGATTATATTAGTGCATCTGACCCAGACTACTGCTCAGGTAGATTCAGGGTTTGGAACAGACCTTTTCTACATCTTCTATAAACTGACTGTTGTCATTTGTACGGCGTTACTTGTGCTGACACTGCACTGTTGTTTGCATTAACAAACTGCTGTACAGTCTAATGCTTTCACAGATAACACAAGTAGAGCCTTTGTTTTGGATGAGCTGTTCTTATATATGTAAATATATATAAATATGTGTGTCTTATATATGTAAATATTTGTTTGAGGCTTGAATGACACCTGCAGGCTGAACCCGTATTATTTGGGCCTTTTTTTGATAGATGAGGGTATGAGGGGGGGAAGCTCTAGAAGAAGTAGGCAGAGAATATGATTTAAAAGGTGGAGAACAATAAGAAATAAGGCGTTTTGTTTGTTTCTTCGTTTTTAAGCAGGAAATAGGCACTGAAACCCTGGAAAATCTGTACGACCTATACTGTCAGACTTGCATTCACAAATAGAGACAGTAACAACTGATATCTTTACTAATAAATCTATCAAAATAGGTCAGGGAAGAAGTTACTCAGAAATGAGCCAAGTGAGTAAGATGTTATTTGTAGTGACTTGCCCTCAAGTTTATATAGTTCACCTGTAAACTCACACTAGAGCCAAGCATTTTTGCTCTAAGTCAAGATAATTTTTAAAACCATAAAAATGAACCATAAAATAAATATTCCAAATAACTCTGGTGTGTCAGCAGTTGAAAGCTTCTCTGGTACAGTCGAGCATTTAGTGAAATGTGAGGATTTCTCAGTTACAAGATTTCTGTAAGTGCTTAGGTTATGAATGGTCCAGCATCTTCTGACTTTTTAATGGCCTTTAATGGATTAAATTAATGGATTTTAATGTAGATATCTGCTCTGACTAGTGAAGACTGAAATATTTCCAGAGGTGTGTATTGAGAGCATGACAGTACCTGTCTTATGCATTGCAAATATTATGCGCTTCACTGCAGAACACCAAAGAGCTGAATGTTATAGATTTTCTTTCCTTTTTTTTTTAAAAAACATGCTACACAATACTGAACCACTGTTATCTAATTACCTTATTTTTCACAGGCTTGTTCACTTTGTTAGGAGACTAAAAGGGATTGGTCGGTGAGGCAGTCTGAAGTCTACAGCATCTCCCAGGATGATACTAGGAGAACTCATTACAGCTCATGAAATGCTCACGGATTATGGTATTCAATGCTACAGAAATAGCTATAAAAGGAAAACAAACAAAAAAATTAAGCGTTGCTTTGGAAGGATAAGAAAAAACAATACCTCCCAGTGAATATTTTTTGCCTGCTGAACCATTAAAGCATTCTGTATTAAATGAAGCAGGTATCCAGAGGATCATCATTTAAATAAAGTGTGCTTTATAAAATGGATGTACAGAGGGAATGCAGTTCAGGAGGCAGAGTAAGTGATGTGCCACTAGAAGGGAAAAAGCCCAGAGAAACCAAAGAACTACTCCTTTACTTTCACAGGAATGTTGCCACATGTTAAGCAATGTACCTGGAGCTATAAATAAAAGAGGAAAATAATTTTCTAACCTTAATTAAAATCTTATGTGGCAACATTTTTGCTAGGTAACAAAAGGAGTCATTGGGCTCCCAACTAGCAATGCCTCTGATGACTAAACTTATTGCTGTCTGCAGCAATTTGCATTGTTTCTCTCCCCTTCTTTTTAATCTCCGATTTTGGTTGGGATGGAGCTGGCACTGTGGCGGCAGTGAACTTGCTATGAATAGATATATTTTTGCTCTCAGTTCACACCCTTATCAACAGTTTTGACTTTGGTAGGTATACTTGGGATCACCAATTGCAAACGGGAAAGAGAAATCAGGTACATTTAATTTAAAATAGTCTCAGGTATAATCTTAGCTATGAGTAGGCTCAGACACAACAGTTCTGTTCACTCCTTTTCCTTCCAAATCTTCCTTTTTATTTAATATATTTCTGACATCCCCTATGCTGCTACTTATAAATCTTGATATAGGTGGAGGAAAGCTCAGAAGTACAGGGATATAATTTTGAAGCTTATCTAAAACATTTAGGCTAGGATAAAAGATCACAGAGAATCTGGAAAAACAATGATGAGAGAAAATGAACCATCTACAGACAATACGAAATTGTTTTGTTTTGTAAACCCAAAGGCTGGCCATGAAGAATTGCAAGAGGATGTAATGAGGCTGAAAGATCTGTAATACACTTGCAGATGAAATTCAGTATTGATTTGTGCCAAGGAATGGGAGGAAGGGGGAGAAGGGAGGGAATCAACCCTAACTAAACTACAGAAAAATGGGCTGTAAATTACCTATTACCATTCAGGAAATATATCTTGGCATTTCTGTGGATAGTTCAAACAAATGTCAACTCAATGTTCAGCAGCGGTCAAAAAGGCAGACGGTGTATTTAATTAGTAGGAAGACCCCAGTGAACAAATCAGAAAATACCACTATGTCACTCTAAAATCCACTGTGCATTCATGTTTTGAATACTGTATATCTTCTGTTTTACTCAGGTATAGAAGGTTGTTGAAGACCATAAAAAACACAGAACAGTTGCTAGATAAAGGGAGGGTGTACAGATAGAAACACATAAAACCAAAGATGTCATACAGAAAGTGAGTAAGGAACAGCTGTTTGTTATTTCTCACAGGATGAGACCTCTAGGGCAGCAGCTGAAATGATCACATCTGGTTTTATAGAACACACAAGGAAGAAAACTCTTGCCAGGCATTGCCATTCTTGCATTGCTACAATATGAAGTGGACTGTGAAAACTTAAAAAGGCTCAAAGATATATTCATGGAAGAAAAAAGAAAGAATAATTAAAAATAAGAATACAGGTACAAGCTCTGGTACAGTGAGTCTCTGAAATGCATTTTGCCAGAATGTGGGAGTATACAGTGGGGAAAACTTCATAGTGCTATTCCCTGTCCATTTCTTGTTTACTCTAAGCCTCTGCTTTTGGTTCCTGTCAGAAACAAGTAACTGGGCAAGAGATTCGTTTTGCTCCTTTTGGGATTTTGAAAGAGCAGAAAGAAAACTATAAGCCAATTTCAACACTTTTGAGTGATTTGCTTCTTACTTACCTAGGGATCTAGAAGAGGTTCTTGTCCTTGGCTTCCTACTCACCTAGGAACCCAGAAGAGGTCCTCACCTGTGGTTCTTACTTGCTCTGGGACATGCAGGACGCTGACCCCAGTCCCCTTGAGAAGGGAACTCAGATTGGTGACAAGGTCAGCGGCCCTCTTTGATTTCTGCTCAATGGCCTCTCATCTGAGTGAGGGCTAAACAGCTTAGTACACCCATAAAATAGAAACTAGTGGTGTGTTACTGGAGTCCAGATGCCTCCTTCTTCAGATTAAAGCTTTTGCATGCTGTGCTGCTCCAGACCAGGTGATGGTTTAGAAGCACATAACCAGAGGCAATGACAGTGAAACCTGAAAACTGCAGCAGGGTGGGGCTCAGAGGTAGACTGCGAGCCAACTGGCTCGGAGAGAAGAAATCAGCTTCAGGACAGGAATGAATGTTGCCCTGTAATTGTTGCCGTTATTTGTCATACTATGCTTCAGAAAAGGTGAGTTTTTATCTAGGCATGTTTTCTGCTTCAGGAAAGCAATTGGGAATTTTATTTTCTGGTTGAGAGTGGGGCAGGGAAGCTAATGGAGTGAGATGAGACACGAGGGTGGATCGTATGCAATGCTGCTCTGCCCAGGGGATGTCAGAATTGCTGTCTTCAAGGCCAATAAAAAAAAATTGTTAAGAAACAGAAAAGATGAGGGAAGTGTAAGGATTTCCTGAGAGATGAAGCAGAATACCAGGGATGTTCTTAATGCAGGAATAATAAGCCTGAAAATCCTGCTCAGGTTAATTAAAAAAAAGGTGGTATAGGTGGCATCATAATTTCTGTACATGGAAAAATACTAAGGAAGTATTTAAGGATAAACTCAAAGATTAGTAGCACCTAAGAACAGTGACATTCACTCATATTATCTCTTTAAGGAATTAAAACCAAAGGCACTCCTGTCACATTGAGCTTGCTCATATTCAGTACATTTATTTTGCAATTAATGAAAATATTTTCTCTTTCATTTATGAATTTTTATAATTGAAGATTAGTTTGGCAGACCCAGTCAGACACACTTAGTGCTCAATTAATAAAAAAAGCTGAAATAATTACTTAAACATGAAGAGATTTTACTGTGCATGTTTGTTTACTATGAAGTCTTGGAACAGCAACACAGATGTTGGAACAAACAGTCCCTATTGCAGCTCCATCTCTTCTCAGACTGAGTTTGAACTCATCATCGAATAGATTAGCTCAGCAGTTAAATTTTCGTGAAATAACCTCTCAGTTCTTTGAATATTAAGATTTCATAATCTCCAGAGATCAGCATTAAATGTCTCATGTTAATATTCCTCATCAAAGAAGAAATATTTCTGTCTAGAGGAACCATAAAGCAAGACTTGCAGGTTTGTTCCCATGAAACTGACACTGGCTTTGCTTGTTTTGATCTGGACCAATATTATTCAGCCATGAATAGCTGGCTTTAAATCCCTGGGAGTCACAACTCAAGGACTGAAACCAGCATATAGTGATTCAACGATATTTACATGAAAAAATGAAGACATCCTACTTCTGAATGAAATACACAATGGAAGTATATTTTATATTTTATAGAGATCAAGCTTTCATAAGCCATGGGAAGATCGGCCTCATGGTTTGCCATTCTATACTTCTTGCAATTTAGGTAATTTCTGCTGTAAGTGGTAAATGTCTTTTTTTTTTTTTTTTGCAAGTATGTTTCCATCTCTTTTTTTCTATAAAACCACTTTAGAGAGAGTACGATCTCCAACTGCAGAGTACTGCAGCCAGCAGCAATGCAGCCTCCACCGTTTTTACCACTCTGCACAGACTTCACAGCATCACTGATTTTTCAACATGGATAACCCCCAATGACAGGAGAAGCTTGGGCATCACCTGCTCATTCATTTGTTTCATTGCTGATGCTGCCAGAGGGATTTCTTATTATTGGCACTATGCTGATTATTTTCAGAACACATGTGTGTCCACTTGGAGCCACGGTAAGACCATCAGACCCATTTTGCCTCGGCCACTATGTAGCCATAGACAGGTAAAGAGCTATAGAGTTAACACATTACATTCAAGTACGAAGAAAAGGATGGCCATTTCAGTGGGGACCATTTTCATAGATGGCAAGTGACAATTAAGATAAACAGAACTGAGTTTTGTGTCAGGCAAAGAAACTCAGTGTAGTATCTATTATTTCACTAATATTTAGGCTTAAAGCCTAGCAATGAATTCTCAGACACCATATATGGAGACAAATTCATTAAAAACATGGTATCACCAAGGTAGGTCATCATCACATAGTGATTTCTGAAAATGATCACCGTTTAACTAATCAAACAATGTTTTTGATATCACAATGGCCATCAGCTCGATATTGGGAAAAAGTAACCAATTTGTTTTACAGAGTAGCACAATTGTCAGTAAGAGCAGAGGAGGAGCTTCCTTAATCCAAAATAGTATAAAGTTAAAGCAGCATAATTATATGGGAGTTCTTATGTATAGGGGAAGAGAATGACTAAGAAAGATGCTCTGTACAGAACAAAGATGATTAAGAAAGCAATCAGGCACTAATGCACTGTACTATTTTAAATGAGACTTAATACCTGGTTTATGATTTGTCTGAGTTCTGCTCACTTCAGAGAGCCGAGAGAAGCCAACATTTTCCTGTAGCCACCAAGTACACAACTCATACTGATAGGTGAAGTATACTACCATGATTGTCCTAAATTATTTGGAAAAGGGTAATTATTCAATATATGCTTTCTAGTATCTATATTTTTAAAGCTACAGGGAACAGACATCCCATTGGTAATTTCTCCTCAGCAAGCAGGAACGACAGCCAGCTGAGCTGCCAGTGCGCGCTCAAGGCTCCGGCTCGCGCAGAGCCTCCTCGCAGGTCGGGGCAGTCACGCCACTTGGTCCCGACCATGATAAAGGATTACACTGGCTTTGATATCTATATCATTAGTTTCTAGAACCGTGGTAGTGGTGCCAAAAAGTGAGGTTAGGGACTGGAGAGTAATTCTCACAGCACGTTTCACATTTCGTATGAAAATTATTGTTCTTTTTTTGGGGTCTGTGTCACTAGATTGAATATAACTTTGAGGTGATTGGCTTTGTACATAATTCATCAAAGCAAAAATTGGTTTAATATTCATTTCATGTTTAATTCTTATGTATATTAATAAAAAATGTGGGCATTTTAGTTGATTTTTACATGTCAAAACTATTTGCTTTTGCTTTCAGAGTTAAGAGAATCCTCTGGAAAAATAAAATTTCACAAAATTTTTGTTTCTGTACATCTCTCTGCTTTAATAAGTTGACATTTCACTCTGTCTCACTTCAGTAATCCCTTAATCAAGGTATATATAATGATTTTAATTGTTTGAATAAATCCATCTTGGTATCCATGGTACCATTTCTCTGCTTTTTTCAATAATTCCCCCAGCTGCTTTTTTGTTTCAGGTGATGTAGCTCCTACAGGTCTGCCCTGAATTTTACTTGCTGCTGCACTGTAAAACTGCTAGCATCCAACTTCATGATGTTTAATTTGTGTGTGAAACCTGAAATTTTATTTTTCCGCTCTCATTTCACCTTGCAAACTCAATCAGAACACTTTATCTGTGGGCATGATGGCTATCTAGCAGTTTATCTTTCCTTTTGATTATTCTCCCACAATAAGTGTGACATGCTAATCAATTTAATCTCATTTCATAATCTTCCATCTGCATTTCTAACTTTAATGGGTCCTTCTACATTATTTAGCTTCTTCTTGCTGGTGTTTGCATCATTGGCTTGCTTCTCAAGCATGGTTTTCTTTCTTTTTGCATATATTCACCTGATAAAGAATTGATGAGATCCTGAAACATTCATGTTCTTGGCAGTAAGTATTTTGCAAATACTCTGACAGAACAGGTAAAAGTGTTGTCACCTAGCAACTAATAGCATTTTTATATTTTTATATATATATATATATGTTGGGTTTTTTTTCTTCTGGATTTGCTTAGTTGGTTTTTCCCTTTAATTTTCACTTGCATTTTTGTGAGAAAATGAAAACGTGTTCCTAAAAAGTTTCTAAAAAATGGAAAAGTCAGCTGGTTGTTAAAGTAGAAAGCTAAGAAATATCATGCAAGTTATTACAGTCTATAAATTAGCATCTGTATTCTCTCAGTTTCTTTGAAATTGATGACTGTGAAAAACTCCTTACTGGACACACATTTTTCCCCTGCATTATATAGGGCTGTGGGGGAGCCAAGTTGTCCTTCTTTTGTACTGCTCTGGGTGGGGGAACAGATGTTTTTTAGGGCAGGGTATTGTCCAGTGCAGGATCAGTATGTTTGTTCTCATTCTGGAAACAGAAGGGAATAAAAATCAAGTACAAAAAGTTTGCCCATGATCTTAACAGTTTATATTACTCTCTAAGAAAATCCAGTAGAACATGCACTATCTTTCTTCATCATTAATGTCAGAGAGTTTTATGTCAATTCCCAATTACCAAGTTTAAGAGCACAGGCAAAAAGAGCAGACATCACTCCGGGGGAAACCTGTCGCTCTGCTTTTGTATTCTGTAAGCAGCCAGATTCTTTAGAGGAAAGCATAAGAAATCCTGTCTGGACAATTTTTAATTAAATATATATTTTAAAGGGTTTTTCCAGTCCTACATGATGCCCATGTCTGAAGCTCTGAAGCGTTTTGTTTGGTTGCTGTTGTTTTTAATCTTAAGTAGGCCAATGCTGCCTTTTTTTCCCTGTAAATTCAACTACCTTTTTTGAATTGTATCAGTGAACTGCATAGGGTTAGCCTGATTTAAAAATACATTTCTTTCAAATTTCCAGATTAAGTACATTTTCAGTTACTTTTCAGAAAGTTAGTAGGAGACATGAACGTCTGCTTTAACAATTGGAAGTATCTGATACACGTCTTCACTGTCTGTAGTATTCATTGCTTCTCTCTGACATGTTTCTTCTTAGTCTCCTATACAGGCCTTTTTTACATATTTTTCACCACTTCCATTGAAACTTTTTTTAAGTAATAAGAGATTAGAACTGAACACATGGTTATGAATAGAGCTATATGAAGGATTTAAATAATGGATAATATAGGAGGTTGTTATCCATAGGTGTGTGTACATAGGTATGTATTACCCACATCATCTAATATCTTGTTAACTTTTTTAACTACCACTGTCATCTGAGAAGATGTGGTTCACTGCGTCTTCACAAGGATGCTTTGGCATTCTTGATAGCATTTTATTCTGTTTGAACTCGTCCTAGGATTTAACATCATTCCTCTCCATATATATTACTGCGCATTTTCTATGCATCACATTTCATCATTCTGGGCTGAAGCAGAAGCCCTTCTGCTGCCTCCTTTGGCCCCTGCTGTGATAAATGATTTTAATCTAAGTACAAATTTCATATTTAATTATTTTTCCCCTTCTCTTGATCATTAACAAACACATAAAATTACATTAATTTACTATTAATTTAACACCCTTACACTATTGTTGTCATTACCATTAGTGTTATGTTAATGCATAGTGCTAAAACCTTCCTCTTGTGATGGGAATCAATGCCTTGTTATTCCTGTTTTTTATCATTTATAACTGACCCTTAATCTATGGTAGGAGATGAAAGATTTCACTTTTTGAATTGCCTAGTAGGACTATTTTGGTGTAGAGTTGTATCTAAAACTTCAATTTTCTTCTCTAGCATTCCTTTGCTCCAAAAAAATAACACAAAAACCAAAGAAAAGCAATGGGACCTGCCCCAGCAAAAGTGTTTGAGCTCTCCCTGGTCTTTGAGGTAGACAAGCCTTTCACCACATTTGAACTCTGAGCTGTGACTGGCCGCACTACCTGGATATTCCTATGAATTACCCATATATCTGCCCAGCTCTGCAGGCAGCGCAGGAGTGGCAGAGCAGGACTGCGAAGTGCCCTGCTGAACAGGGATGCAAACATACTGTTCCCCATATATGGCAGGCAGAGAACTGCAATATTTGTTTGCAGTCATCAGTAGCAGCAGTATGTAGGTGCTGCTTTTTGCTAGACCCATCTGCAGTCTGTTACATACTTCCTTCTGGAAGGAGAGGTCTTCACCATTATGTTCCTTTCCTAATATAACATTCAGAGCCCTAAACACGCCACAGTTTCAGGTGTAAAAACCTGTGAACTTTTTAAAGACATTCAGCATAGAAATAAATGGCAGGATATGGCTTATTAGTAAATGTTTGTGAGGCTAAGCAAATCTTTTAAGTGTTATCAAGAAAGCATTGCAGAAGGCAAACAGGTATTAAATCAACATGATAGACCCCTAAATAAGCCCCAACTAGACTAATGCTTTATGGCTGACCTTGTTTTCAGGTGTACTCCATTAGGCAGTTTAGGCTTCTTGTTCTGCTTTACTCTTTCTCATGTGAGTCAAAGTTAGTCCAAAGTCAAAAACTTACTGTTAGTTTGTTCTGTTTGTATTAACCCCGTGACTTGTGCTAGTGCAGATGTAACGCACCTTCTTAAGACGGTTATTTTAGATTAATCAGCAACTAGCACAGCTTGTCTCTGTAGCTGAACAGATGTGATTCAACATGATGGCATTCTGCAGAATTGTCCTGAAATTCTGCATTTTATGTAGCTCTTCTTACTACTAGTTTTTTCACTGTACCATCTGTATTGCTATCATGCAGAAGCAAAGTCAATGGGGCATTAAGAACTTGCTGATGCTACTGTGTCTTGCTGGAGCTGAAAAAGAGCTGTTACTTTGCTCTGCATCTTGCTGGCTTTGTCACCCTTAATCAAAGTGACAATATGGCTTTCTGGGACAGTTTATGAGGCCAGTAGATGCACGGGGGGAACTGTGTGTTTGGCCTGTGCACCCATGAAAAGGAGGGATCCCAAGCTCATGGTCTCAGAACTGAGCCACAAACTTGAGCCTGCTCTGCTCCTGATCCCAATGCCTTCCCTCCTGCAAGGTGGTGCAAGAAACTCTAGCAATGCACATGCATTGTGTGCATCCAACTGCTCTATAGAGCAGGATTTTATAACGCAAACATACTTCCCCTTACCACCAAAAGTCTTCAGCCAACCAACAGATGAAAATCCAACCAGTATCTAACGTTTTTTGGAAAGAAGAGACAAGGACCATCTTTTGAAGCATTGCTTTATTATTCAGCCTCATGAAAGCTAGACTACAGTTTATGTGTTTGCTGGTGTACATACGCTTGTCTCCTTGACTCTGGAGTGGGGTGGAGGGGATCATGGTCCTGCTGAGCAACACAATCCCTCGGTCATGGACTGAAATGCTACTGCCAAGCAGACATACTTCCTTTTCCATGTCTGCCCCATTTAAGTGAGTTAAGAAGCATGAGGCAACCTTGTGGTTTTTGTTTACAGACTGATACAGACAGTTTACAGACTGATAGAAAGAGTGTCCTGCCTGAACCCCACTTCTTTCTCTGCCAGGTAGCTCAAGCCAGAAGTCTATATCCCTCCTGGATGCCCATGCTGACACCATTTTGGTCCTCTCTTCAAAGCAGGAAAAAACTAACAGATATCGTGTTTTAACTCCAGAGGCAACTAAGCCCCACACAGCCACTCACTCACTCCCCCCTGCTAGGATGGGGGAGAGAATCAGAAAAGTAAAAGTGAGAAAGCTTGTGGGATGAGATAAAAACAGTTTAATAGGTAAAGCAAAAGCCACATGTGCAAGTAAAGCAAACCAAGGAATTCATTCACCACTTCCCATGGGCAGGCAGGTGTTCAGCCCTCCCCAGGAAAGCAGGGCTCCATCATGCGTAACGGTTACTTGGGAACACAAACGCCATCACTCCAAACATCCTCCCTTCCTTCTTCTTTCCCCTTCCCCAGCTTTATACACTGATCATGATGTCGCATGGTATGGAATATCCCCTGGGTCAGTTGGGGTCAGCTGTCCTGGCTGTGCCCCCTCCCAGCTCCTTGTGCACCCCCAGCCCACTCGCTGGTGGGGTGGGGAGAGGAGCAGAAAAGGCCTTGGCTCTGTGTAAGCCCTGCTCAGCAGGAACAAAAACATCCCTGGGTTATCAACAGTGTTTCCAGCACAAATCTAAGACATAGCCCCACACTAGCTACTGTGAAGAAAAGTACTGTGGCTAAAACCAGCACAACAGAGCACCAAGTTCTGCTCCACTGTTTCGGATGCTGCAAGTCACACCAGGATTATGTGACGGCAAGGCAGTGTAAAATTTAATTAAATGGCTTGGAGAAACTCAGTGGAGCATTGTGGCCTTTTGCCTGTGTTCTGGTTTCATCGTCCTTTGTTCTGTGTGTACATCTGAGTAGTGCATTTCTTTCTTTTCATTGTTGCCTGAAACCAAGAAAAGAATAACCTTTCCCTGAAGACAATAAAGGGCCACTTGGGAGAAAAATAAAAAAATAATCACTTTTGCATGATGCTAATTCCCAGCAGAGTTGCTGATACGCACCATATGGAAGGGTGCTAGGTGAATCACACTGTGGTAACTCAGGGACAATAGCACCATGGGCTTAGATGAGGCCAAGACTTCAAATGTGAATTGCAACAAAGCCTTATAGCAAACATCACGGTCCTAGTTGTCCCATTTCTAAAATTAGTGGAGTGGTATCTGCTCTGAGAATTTTTTTTCTGTGCAAGTTCACTGGGAAGTTCATAATAATTACATATACTTGCATAAAACACTCTTGGACCAAGATATCAAAGGTGTAACAAGCAGAACAGGAATTCAGTAATGTTGTGGGACTTCTATCCTCCCTACAGTTGACATGTAGTGTTTACCACAGGATCCTGCAGCCTGACTTTCCCACTGTTGGATCATTCTTGGTTGGGCATCTTCACCACATGCAGAGACCTGCAAGCAGGAATCTCCTCAACCACCCAACAGCTACGTATTGGGCGATATGTACAGTAGGAGGTAGGGCTAGTGAATTACTAAGCTGAACATTAAAATGGTCACTCCTGTACGGGCACTCAAGGAGTCTGTGTTGGCCAGGCGGTGGGCAGTGAGGTGAGGTGTGTGGATCTCCATTGCCGGTTCAACATGATCATCTGGTGAACACCATTTTCTGAAATGTCAGTATTTTCTCAGGGGTTTATGCCATTTCATATGATTATTTCTTACTTGTGTTACTATCGTTATCTCAGATATTTCCCATCTTTCTGTTTGTTTGTTGTTTTTTTTTTTTCTTTTCCTACGTAGCTTAGCTTATGTACTCTCTCACAGCCCAGTGGCATTTTTCCAACAGAACTCAGCAAAGTCCATGCAGTCCAGCTTCACCGAAATGGGCCTTGGGGCTCAGCTGTATTTGACTTGGTCTGGGCTGCGGGTGATAACATGCTTCTGCTGCCTTCAGTGTCACATCTTCTTTTTCTCTCTGAGCGATAACAGATGCTTATTGAGATATCTGCAACAGCCTGATTGTCCTGGTACATTTTTGTATTAAAAAGTAATATACTGAACTCTTTATGAAAAATATAGAGTACAGAAGGAATAGTTTGCTTTGACCAGGGTTCCAAACAAAAGATCAACATTCTTTATATGTTGATTTGTTTGAAACAGATACATTTCTGCTAAAGTATGTTGTATTATTTGTTGTCTGAAAATACTGGGTGAGTTCTGATTTAAGATACAGCTTAAACTATTGATATATACAAGGATTTCCCTTCTAGAAGGAATCCTTAGATAATCTGTAGGCTGAGCTATGTTGTTAGATTGAATGAACTTCCAGACACCCTGTGGGAACTGTGGAAGCTATAAAGCCCTAAACATATTTCATTTATTCTTAATCCAAGTCCAAAATAACAATGTTAATTTACATAGTTTTTAAATTAAATTCATTTTATAGGTTCTGGAATACAGCACAGTTGGAAGTGGCATCTTAGTGCATTTTGTGGACAACTCATCCGTACAGCTTGTGGAAAATTGTCCCAGCACAGAACTACCCTTACCTGAAACAGAAATAATCTAGAAATCACATTGATGGACAAACCCCATTTCTGTTGACTGGGAATTACAGCAACCTCTGCTTGTGTCAGTTTGAGAGGATTCTGCTTAGGTGAGTTGGAGATGAATAGCAATGTGACCCACGCATGATATTATTAACTACCCTGACTCTTACTCATGGAATCGAAAATCCCAGGTTTAGAAACTGTGAATATCTCTCAGTATATTTTCATTCCTGTAAAACATCTGAAGAAATGAATGTAAACACATGTACTTATTAAATGAACATGCTTTTGTTGCTAAGGTAACAAATTTCAGATCTTCTCTTTGGGAACAGTGTTCCACATGTAGCATTTAATTCACAAGTATTAAAGAAGTTGTTTTATGCAGCCATTTAGTGACATGAACAGCACATGGAGTTGAGATGAGTGAGTGGTTTAGCAGGAAATTCATATTCAGAATGAAGACACTGACAGGTCTGTGGCAGCTGGAATTTAGAGGGACTCATATTCATGAGTAGTGCGTTGTGCTAAGGACACAAAACTATAGCAGAAAAGACAGCCTCCCTTTACTTGCTCCTCTCTTCTGCCCAAGTTCTCTCACTTTTGACTATATCATTCAACCACTTGTCAGGGCTTTATTAGAAGAATAAAAAAGTGTTTAGCACTGCTGAGTTTTAACAAACAAACCGTGCACTTCATTAAATGTGATGCCTTGGCCAGGGGAATGGTCTTGGGGAAGATGTTTTGATACTCTCATAACAAGTGTGCAGAGAAAAGTGGCTGGCATTTCAAGGTGTCACTTTCTTTAAAAGCAGAATTCATATGTTACTTTGTATTTTTATACTCTAATTGGGCAGAAGTTTGCAGAGAATAAATTTCACAACATTTGGGAAAAAGAGGTACAAGAAAGAGAATGGAGACATGGCCTTAATGAGCTAGACGAAAGCAGAAAGTGCACATGTGCCTCTGATCAGAGGATGAAGGATTGGCTGGCGACAGTTAATGCGTTTTCTGGAAGCAGACAAGTCTAAAGTACTTTTGTCAGGTATGTTTTTTCTTTTTTATAGCTTGGGTGCAGAGATTTAGTGCTTTGTCTCCAGATTCAGGAATAAACTCTGTCAGACTGGTGAGTAAGGGGCTGGGGCTGGGGGGAGGATATACTCCATGATATCAGTTTGACGATGCCTTGTCAAAACATCAGCTGCTACTTCCTCTGATGCGTATGATGGTTTAAAGTCACCCTTAGGTTACACGTGCTTATTCAGTTCCCCTGGTGATGAAAACGTGCAGTAGAAGATTACAGCAGCACAATGAAATGCTTCTTTTTATTCCTAGATGGAGGGCAAAAGATCCTGAAAATTCGATGGTAACATCTGGGCAAGGCAAGTCTCTTGAACAGCCTCCGTCTTGCTACATCCCAGCTGATGACTGTGGTAGAAATGCCATCTGTTTATTCACTGAACCTTGAATTATAGTGAATATCTGACCCCAGATCAATTTCTTCCCTGAATCATTGCATTTTACCTGAGCCTTTCCTTTCACAAAAAGATCTGGGCATTATCAGGTAAAGCCATTATTTTCATTATTGTTTTCATAACTAAAAGTTATACAATTTCCATATATTCTCAAGTTAACAAACATGAGAATTACAGAACTTAAAAGGCTGAGAGATAGATTCGGGAGAACAACACCTGAGGAGGAGCCCATTTTAATGGTCTCCTTTTTGGCAGACTTGCACTATTGTCTGTTACTACTCAGCAGACATCACTCTTAGATAAATGCTATAATTCAGCCTGATGTGAATCTAAAGATCAGATTCTGCCTGTCTCTATCTATCAATGTTTCTTCCCTGCTATTCTCCTTAGTATAGTAGTTTTTGCTTCTCAAGCCACA
The DNA here is from genome assembly GCF_949628215.1 of Phalacrocorax aristotelis. NCBI lineage: Eukaryota > Metazoa > Chordata > Aves > Suliformes > Phalacrocoracidae > Phalacrocorax > Phalacrocorax aristotelis. The sequence goes on along the minus strand of NC_134279.1, from coordinate 73,357,512 downwards.
ATAAAACTCTGCAACTAACATTGCACAGAAACTTAGATTTAAGACACAGGAAAAGCATAGCAGCACAAACTGCTTGCTGCTTTTTAATTTGCAGTCTTGAAATGACAGTAGGTTTGGCTCAAACGTGGTGCAACGCGGAGAATAAATGAAGCATGAATATAAGGTAGGGCCTGGTTTTGATCAGATTTATACTTCTATAAATCCAGAATATTTCCCCTCCTTTGGCTGGCAGAAGACTAAAATCTGCCTAGCACAATGTACTTTAACCTGGTATACAAAGCACGTAATTGGAGACTTTCTTGACAGAAACAGTGGTCAGACTTCCTATTTGCATGCTGAGATTATTTTTTCAAATGCTTTTCTGAGTATAACTATTTATATAACCGAAGAATATTGCAAATAAGGCACTAATGAAGATAAGCACTGGTAAAGCACCTAAGGAGTATAACGTTTTTAGATGATGTAAGGTGGATTAATGGACAAAAAGTATTTGGAAGAATTGGAAAAAATGTTAGAAGACTACATTTTCTGCTAGTAGTACTATCACTGAAGACAGGCAAAAAGCATCTGAAGAAAAAATGGCATTCTGGCTTTTCCTTAAAGGATAAACATGTTGCCTACATTGGAAGTGTCAATCTTAAATAACTGTGAGTCTCAAAATGTACATTCTTGTAACGTGATTTCATTATGCTGTAGACTACCAAAATTAAGTCCTTTTATATACCAGTATATAAAAGAGATGTTGATATACATTATGAGGAGGAAAGTTTTGAGGAAAACACATCCAGTTTTTGTTCCTTTACAGATGTCCTTTAAAACACTTATACCATCTCAGTTTTCTCTTTACATTTATTAATTAATGCTCATCACACTTAAATAAAGACTCCTAATTGGGCATTCACTGTATGCCAGAACCAAGGGTCCAGGGACCATCCGCCCTGAGAGGTCAGGTGGGAGTAATTAGGCTGTCAGAAATTCTCAAGAGTGAGTCTTTGTGTGGGAAATTTTAAGCCAAATTCTCTGCTTTTGTATATCTGATTATAACACTGGTGTTGTTCAATATGTGTTATATACTATGCTTGGGAAACTACATAGAAGAGCAGAGATTTCTGTATTACAGGAATAAGCCTATTAGGCTTCTTCCTATTAAATATGACTATCACCCTTAATCCCTCTCAGGTCAAGGGTAAAATGGTTCATTCATTTTAAGGGCCTATTTGTTAAGGCTAGCTGGGTAGAGGAGTTCTGTATCATCACTTCAGAAGAGGCTTAGACAAGTATATCAGGCAATGTTGTCTTGACTGCATCTTCTTGTTCTAAGGCCAAGTGTAATGGCTGGTAAACTGAGGAGGCAAACTGATACCTTCAACAGGATAGCAAACCTTTCCTGTTACTTCCTCACTGGTATTGTATTTCTTTCTCCTACTCATGCATCTCTCTTCCACTTTGGCCAGATAAGAGTGTGACGCTGTGGAAAACATTCATCAGGTCTGGATCGGTAGATATGTAACATGCTTTGGATTCACATTGTACGTTCCAAGCATGTAAATTTGATTTGGGTTGTCTGAGAATCAGAGTTTTTAATCTGATAATATTCTGAAGTCAAATTCTGGAGGTGCTTAGCTCAGCCTGCGCTCACATGCAGCTGCAGTGGTGTTCTCCTCTGTGGGGCTCTGGACACCATATCAGCTTCCCAATCCTTCCCATGAATGAGTAATGAGCACTTCTAGGGCACAGAGAGGACACAGCCTCCTGACAGACCTGGCAAAAACTTCCCTCACTAAAAACTTAAGGAATGAAGGAAGCAAATCTGACATTATCTTCATTTGGGCCCTGGAGGATTCAGCAAGTTCATCACTCCCACCTGCCTGATTTTGATTAACAGATTATCATATCAAATTTGTGTAGCAGAGTGTCCACTCTGATGCTGGAGAGCATGCCAGTGTCTAAATCCTGGTAGCCACTTAACAGGTTTTTATAAAAAGTAAGAATTTACAGAGAAGATGTTCTCAGAGGTTTGAACACCAGTTTAGCTGGTCGGTTTCTCAGATGCCGAATCCATTCTGTAAAGAGAATTTGAGTCGTGTGAAAAATCCTCAGCTGGGAAGACTGTGAGGAGCCTGTCAGCTTGTTAGCTGAACCACCCAAGGCAAGAGATTCCCCTAAACCTGATCTAAATCTTCAGAAACTTATTTCCTTTTCATTCTGTATGCTTGTGTCTTTATAATCCTTTTTGTCTTGCATTGTCTTGCTTTGAATTTGAGAAGTTTCATTTTTCATAACCTACCTTGAATTAAAGACGATTTAAGGTAACTCACCTACAACAGGTTTTACACTCCTTAAAATCTCAAGACTGGGTAATACTAGCAAGGGTTCAGATCCCCAGATCATTGCAAATGTCTGAAATATGTGATTCTGTGTAAGTAGCGGGTCTCAGAGAGTCCTCTGAGAGTATTGGTCAGGGAGGTCTTTGACGGACAAAAAGCAGTGGGGTTTGAAACTACTGCTGTTTCTGATTTTCCCTTTCAGCAATGGTAGATCCTGTTCACTGCAGTCTTGAGCTGCCACTGTTGGGAACCCTGGGCTGCAACTGGACTTTGCACAGGTGATTCTGTCCTTTGCAGGTGGTCCCTGCAGGTCCTCCCAACCGACTGTGGGTGAATTGTGTCTGCTGGCCCTGACAAATCCTTGTATGCAGGACATCCATCACCACCACAGAGAGACTGCATGCATACAAGTTTCAAAAGATGAAACTCCTCTATATTTCTGCTTTTGAGGAGAGGGAGGGATTTTCTAGATGAGGGAGGACTTGAGAAAACATCTCTATAGATTTTATGTCAGTGGTATTATCATATGAATTTCTGCCATTGTTTAACATGAAAAAGCAAATTGAGCCATGAAAGGATGGGGGAGAGGAGAATTAAAAACAGCACCAGGAAGGAGAATATTTCCCTTTCTGTTTGCAGCCTGTCTGTCTAACAAATCTCCTTCCCAAGCAACTCTACATAAAGTGAGTGGCACGTGCTACCGATTGCTCAGCAAGGCGCCTCTGCAGCTGTTGGTATTTAGTATGCAGCTGCTTGATTTTATATTTTCCATCAGCCTGCTTATTCAGAGAGACTCTCTTGCTGTAGAAAGAGATATGGGAAGCCATTAGCTGGCTTATACTCTTCGGAGCACAAAACAGAGGACAATGAGTTGGCTGGGATTGTAATGTTGGTGTTTATGTATGTTACAGCCCTAGTGTGAAATAATTTCTAATGGTTAGATATTATATGCTTAATCTCTGGTTTTAAAAAGGTAACATGTAAAGCAATTTTTTCTTTTAGGCTTATATTCGAAAGCTACCTGTCATACCTGTAACTTCCCAGAAGAGAGGGTCAGTTATCAGCAACAGGAGTTCTTTGATGCTTTGCTGTTCGCTTGTATGTTCATATCCCAAATATATATATACAGTGCAGGCTCTCAAGTGCAGGGGTCTGCCTTGCCTTTGTAGTACCTATAGACATGCTTCTAACTTGTCTCTCATGGATTTCATAGGAGGTGCATCCATCCAGATCACATTTCCTTCAACTGCAGGAATTAAAATGCATTAAAATGCAATGGTACTGAGGGATAAGGATGGTGGACAGGATGCCCTTCTGCTAAGTTCCCATTGTAATTTGAGTGCTTGTCTGTGACTGTAACCCTGGGCAATGTCTTCCTTTTACTCAGTCCCAGAGTTATCAAGTGAATGGGAAATGTAGGACTGTTTTGCTAGAGGTAGCATGGTGCCAATCTTCTTGTATGGTGCTGGTGTGACTAAACATGCATGTGGCCACCTGGCAGGTACCATAAACCTGGGCAACCCACCCTAAAGCACTCTTCAGTCTGGATGGTGTGTCACTGGATTTACCTTTGTGCAGGCATAGCATACTTTAATGCAAGCAGTCGACCAGACAGTTCCTGTATAGACACTGTTGTTCCTTGGGGCGCTTTGGGGTTTGACAGAAACAACTGCACAGAACATGTAACCAGGATTTTGATTTCTGAACAAAAGTCTAAGGGTATCTCTCATGTCCACTGTTTGTGGTGATTTGAGGCAGTGGGCTTCATGAGGTGCATGTGGATCAGATGAAGGTCAGCTCCAATTTTAGGAGGGGAGGAAGGAGGTGTAAGATCTTTCTCTTCCCAACCTGGGGTCCTGAGCAAATTCATCCACTTTCTCGAAGGGAAGATTAGAATGTGGAGGAGTTTTTTTGATTTTTCAGCTTATCAGTTGTTTACCTCAGCTGAAACTGTAAATAGCTGTGGGGATAATTTTATATGTCTGAAGTTTCATATCTACAGTAAACCAAGCTTTTTTTTTTTGTAGCTAACTAATGAAAGAAAAACACATAAATGCTGTGTAGTGCTTGGATTCTCTAGTGCTTTGATTAACAAAAGAATTAACAAGTCAATAAGTATCAGCATGTCCTATGGCAAAAGAGAATGGTAATGGCCTTCTTAGTTTTCCTCAGTTTGCTATCTGTGCTTTATAGTATGACGCGGTGGTATAGAGCAGTGCTTTATGCACTGCAATGTTGTAATTTTGTTTTGTCAACACAGAGAAAGGCTTAGGCAAATACCCAGTACAATATCTGATAGACTCTGCATAGTTCAAAGACCACAGTTAGAACAACACATTGTGGAGATAACTGATATTCGATGTAATTATATGATATGTTCTCTTGAACCATCATAATTAAGGTGCAATAGATAACAGTGAAAAAGAAGACTAGAGATTGTGTGAAGTGGGCAATTTGGGTCTATGAAAGGCCGCTCCAATGTTAAAAATAGAAAGTTACTATTAGAAACAGAGAGAAGACAGCTAAACAAGAAGAACCCAATTAGATGAACAAGCAACACAATATAATATTGAAATTACAATTAATAATAGCCTTAGAGGCAAAAGAATACCTGTTAGCATGTGAAGAAAGGAGCTAAAATCTGTGATGTTTAAAAAAAAAAAAAAGCCAAACCATTATACAGTCTTACTTACACAGCCCTCTACAGGTCCACTGCTGTGTAGTAGGGTAGGAGGCTTGACCTTCACCTGTGTGTGGCACCTCTAAGAGAGCCACACGCTCCATAGTCACGGGGACAGTTTGATTGGTTTCAGCAATACTTAAGTGCGCAGCCAACAGGTTCTGCCTTGATGAGGAACATTGAGTATAATTTTCAGCCTAGTAGATCATGGCAGATTATAGGGCAGCAAAGGAGAGACAGAGGGAGAACAGCAGGAATGTGTAATGCCGCTGCTGGGAGCAGAGAAAGCAGACATCATTGGCAGCTGCTTAGTTACATTTTGCCAGTTTTCACAACAAAACCTGTAACTTCTCTCTTTTTTAGGTGATTGATCGTTAAGGGGCTGAGGGTCCTGAAAGTATTTTGATGAAGAATTAAAAGAAGGTAAGAGAGTGAAGGCAGTTAGCACGTAGAAAGTTGGTTGTGTGGTATATGTTAATGTTGTGCCAGAGAGGTTGTGCTGGCTAGGATGGACGGGTCTTGCCAAGCAGTGTGGCTCAAGCAGGCTCTGTAGGTACCCATGGGAAGGAAGGCATGGATATGGGACATATGGGAAACGTTAAGGCAAAGGTGGTTTTCTGAATACCCAGGAAGGAGAGAAAGGTGAGTTTGATGTGGGACCCTTGGTCTTTCCATAGTGGGAAGTAGTTCCTGCTCTCCTGAAGGATACTCTAGCTTGTTTAGTCTCCTTATTGAGAACTTGTGCCATTGTAGGTCAAAAGTGCCAAGCTCTTTCTTCTAAGGCTCTACCTCAGGGAAAGAAAATGGTTATCAAAGTGTCTGAATTTTCTCTGGTAGTCTATCTCCTCTAAAGATCTACTAGTCACTGGGTTTGTATGCTAGGATTGCTGCTCATGACAGAATAGGTGGCACCACCTCTCATTTATAACACTTCTGTAATAAGGAGGGGAAAAGCTCAATTGATCAAGGGAAATGCAGGAAAAAACCCCACCTTCACAGTGGTTTGTACTGTGGTTGTGCTCTCCTTCCCATTACTTAGTTTCCTAGTGACCTTCTCTTTCATCAGCTCTGCTCATGGGGCAGGAACTGCGTACTTCACCTAGTTTCCTGAAGAAATTACATATCTCTGTGTGGTTATAACTGTCCCCCTGTTAATTTTTAGAACTGATGGTGAATATTAGCTGATTTTAATACAAGGGTATAATCTGAATTCCTACAATTTTAATGAAATTTAATATCTGGAGAGAGACCTTCCTATTATCCTAGCTGAAGAGAGTAAACTCACCCTTTATTAGATAATTTGTATTGGCATGCTTGCATTTCTTCTCAGAGAGGAGGCAGAAATAAATGGCTGAATACTTTTAATTGAACAGGAGAAGAGTGCACAGCATTATAAAGGAAAATTTGGGAAATTGCTTTGTTTTTTAAAGGAACTAGCTGTAATTCACAAGGACAGCATGTTTTCCCCAGAAAGCCTAGAAAAACAACAGCATCATATACAGGGCAGCTGTATCATAAATTGAGAGAACTTATTAGGGCCGGATTTTTCACAAACTGTCTGAGAACTGATGCTAGTACTTAGCCTGAACTGGATCACATTGTGCAGACTGCACTTCAGAGTAAATAAAAGCAAAGGATGAGATTGAGGTGCTGTGAGAGAATTAGATTAATAGAACAGGAATCTCTAAGGATGAAAAGAGCTGAGCAGAACACACTAAACTACCTTACATTCAAGCACCATCCAAATTTGTTCAGGGTAGCCAGATGTATGTGCATGATGTAGAGAGCCAAACTGGAAGAACTGCATGCTGTAAAAGCAAAAAAGAGGGTGTTTTAACTCCCTAAGCCTCACAGAAAAAGAAGCAAGATGCTAAGGCATAACACACTGGCAACATATCATCCCTCAAAGAGTCGTGTGCTTGCCTAGAGAAGTGTGGGATTGCGCTGTGTGGAGCACGCACTTGGGTAGCACGATACTCTGATAGGTGTCAACAAAGACATGAGTGAATTGTTTGGTCATGACTCTGTGAAGGGGTTTTTAGAAGCTGTCACAAGCGTACACTGCCAACAAGCCAGTGGTGCATGGCAGTGCTGTTTAGGAGTGTCATCACAAGGTGACGATGCCTAGTGTGCGGTGTTTCAGGGTATGGAGTGCTGCTTAGCTGTGTTGCACTCAGATTGAGGTGTTGAAGGAATCCAAAGTAATGGGACAAATTCTCTGTTTTATGCATTTTAAAAAAATTTTCACTTGCTAAACATCTCTGTGGTTTCTGATAAATGTGAGAAACTGTGCCAAACTGTGAAGGTCTCCATTTACTGTTGTATGAATATCAGGGCAAATGAGCCTTACCCTGTAAACACTAAGGCAAGAGGAGGACGGCAACTCATAATGGCAACAACAGATGGTCCTAAATGAAAGACTATCCCACCTCAGGGCTAAAGGCAACTGGCCTCTATCTCCTGCCTTCTGACTCTCTCTGTCACAACCTCAGTGATGCTGATGATGAGACAAAAAAGAGCTAGACTTGGTAACAACAAGCCTCCTGTATGCAAAAAGCCACAACCAGTGCTTTGTCTTTGGAGTTCTGACTCTAATCCAGCCAACATGGTTGAATTTTCAGGCACCTGGCTCAGTGCATCTCTATCACAACACTCCCACCACATTTTGTTGTCATTCTCAGTTAAGAGCCAACAATACATACCTCACGCATGATTACTTGTCACATCAGAAGAATTTACCTCTCCAAATTTAGCTCCATCATCATTCATAGCCTCCCTAAGGACAGCCAGCCTCCCACCCAGACTGTCTCAAGCTGAAAGGTGTCTCTCCAGTTTCTCATCCTTTGGATAAATTTGGTAAATAAGACAGCAGGCTTTTGGGTGACAGGTTTCTGAGGTCTGCAGGCACAACTGGCCAGATGGGAAGGAAACTGGTTAATGGTTGAATAGCATATTCTGCAGCTTTGGGGTTTGACTTATTGGTATCTGCTTGGAAGCACTTAATAATCACACCTCCTGGTATGGGGGAGAAACCCTTTATCCTTTGTTACTTAGGAACTGCTGACCATACTCTTCATCTGGCAAGAAATGCCTCCAGTAATACCACAGAGGGGAGAAGTGGCCTGGGGAGTTTGCTGCTACAAAGCAGCTCTTCGCTGGCCTGAGTTGCAAGGTTGCAGCAAAGGTAAACTGGAATTCACCCAGCTGGTATCCCTTTTTTTTTTTTTTAATATAGGTTTAGTAGATGAGTGTGTGAAAGCTAGTATATTTAGATCGCAAAAGAAAATATTAATTCAGTTGAAGAAAACAGTGCATATATCAAGAATTATAAACTGGGCAAAGAAAAAAAACCTCAAAAGATATAAACCTACTTCCCTACTAAGGGAAGTAGTTTTTGAGGATTGTTTTACAATCCCATTCATTTCCTGTTGAAAGGTGAGATTAACAAAGGCTCTTTCACAGTCTTGCAACGCAATGAATTCAGGGCCTCTCTATTTTTACTATCAGGAATTAATTTAATTATATAATTTTCTTCACAGCTTGTCAATAAGGGACTTAGACAATAATTTTGCTAGAACACTGCTACAGTGCCCCCTCTGCAGTTTTCTCACATCTAAACAACCCTAATGCCATAGAGATTTCTTCAAGGGAACATTTTTTTCCACATTTTTTGTTTCCCTTTACTGTCCTTTGGACTCTCTTCAGTGGGTTCTTACCTACCAGTTGTTTCAGGCTGAGCAGTGTGGAAGGATTACTGAAGGATTACTGCCTCTGCCATGAAAGTTACATTCCTATTTGTACATTTCACTACCATGTCTGGTTTTACTGACTCTTCCCTATCATGAGCCTGTGAATTCTCCATGGTATGATGTGGCTTGGCATGGCTATGGTAGACTGGCAGGCCAAGAGAAGGCACAGGATTATCAAAACAGGGTCTTCATATAATACATCTAGACTCAAAATATAGGAAAGTTTTCAAAATGTGTGCTAGACCATTTAAGGAAAAGTCCAATTAGCAACCGATCCTTGAAGCAGGGAGACAGATCAGAACTGAGAAGAAAAAGCCTTACTTCATTTACATTGCAGAAGAAAGGTAATGACAATGTTGTCTTTCACTTAATGCAGAGGTGGAGAAAAAAGTAGAGTGAAAAATCCCTAAAGAAACTTGGGAGTATTTGCCACATCTTCCTTTTTTATATCAGTTCGCTCTAACATTAATATACTGTATTTATTTGGATTGAAGAACCTGGAGAGGAAAAAGGGGATTTGCAAAGATGGGTCCTTTGAAACCCCTTTTAAAGAAAAAGGAAAATGAGATAAGTTTCATGCATATATTCCCTCCCTATATCAAGGTTGTAGTTGTGTAAAGGAATACCTACATGTTGGGAGCTGCTTTAGGAGTCAGGTTTTCTGCTCCAATGGTTGGATAAATATCCCAGAGGTGGCTCTCCAAAGTACTGTTCTGGCTCAGAGCTCTTCAGTTTTTAAACTGAATAGCAAGAAACAACCAGCAGATGGACGGTCAAAGAATGGTTCAAATAATGCAGTGATCAATCTTGTTTCATTCATGTCTCACCTATGTCAAGAGCAATAATGACCCATGAACCAGAAATATGGGGAACAGTTCCCCAGGTTACAATGCAGACATTTATAGCATAGCATGTGAAGAAGGCAGCCTGGGAAAGGTTTAGATTAGCTTGGTGATAATACTGCCTCATCCCTGATGATATTAGTACTGTGGCTTCCCAAAACAAAAATGTGTCTTGGAGTGGGGTAATGTAAAGATAAGTCTGACAAACTTGGTGGAGCAGCACATAGAGGCTCACAGTGCCAGTTCTTGCCATAGTCCTCTTTCAAAGGGCATAAATCTGGACTAAGTATCTATAGGACAGAAAGGAAGAAAGGAAGGAAGGGACAGAATCCGGAGCATGGATCCCCCACCAGCCCTCACTCAACATCAGACCAATGCAGATGTTTTCTAGGAGATGTGCTACATGTGATGAATGAGACTGTGTTCAAACCTATGGTTCAACATCAGAAATTAAAATTTACTTCCTATTCTCTCTATTCCTTAATGGTATTTATAAGGATCCTTTTAGGTATGAAGTGATGTTGAAATAGTAGGGTAAAAACATGGGCAGCACAGGACACCTAATTTGGCTAGGCAAAAGCCCCAGCAATGATGAAGGAGAATAGAGCAGCATAACTTCTCTTAGGAAACGAGTCTTTCTGTAGCATCTCTTCTTTTAATCTCAGAATAAAAAAGGGAAATATCTTATACTGGTGTGCAGTGAAACACAAACACTAGCTGAAGAAATTATTGTTATGTGGAGGAGATGAGTTTGTAATGTTAACTCTCCAAATAGTGATATTTCACTAAGTGCCTGCAAATACGTCTAGCTTTTAAGCTCCTTGGCTGAAGGATCACCTTTGCTCAAAGGTCATCCTTGTCTTTAGTGTAGCCAACCCACATCATTAAATCAGCATTTAGTTAGAAGCTATAACTGAGTTAACATTCACTTCTGCCTGTGATCTTGAAAAATAATATGACTAGGATATTACAACAGCTGGAATGGTGTAAGGGTGATACAGAACAGAATATTTTCTACTCTGATGACATGGTTATATTGTTGGAAAGTTTCTAATGCACATCAGTTGTTGCAACAGTGAGGTCCTTTTCACTGTGGAGATAATTTCCAACTCTCTTACTTTTATACAGCTCTCTATTGCAATAAGGTTGAAGTTCCTATTACCAGAAAAATATAGAGTAGTTCATTATACTGGTCTAGTCAGCCTGCAGGTGTTTTGCAATAGTTTCTAGAGTCCAACCATCATTTTAAAAATGTATGCATAGCTTCTACTTTTTTTTTTTTTTCCAGCAGGTGTTTTTAAAGTCAACCTTTCCTTTTGGGGCAGAGAGCACAACTATTTTTAAAGGGTTTTATTATGATCTCATCTCTCCTCTTGTTTTTGGCTTTCTTGGTGCTCACCCGACACTGGTCACTGACTTGACAAATGTGGAAGCAGTACAAATAATTTTATTCAAGATGGAACTTTAAAGATAAATGTGCTTTCATCACTGATCTGCTTTTTGCCTCCATGAAATATTTTAATTGCTTGTGTGACTCATGGTCATCCTATAGCAACACAGTTATTCAATACAAATGCCAAAATATAACGCTTTGTAAATGGCTCATCCTCAGGCATGTGCAACATAAAGAGAGATTCAGAGGCTTTTCGTTCTGTTATACATATATGATGGATACAATTATTATGTGTCATTAGATACTAGAGCGACCCAGATGTTGCTTTTATGTATAGAATCATAGTATCATTTAGGTTGGAAAAGACCCTTAAGATCACCAAATACCTCCGGGGATGGAGACTCAACCACCTCCCTGGGCAGCCTGTTCCAGTGCTTCACAACCCTTTTGGTAAATAGATTTTTCCTAATATCCAGTCTAAACCTCCCCTGGTGCAACTTGAGGCCATTTTCTCTCATCCTTTCTCTTATTACTTGGGAGAAGAGACTGACACCCACCTCGTCACAACCTCCTTTCAGGAGTTGTACGGAGTGATAAGGTTTCCCCTCAGCCTCCTTTCCTCCCAGATAAACAACCCCAGTTCCCTCAACCAATCCTTTTAAGACTTATGCTCTAGATCCTTCACCAGCTTTGTTGCTCTTCTTTGGACACAAATTTACCATCCCATTCTAAACAGTTTCCTTACTTAATGTTTCCCTAAACTTAGGGGATGGTCAGGTCTTTAATATGGTCATAGTATTTGTCCTATGTCACTGCTTTTACTTTATACAGTGCCATAGACACACCAGGACACTTTGCTTGAGCATAAAAGCTGTAACACGTTGCACTGAGTATATTTGCAGTCTTCAGAGCATTTTAAATCTCTGCAGAGGTCAAGAGTAATAGAATGAGACAGTGTTGTTCCCTAAACAGCTCACCCTCCGTATCAGATATTTTGCAGCTAAACTTTGTGCTGTATGTCAGAAACAGCACAGAACTGAATGTCCCAAAACCTGATCCTACCTCCCTATTTATGTCTAAGATTGTTCCTTGTCTAATGCAAGAACAGTTGCCCATTGCTGTGGTTTGGCTAGAGCAGGCGACCTGGCCTTCTCTGGGCATGCCAGTACCAGCCTGGTAGGACCTGCCTTGCCTGACTTTTGGTGTTGTTATCAACAGCAGTTGTGGCTTGTTAGCAGAGTCAGTAACAGTCCATTGGGGAAGTTATAGTGACTCAGTGATGACAGTCAAAAAAAGAAAATAAAAGGAGAGAATGATGGCAAGCAAGGAAGAGGAGTAATATTTAAGAGAAGATTGCTGGTTTGTTTATTTATCCAAATGACTGCTTTCTTCTCCTGTTTGGACTCATGTATATACACACACATACATATGTAGTTCACTCAAAAGCTGAAAAAGAATGTAAAGTACCTGAAAGTAGATTTTTATTTATGAAATTGCTAGCTGTGACAGACTGCCATTCACTCCAGAGACTGAAATTATGCTTCTATGATATTATGACTTAAAATTAAGCAGAACATTACTGTAATTTTTTTTCTCTGTATGCTGGTTCTGTGTAGTGCTTATTCACGTCTTACTTTTATCAGATCTGTGACTGTATAACTGACTCCAGTAGTTTGGTCGAAAATTTGCACAGATATGAATCAGAAGAATTGAGGAAATATTTGAGATACAAATCTCAGTTTGAATGAAATGAAAGAGGATCCACACTTTTTTAACGTACTGTCATTGATATTGTCCATGTTGAGGATACTTTTACCTTCAGACCGCTGTAAAATGTAACTGGAAAGACAGAAATGGATATATAAAAATACATTTATATGTTTATACTTAATTATACAAATATAAAAATATTCAGCTCATTTCAGTGGTGTGATCATACTTTGTCTCTAGCAGCAAATGAAGCCTACTCTATAAAAGCGTTTTTCACAAACACACCAAGACCTTTTTTTTCACTTTGCCTATGGTTTAGTAAGACTCCTTGACTTCGATTGAAAAAACACTTCATAAATAATGTAATTATCTTGTCCACCTCTGTATGCCCCATTTACAACATAGCAGATCATTTGGCAGCACTTCATTAGCCAGAGATCCATGTGTCTTAAGTAATAAAAGGAATATGTTTTAGAATGTAAATATTATATGTCAAAGAGACAATTTTCTAATGGGTTCAAATGACACACTAGGCACAGGGTATATGCGCGACTTAAAATCTGCAGAAGGAATGTTCTTTGAAACGTCCACTGATAAAGGGATCATGTCTGACCAAGTGTTAAGAAGTGGCGTGAGTCTCACTATCTACTGCAGATAACACGTATTGCAAATATAGTCTGCCTATGTGTCTGCAAAGCCTTTTTATGAATTGACCTTGAATGGTGGGATGACTGAAAAATATTCCCTGTGAAGACTGGAGGAACAATTTTCAGCATATGATGTTTCTTGAAACTGCTTTCTTTCAGTGCAAATTATTTCTGCTATATATGAAGTCACTTGAGTCCCATCCTGTCATTCTACTGCCTATTTGGATAAAATAATTTTCAACTGGAAAAAAAAACAAAAAAGAAGGGAACATGACTATTAAGAAAGCAAAAGGAATTACAGCATAATTACAACATGTAATAAACCATTTGCTGCTTGAATCAGTCTCCTTTTATTTTAGATGCTAACAGTCTATCTACAAGTATGTACAAAGAAACTGGAAGATGTCAAGAAGTCCAAAAGGAGGACATTGCTTCTGCAATGGAGTTAATGCAATAAACTTTGTAAAGGTCTTTTTGGCCCAGGTACCCCCTTGCAAAATTTTTACTTCCCTCTGCAACTGTTTTTTTTTTAGAGGTGAGCAGCAGCAGAAGGAAATGCACTAAAGCTAAAAGTCTCAGCACAATTGTTTTCCATAGCTGAAACCTTGTATTAAAGTTTCCTCAATGCAAGATGCAAGGAAATACCTCAATGCTTCTTTGATTGTGCCTCTGAGATGTTACATGGATTTGTGTTCAATGGTAGAGGGGCTAGTTTTCTACACTAAAGGAAGTCCTTTGCTTTGAACTGAATGTATTTTGTGTTTAATGGATTAACAGCTGCAAATTGTTTGAATTTCTCTGGTACATGCCTCACTTTCCAACACCTTCTTAGAATCATACAGTTGTTGGCTGGACAAGATCTCTGGTGGTCTCCAGTCCAACCGCCCACTCCAAACAAGACTATTGCTAGCACTAGATCAAAAGCCGGTCATGTCTTTGTCTAGCTGAGTCTCGGAAACCCCCATGGCTGGAGGCTCCACTGTCTCTCTGAGTAACCTGTCTCTCTGAGTAACCTGTCTCTCTGAGTAACCTGTCCCAGCGCTACACCACTTTCCTGGTGTATCTCCTCTTTTGCTGCTTGGGCTCTTCTCCCTGTTAGAATTAACATTAATCAATTAAATGTTGTTCCACAAGCTGATTTGTCTTTCTCCCTGCCTTTTGTACTTACAGGAGCAGCACCTTTCAAGGTTCCCTTCAGAAATATTGCTATTGTGGCTTTAAGATGGAGGGCATGGGAAGATCTATTGGGTAGGACATCTTGATTATTTCCTTTGCAAGCAGAAGTGGATCCTTGATACCTAGATGTCAGTTTTCTGGTTCTGGAAAGACTGAGAAAATTGTCACAAGAAAACATGTGATTTCTAATCTTTGCCATGGTAAGAGTATACTATATCATTGTGACTAACAGGCTTTCTGATCATAATTCTGCTTCTGATACCTTTGATCATTTTATCAAGGAAAAACTGAGTTGATCTTATTGACTCTTGTGCATTTCTTCCAGGGAAATCACAATAAGTTGTTACAGGTGATGGCTTTAGTTTTTCAGGAGCTCTGAAATGCTGTTACTCTGTGTATTTTCATTTGTTTAATGTGCTAGGCAGAGGGAGGCTGGTGAAGGTGGGGATTTGCACCAATGCTGTTTTCATGTAGCTGAATTTGAGCATTAGCCACTGCTTGAGCTGGTTACAGCTGGGTTCAAAGGAGTTCTGAACTGAGGGGGGAAAAAGCAATCAGACTGTTATTATCTGAGGATGGAGCAGAAGCACAGCTCTTTAAAAGCTTAACACAATGGGAGTGAGTATTTTCTCACTCTAAAACTCACCATTTTTATAATATCTTAATTTAGAAAGGAATTAAAATCTAATTGAATGTTTAAAGAGCTAAGCAAAGATTAAGGTAACGGAGTTCCGGACAGACATTTAGGCTGGTGTTTATTCTTTTCACCTCATAAATATTAGTGGGTGGCAGTTGACACCGAAACAATGAGATTAGTCACCAGCTTTTTCTTCCATAACACCTCTGAGTTTTATATTTAGTGATCTCCTTTATACCACATGCCATTTCAAATAGTATCCATATGAAGAAAAACACATTTTCCTAACTTACTGAGAATAATCTGAGCATTTTCTGTTCTTGCTGTAACACTAAAGAATAAATTAACATGTCATGAAATTAAGCATTTTACAAAAATTATTGAAGGCAGGACTGATCTCCAGATTAATGTGCTCACATTTAGCTGCCTACATGTAAATGTATCTGCGTGAGGTAGCTGTCTAAACCTACATCATAGCTGATAGAGATTTACTCAATTTTGCCCGCAGAGTCTGAAGAGCTATTTGTATCATCCTAGAGTAGACACCTATACTGCAGACACCTATGTTAGGTCAGCCTAATAGCTCTCTAGACTTGGACTCTGACTAGATGCCCACTGAAAATAACAAGAGACAGCTATAGTGGGATTCAGCTGTCCATGCATAGGTGTCTGTTTTAGATGTTCTAGGCAATCCTGCCTGACTTGATTCCAAGCAGCAAGCAAGACCTCCTTTCTATGACTGCCTAGGCCTGTCAAGAACTTTTGACTGTCAACAAGTAGCTTAGCAGTTCCTTAATCAAATTCATTTTGTAACATATCTGTGCAGGGGATCTTGGTATATAAAGCTCACGTTCATCCATTTCTAGGTGTTTAAATACTCCACTTTGTGAGTAGAAGTCTAGAGGTTTGAATATCTGTCCATAACACAGGACACCTGAGTTTGAGTCACATTTTCTTTAAAGGAGACTGGAACACATACGTTGAGAGAGGGCCTGACTACCAGGCTACCAAGCAGATTATAAGGGAGCCTGACCCTGGACTAGACTATGGTACTTAAGTGGCTGAGGAACAAAACTTACTAAATCTTCTCCTAAGACAGTCTTTTTTTGTAGTTCATAAATGTCTAGTGTAAAATGTGTGCATATTCCAGTGTTTTGCATCTGCAATCTCAGTTCAGCTCCCTCTCAAATTAATGGTGATATTAGTAGTTATTTTATAACTCACATCATATATCCAAACATTTTAATAATGTGTACATACCTGATGTTCTTAACTTACATTTACTGCTTCATAGATTTCATCACTTTCAATCATGATACAATGAAATTATCCATTCAGTATTATTTATGTCAGTGAAGATGAATATACTCCAGAAAAGATGCAGATGCATCTGCCTACCTTTGAAATGCAAAGAAAAACTGATAGACACTTGACATAAAGTGTTTTTGTTGGGCGTTTTGACATGTCAATGCAAAAAACCTCCCTTGCTTCTTTTTAAACTTAAGTAGTACTTACGCATTTCTGTCAGCTTATTTTTGGTGGCATCAAAAGAAAAAAGTCACTATTAGTGAAAAAGAACTTTGATTTAAAAAGTCTTCAGACTTCTGTGCTGCACCGAATGAGAACAGAGAGTTCCTAAGCCACAGAATAAATTCCAAATTCCAGACACTTCATCTGGAAATATCTGTCTGTAGGTGCCTAAATCTTGACACCTGAATCTGTGAACAGATCTCACCCTCAGGCCATGCATATCTTCTGGCTCCTGTGTTACCTCTGCCAGCCCCATAGGTATATCTCAGCTCTTCTTTGGCATCTCAAATGACAGTGGACAGCCAAACGTTTAGATTAATTTAGGACAACTGATCAAGCCAGTCAGTAGCCTATGGAATGATATCATCTACGTCTTTCAGTGCCCTTTAACAGTCCAACCCATACCTGAATTTAATATATGTTGGAATGTAAATAAGAAATTCTAGTTAAATGCCAGGTAACATTTTAAGTCATCTTTCTGTGGTTGTCTGAGCCTGCAGACATCTCAAGGTTTGGCCTAGAAGTTCCTTGAATCTCCTTTCAACCAATTGGTAGTGTGAGAATTCCGTTCAGCTGATACAGGAATGACTGACAGAGGGATACTAGATTCAAACACAGAGCACAACCCACACAGAATTATAAGACAGCGCATTTAGGTCATAGGTACAGCTCCTCTTTAATCAGTTAGGTTACTTGTGCAAAAGTTTTGAGTACAGGAAACACACTGTATAAAATCAGCCCGAGATGTATAGGACCAGGGCTGTCTAAAAGGGATTCTGTGTTTCAAAGGCAGCTGGTAGAAGACAGCTAAGGGTGAGTAGGCAACGGAGACCTGGCAATTACATTGCTCAAGTTGGGTTAATTGCACAGTCTCAAAGAGTTGTGTCCCTCTTTGGCTGATCTGTGGGAATGAGACCTAGGCAACCCTAATGAATGGAGCCAAACTGGATGTCCTAAATCAGTGTTCAACTGAAATTGCCTTTGATAAGATCACTTTTTTTTGTTAATAAACCCTGTATTACACATTTAATGGTTTCAGGTCTTTTTACATCTCTTAAAAATTTTTTATATGCAACCCTTATGACATCTTGAAGATAACTCAGGAAATTCAGTTGTAAATAAGTCTTTCACATATGCAGATTATCTTATCAATAATAGAAACCGAATAGTTATTTCAGTCCTTCATTTTAGTAGAAAATAAATATATTTGTTTGCTGTTCTGTTTTTCCTCATTATCAAATCATAACAATATTTTGTCAGCCACACTTTAGCATAGCCTTGCTATCTTTTGATTATTGGGAACTACAATTTGAACAGTGTTGTACCCACAAGGGCAAATGGCTCCTTTGTACAAGATCTTGTTACTAATTAAAAGTTTAATCTGATAGTGTAATTTATTTGATCATACTTGTAACTACAATATAAGCCTGACCTTAAGTCTCCCTTCCCACATGGCATAAATTGCACAGCCTGTTCATAATTCACTAGAGCCATAAATTGTAGTAGTAAGAATTCAGCAAGAAAAGAAACTAAAGAGGAACTAAGGACTAAAGGAAAGTTCCATCTAACCTACACACTTTGGACAGTTGTTTTTCCTCCTCCCCCCCCCCCTCATTTCATTATCCACTCTATCTACTTACACATTATCAATTGCTTGAGTCTTTACTCTGCTCCTTAACACTGCTCACAAACTCTGGACTGAAGTCCACTCTGAATTATAGGTTGGCAACACAGTCACTGAGCTATTCCATGCCTTGATGTAAGTGCCTTCTTTCCTGAAATTTCACTCCAGAACCTTATTTTTCCTCCTTGCTGCATGTTTGCTAAAACCCCTATTTTTCCTTCCAAGGCAAGTTGGAGATTAGCAGCGCCACTGTATTGGCAGAATTTCAGCTGACTAGGTGGTGTTCTGACCAGAAATGCCTTGCTGAACTCAAACAGGCACCCTAACACAGAATCGGTCCCTACAGTCCAGGAACGGGAGTGCAACGGTCAGAAGGTGAACCATCATTACTGTGACTTAAAGATGATAGCACATATAAACTGGAGTTAATTCGTTTCTGTCTAAGAACTGAATAAGAAAATGACAGACTATAACTAGTGATTTGATATTTTCTTGAAAAAACTTTTTAAAGCATGGATGGGTTAAGATTATGTTTTTTTCAATGTCCATATCAAAACACTTTAATTTCTTAGTGAGCTAGTTTCCCACTGCAGAAATCTGGTATAAATAACAGCTACTGTAAACAGAGCTTTGAAATTATCAAAATAGAGATTCTGGAACTGTACAGAGTCATTTAACACTGCTCCTGCTTAGCAAACTCCTGTTCCTACTTTCTTATGCTGAAAATGTCAAAACAAGATATTTCAACACTGTCAAAGAGCTTTCTCCACTGTTTTCAAAACACATTTTTGTCTAAATTGGTATCCTGCTTTTTAAAATTTTTATATAATAGTACTCTAATGGTAAATTGCTTTGAGAAAATTTGATCAGCATACTATGGAGGTTTTGAGGAGACATTAGAACTACACTAATATCAACAATTATACTGCACTTATTTGCACATATTGACATTGCAGTCCTGGCTATGTGTAATAGGGGCCAAGTGGCACTGTGAATTGCACTTCCTAATCACAAATATTAAATTATTTAAATGGTGGCAGAATGACCTCTGTCAGAATGACCTTCATTAAAATAGGCATTTCAGTGTGAATTCGGGTTTTGACCTTACATGGAGAAATTATGTAAATTCTTGTACAAACCTCACTTTAGATGCTTGTTACCCATCTCAGAATCTACCTCAGCAATTTTGATACTGTAGAAACCTCTATTCTTTTGCAATACGTTAGTCTTTTGGGGAACCGCCTTCTTTCTAGCATAATGAATAAATTAATGTACTTATACTGGGCAATTAAACAGAAGATTTTTAGGTTATTTACTTAGTTATTCTACAGCAGACTGCAGTCACAAGAATGTAGCTCTAAGGTACTGCAGACGTTTGCTGTTAATATATAAAAGTTTTAATATTAACATTCTTTCTTTGTTGATTGCAGATTGGGTACAAATGTCTTATATTTTCCGTCTTATTCAGTGTTTTGCTGTGAAGATTTTGGAACAGCACATTAATGAAATATCAGATATCAGATACTTGAAAGTCTCAGATATACAGAGCACAAAATTCTGGTTATTCACTGGGGCTGGAGGAGTCCGTTCTGGTTCTCTCATTTGTACAGTGATTTGCATGTTTACAGCAGGGCCCTATATTTCACCTCAGGTTCGCCTTGTAAGCCTGTGTAAGATATACTGCAAATTCAGTAAATCGTCTAAATGCCTGGGCACCGGGAGAAGCCTCTGTTCTGCCTAATTTGGATGTAAATTTAATTGTGAATAAAACCTTACTGATAAAAACTGGAGAAAAGGGCAGTTGTTTGTCCTTCATATTTCCTAGATATGTTGGGGTGCTTGGATTTTTCCAGCCTTACAGTTCTAGGTATTCTTCTTTCATTAGGTCAGGTTTACAAACATGAATAGACATGTTGACAGCAGGGAAGAAGTGCCTTTTATCCTGCATCTGAGGCTGGGTGTAGACAGTGCTGCAGGAGCTTTCAGAGAAGGAGACAATTCTCTCTTGTTTCTTTTGCTCCTCCTCCTCATCTTCATCTGCTCCTTTTCTTCCCCTGTATGCATGGTGCTGCAGCTTTCTTCCTCCCGTTTGTTATAGTCTTTCAGCAATCTTTTTGCCATTTTTTTTGGCTGTTAAAACTTTTCTGCTTCCACATTTCATTTTCTATGTCTGCCACAATAGATAACTGATGGTACAAGTTAAATATGTATTCTGGAGTGTTAAGTTTTCTTCAGAAATTCCCTGCATGTTTTTACTGTTCCTTATGGTGACAGAATTTTTCAGGCACTGACAAGTGCCTCATCCTTTATTCTTACCCAAGCCAAATAATCTCCATACTGGCCTGGAAGTGCATCAGTCTGTAGGCCCATGGGAGAGAATGGAAGACTCCTTCAGTCTTACACCCCATATTCTTGTAATTTGAATGCCTTCTAGGTTTTCTCTCATCTTTTCTACTTAGGGAAAGTTGTAAAGTCCAAGAATTCATAAAACCTATGTTCTTTGTCTCTTATTAAGAGACTGTCGATAGAAAGCAACAGAGGGCAAAGAAAATCTCATGGTTTTTAAAGTATCCAAATGTGGGGTCTAAGTATGTTTCTGTTCTGTACGTTGTCACAAGTCCTGTTTTAGGATCCTGTTGACTGTGCCAATTTGCCATAGATGAGTGATTTAGATTGATTAAAGTATCACCATCAAAGGTATTAGCAAAAGAGGTTTTAATATGATTCTGTAAACATGCAATTTGACAATGATCGATGGCAAGGTTCACTTATAAATCACTGCATAGAAGTAAAATACAAAGAAAAATTGGGTTAGAATTGAGTTAGAATGATTCACACAGAGGCCAGAGATGAAAAGGTTAAGGAAGACCCTTCCATTGAAACATGAGCTTCAGAGTGGACCCCCTTGCTTTCTAAACTCCAGATGGAGCTCAGGTACAGCTATGTCTGACCTTATTCTCAGACCTGAACAACAGTTCATGTCTAATGGAATTATCTATACAAAGTTGATAGTAATTAGTATTTAATAGCTGTATAGATTAGTAATGTTTCAATAGTATTAGTTCAGCATGCTATCAGTCACTTACCAGAGATCTGCCATTGGTAAAAGGTGTCTCTGCCTCGAGGAGCAACCTTGAGAGGCATCCCAGCTCAAGGGGAGATCACCACCATGCAGCCACGCTGCCTCGCAGGGTCAGCTGAAGAAAGGCTCACTTAGGATGTCGTATTTATGGAATAAAGTGGATGGCTCGTAGGCAAATTACATGTGATGGGAGAGGTATGCATGAGACTCCTTGTACCCACAACTAACTTTGTTCCTTGATAAATGAGTCTTGGAAAAGCCACCCACTATTCATGTGTCAATCATATGATTGGTGTTCCAAGATTGTATGCATCGATGCTTACCGTGCCACTCGGCTCCTTTGTGTGTTCTCAGAGAACAGACTGGAGCTAGAGGAGTTCTTGGCCTGGCCATGGCTCAGGCCTTTACCTCCTTTGGAGCCTGCTGCTTGTTTGGTTAAGGGATCGAGTGCATCTCTAACATACGGGTAGGAGATATGTGAGTTTGCATAACACATTAGACAAACAGAAATAAAAAGACTGTTAAATGAACACAGGTAGCAAGGAAAACACCAGGAATATTGATACCCCTTTAATGTAGAAGCTGCTATAGACTGCTTTTTGGGTCAAAAATTATATTAGTGAGTAACAAAGGAGCACGTCAATTATTTGTTCATTGAATAAGTTGAAGGGAGGAGTAGCAGAAGCCTCTGTTTTCTGCAGAGGACATAGGTAGTGCTAACTAAATATAGCTGAGAGATCTATTATCTTAGTCTTGCCTTTATGAATAAAGCGCCTTTTCTGAGTCTTCCTCCAGTGGCTAAACCCTTAGCAAACTATGTATTTTTGCTGTATTATTTGAATTATTCTGACTGAAACTGAAACAAACAAAAAATTCAGAACACCGTGTGATAGATAACATGATGAGAAAAGAATACAATCCTTTGTTGAATGAGCTCACATTCAAGTCTGCAGCTTTAATAGAGATTATAACTGTCTATGGCGAGAATAGATGACTGAGATACCCGAAATGAGCTACGTACATAAAATGACAGAAGGGATGTGTTTTAATTGCAAGGGCCCCTGTCCATTTCCTTATTTAATCCTCAGGATGCTGATGGCATTTTCGTTGCTCTTAATCTGGTTCAAATATTGTCTACCAAATGACATTTTGCTTGCACCTTCTTTTTCAGTTCAAATGTGCTGTGTATCCTTAGATAAATTTGCAACTGATGTGTACGAGATTTAACTCTGTATTCTGGAATCCTTTTGTTGACCTTTGTGACTCAGATTTAAGGGCTACAAATGTTTTTCCTTTAAACAATGGAAGTCTCTTAATACCTCCACTTGAATGGCAGAGGATAGTATGGGGACAATACTCTAGGGAACCAGACCTTTGGTAGAAGAGACATATCAAAGCTTTTATCTTTATATTATGAATAACTTTCCCTCTCACAGAAAAACTCATTTTTCAAACTAAGTGGGGTTTGGAGTCTATTTATTTTTCATGAAATTGGATGAATTCTAGAATAGCAGGATCTGCTCTACTATTATCGTTGGTGTTGCGGAATCATGGTGTCTCCCACTAACTCAGATTCATAGAATCATGGAAATATAGAAACATAGAATGTCTTTCTTGTACTGAGGGGCCCAAAACTGAACACAGTATTCAAGGTGCGGCCTCACGAGTGCCGAGTACAGGGGACACCATCACTTCCCTACTCCTGCTGGTCACACCATGCCTGTAACGTTGCATGCGGTTGTTGTGACCAAAGTGTAAGACTCGCACTTGGCCTTGTTAAGCCTCATATAGTTGATGTCGGCCCATCGATCCAGCCTGTTCAGATCCCTCTGCAGAGCCGTCCTACCCTCAAGCAGATAAACACTCCCACCCAATTTAGTGGTGTTTGCAAACTTATGGAGGATGCACTCGATCCCCTTGTCCAGATCAATCATAAAGATATTGAACAGGACCGGCCCCAACACTGAGCCCTGGGGAACACCACTTATGACCAGTTGCCAACTGGATTTAGCTCCATTCATCACAACTCTCTGGGCTCAGCCATCCAGCTGGCTTTTCATCCAGAGAAGAGTACACCTGTCTAAACCATGAGATTATTAGAATGCAAACTTTGTGGCTTTTTGTTGATACATTTTATCTGATTTTTATGTGTGGTTACCTTATCGCGCACAGTGTTAGCTGTCCCACAGAACACATAACCCCATGTCTATTCTCCCTGTCCTCTGCTACCTCTTGCACTGCATATTATAAGCTGGTTTTGATCACATGCTCAAACAATATTAATATGTCCGTAACACCACTTTTCACAAAGGGAGGTGTATTGGGTTCACATGGCAAGGTTTTGGTAGCAGGGGTCTACAGGGTTGGCTTCTGTGAGAAGCTGCTAGAAGGTTCCCCCTTGGCTGATTCCCCTGCAGCCCATGGTGAAGACCATGGTGAGGCAGGCTGTCCCCCTGCAGCCCGTGGAGCTCCATGGTGGAGCAGATATCCACCTGTAGCCATGAGTTTTCTACTTTTACTTTTCTCATTTTCTCCCTGCTCCCACAAGCAGGGAGTGAGCAAGCAGCTGTGTGGTGGTTAGTTGCTGGCTGGCGTTAAACCATGACACTAGCATTTGGATCTTATAAGCCCATAGTGTGTTGCACAGTCCAACATGTGTGGGCGAACAATGCGCAGTCATTAGTAAAGACGGCTGCTCTACAGCATTTGCTTTCGCATCGGGTCTCTGCATGGTGAATAGAGTCTGGTAATTGAAGGTGAATCTTCCATTTCTACTGCATAAAAATATTGCTGCAGAAGTTATGATAAAAGGGAAGCACGAGGCAAATACAGCCTTACTTGATACCACTGACAATGAAATGTTGTGGTAGTCCGCCATGATCAGGAACCCTCAACTCTAGGCCATGAAGCTAGTGAGCAGCATTCTTAAAACCATCTGGACATTAGGATTTTTGCAAAGACTTCCAAAGATATTCATAACTTACAGCCTCAAAGGCTTTCATCTGACACAGACCATATGGAAGTCTTTATTTCGCTGCAAACTTCACCTGACTTTACCGAGCTGTAAAAAGGGATTGCAACATTCATATCTCAATCACACTGAAAGCTCAGTTGCTCTTCAGAAACAGTTTTCCAGCAAGCTCCCTAACTGAGCAGCTGCCTATTGGTCTCGCAAGGATTTTTGCAGAGGTTGAGCGCAGTGAAGTACAGTGGGTTATCAAGGGATGGATGGTCACTTCTCTGGTTTGTGAAGTGGGGGATATTGTTTGCATCACTGAACTTCCTGAGACCTGACCCTTACCTGCCCCAGTAACGTGACCATCTGCTGACCACTGTCCATGTATAGGAGTACCCATGGTGTCTTTTGTCTCACCCGGTGACTTCTCTTTTGTAGGTTTGAGAGTGAAAATTTGCTAGGGTTGCTAGTTGCTGCTTTGGGGCTTCTTATAACACTTCATCAAAGATGACAGACCATTTAATAAACTGCTACAATGTTCACAGCGAGATTTTCTTTTCATTAGTCCACCGTATTTGACTCTTACCTCCGAGAAGTGGCTTAACACTCCTACCTTAAAAACTACAAACAGTTTTTAAGCCTTTGTGAAAGAACTGATTTTTTTCCTGATCCACAGCTTGCTTCTGCTCTGCTGCTTTTTTGCCTACCCTTCATCTTTGAAGAGAGAAAGCTTTGCTTGTGCTTACATTCGTCTGTTTGGCAAGAAAGTTGCCTTCCTGATAATTTCATGCTATTCATAATATATATCTATAGATGTTCATAAGCTAATAGAATATCCATTTTCATCAAAACAGCCTAGATGTTTCCACTCAGCGAGGCCATCCACCTTTGCTATGCCATTGCACATTATGTCCTGTGACCCTGGGTCTTTTCCATTAGATTTTCTTTTTTGTTTTTTAGAACAAAACCACACTGGATTTGGGTTGCCTTTTGGCATATGCAATATTGAATTGTTCAATATTTAATGTCTGAGTGGCTTTGAATCATTTGACATTTGAATGCTCACTACTGATGCCTAGACCAACCACCTATATCTTGCATGGTGATGTAATTTTGACATCATGGACATCACATTGTGGCGTAATGATGCATTTAACAACACTGTAGATCTTGGACTGTGCCTGCACCTGTCTTGTGCTTGCAAGCTTGCCTGCCAGCTGGCCCTCAGCACAATGTTAGAAACAAGATAGCAAGTTTCCATGCCAAAATGAGCATACTCTGGGACCTTTCACAAAGTTTCAGTTCTCTGCAGATGAAACCTTCATAATATGATGAGTTTATAGTTTTGTGCAATGCAGTTGATGTTATGCAATGATGTTGAAGTTGAAGCTATGCAATGATGCTGAGAGCCAATATTCTTTGACCTCAACATGCATTGTAACTCAGCATGCATAGGCACTAGCAATGGTCATGCAAGAGAGCTCTTCCTAATACCATCAGTTAGTTGGAAACAGTTTAAGGGTCCCTGACTCCTGCGGTGAAGGACACATTCACCTCTAGCTAGCAACAATCACGTTCTCAGCTGACTATGCATTAGACAATTCCTGCTTCTTCCAGTTGCATTTTTCCAGACAGGAAAACTTGCTTCTGAGTAAATTGATTGTGTTTTCCCTCTCCAACATGAAGGTACTTTAATCATTTGAGGAATGCAAAATGCCACTTTTGAGAGGTTTTCATGCTGAAGCACTGTTGTTAGCCTCTGGAGCTACATATGAGGTATATCAGATTCAGAGGCAAAAGTTCAAACAAATACTAGAAAGAGAAGGCAGAGAGGGAACTCTAGTTTCCCAGCAGGAAGACCTTGTAAATTGGGCTGTAATTGATTTTCTCCATGACCACTGAGACTAGGACAGTAAAATAAAGAATTTAATTTATGCATATGGCAATTTAAATTAAATAATTTCCTAATATCTACCTCCTCAGTGTTATTTTTGGGACAATTGTGGTGTACTTGATTGTGTTTGAGAGCAGCAGGAATTTCTTGTACCTTCTTGTACATTGAATCTTCAGCAATTCATGGGAAGATTAGGAACTGACCATCGCAAGTACCACTGAGACAGTTTATTCAGATTAGATCTTTCTTGAAGTTGCTGTGTAGCACAGGGATGGTGCCTTACTAATAGTAAAAGTCAATATGAGTGCACAAGGGCCAAATACAAGAGAACCATTCTGGTACTAACACATGGAGAAACTGCTGCAGAGTAGGCAGGCAGAAGGTGTCCTCGGGCACTGTGCCCAGCAGTCCTCCCTCAGCATGGCTTGGACCCCTGAAGTGCCTTGTGACTGAACAAAGGTACAGTGGTACAAAAGCACATGGATTCAGTGGAATGTATTTTTCATGCTGAAATTGCTCAGGCAGCCAGCTGTGAGTGCCTCTGGCAGCCTGGATCAATGCTGAAGTAGAGAGTGTAGGTGTTTATATTCTGCTTATGCGGCTGGGATGGAAATTGTTTACCCCAAATGGCTTGGGGCTTTTTCTGCAACACCCAATTTATTAATCTTTTTTCAAAGCATTAGTTGTATTCTCAGTATTGAACAAGCCAAAGATAGAAAGAGCTTCTATTTCAAAGAGCTTACAGGCTCAGAAAAGTCAAGATAAAACTGGCAAGACAGAACAGAAGACTGAATAACTGTTCTTTGTAATTTCTTAAGAATTTATTTTTATCAAATTCAATCCTGTTATCTACTGTTTGAATGGGCAGTTCACTCAATATATGTTAGGTGGTGAATGTTATGAAAGAGTCTCTGAAAGGCTACTGACAGTAAGGGCAATGCAGTATTTTATAGCATAATGTTACTGTATAAAACCACAGATATTATTTACTGGGGAAAGAAAGAGAGATGCTTCAGCTTTTTTGTTTTTCTCATTGAGACATGCTTTTAGCACCTGTAGCCTGGAATTATGTATTTTATTCAAATAAAGCTTTGGGAAATAAAAAACAAAAATATATTTTTGCTTTCAAATTGGCACCAAATATTATTAAGACCATAAAATAGATGTGAAAGGAAACATTGTTGCTGCTTCTTATCTAAATCTACAAGCACGTTAGCATTGTTTGCCTTTACTCTCAGAAGTACACCTGCTGATTTATTCTGCTTGGAAACCACCACTTAAGTTAGTCAGTGCTTTTAAACCAAATTATGTCCATTTAGTATAAGATCACTAATCTGTTAAGACTACAGTCTTTGTGCCCTCCTGCAGCAATGACAATTAATAAATCAACTTCTATCTCAGCCTAATTTTCAATAAGTACAACATGAGAGATATTAATGTCTAATTAGTCAAAGTTTATGCTAACTGAGGAAAAGATCAAGTCTTTATTGTAGTTATGAATCACATATTGAAGATGAAAATTAAGGTTATCTGGTCTTAGTTTGGAAGATCTAGGAAATGAGATCACTTTTTAGCTGGAACACACTTATTTAAGTGCTGCCAAATTTCCCAGTACAATCTGAAAGGAACAGGTTCCATCCCAGAGGAGACAAGATTATCTTGTTTTAGTAAAAAAAATGCTAAACAGCACAGACACAAATACAGAAATGTGGTCAATAATCTCCTTAATGTACAAAATATTCAAATGGTTTCTAATCGGGTCAAGTTTATCTTTGATAAGAAGTTAACATTCTTCCAAACTTGGATTGATTTTCTTTTAATTAGTCAGTTGTTATATCCTTCATAGAGATTATCAGAGATGGGTCCTGCTTGTCTTTATTCTTAATACCTTTCTAACACTGAAGAGGTTTTTTTTGAGGACTGCAGAGGAGAATCAAGACCTTACTCTTGTTTAACTGCAACCTAATCAAGGATAAATGATTGTTCTTGTTTTCCTTTGTTGGCCACTTTCTGTGATCTGTATCTTTCAAAAAGACTAAATCAAATATAGAGAAACCCACTTGCTTAATTTCAGCCTAAAATACCTGTTTGTCAGTGTACATTGCGCTAAGTCCATGAGCAGTGCCTCTTAAAGTACAAGTACAAAGTACAATAGAGCTCGCATTATATTAGGAAAGAAATTAACCAATGAATATAAAAATTTGCTTGGGATTCATGCATATTCACCAGTAAATGTATGCATTCTCATTAAATATGCATGTTTAGGTCATTCACTTGATTACTCATAGGTCCAGAATCAGAGAAACTGTCCTAACGTAAGACTACAGCCACATCATAAAAGTTCAGCTGCCTATGTCTCATTGCTTATGCTATTTTTTGCTGTTGCTGTCCAACTCTCACTTTTACCATGAGTCTGTTAAATACTCTGTGGCAAGGACAGAGAACTTCTCTGCTGCAGAAAGGCTTAAGTGCCCTGAGCCTGTAGTTTTTCCCAGTTAATCTCATCTCCCTTGAAGCTGTAGACTATCCCAGTTGCAGTGATGCTGCTACAAATCACTTGCACAAGAATCCAAAGACCAGCCATTCCCCTGACATCAGAGATGAGCTCCTTCCTACCAGGCACACCTAGAGTGTGCCTCTTGCGTAAGGAGAATGAGAGTGGATAACTTTACCCATGTAGTACCTCTTGGCCTTCCACAAAACAGCTTTGATGTCACCTCTTCCATGCAATAGCCTAGATTAGTTTCATTTATTTCTCAAGTTTTATCAATTCATGAGATCTGGAAGAGATGGAAGGACTTAAAAATAAATTAAGTGAATAACTACCAGTAGATTATACAGATCCTGATTGCTGAGAAATTTAAACCTTGATACTTGAGTAACCCTCACAGGAATAATATTGATTATGTCAGATGGGACCCCTGTGCAATTCCCAGGCTGCGTTACATCAAGTTTTATATCATGTTCCTCCCACCACAGCGTTTGTTTCTATATTTCTCTACTTGTAATTGTGCTTTCACATACAGCTTTCCAATATTTGGGACTCCTGATCCCAGCTATTAGAATAGTAATCCTTAGTGTTGGAGCCGCTAAGCATTAATATTTCCACAGAGAAATTAAAAGCTTATTTCTGCTAATGCCTGAATGCAAGCAGACAGGATTTCTGTGGATCCAAGCATCCTCTAGTCAAAGCCTTCAGTCTTCAGGATATATAGCATAAGCCTATAATTGCAATCTGTAGGATAATCAATAAGACAGACAACATTTCTTCCAGACTGTTGAATGCTTGGTTTTCCAGAGGCTCGTATCAATCCTGTTAGTTTAGCTATTAGCAATAGGATAGGATAACTTGTGCAGTGTAAATATTCAGGATGGCAATTGATTGGAGTGATTTATACTGTAAACCTTAACTGGAGTTGCATATAGATATGTAAGCCCCAAGTTTGAATTGTGCTACTGGGATTTACTAGGAAATATTATACATTTGGAGATTGCTAATGACCTACAGTCTTCTGTGGTGTCAGGCTGTTAAAATTAAGAAGTAAAAATAAAAAAAAATTAATTTAATATCTGCTTGGCGCTTCCTGGCTTAATATTCCCTTTGGAAGCCAAAGAGCAATAGGCAAGCTCAGCAAAAGACAAAACTCTATTTGCTGCAAAGACTGTGCTGCCTAAGGCTGTGCTGTCTTTTTAAGCCCTTTAGATAAAGACTTTCTCCCTGTTCCTCTTCAAGAATTACCAAAGGAAAGTAAATTATTACAAGTTGGTTGAGGAGCATAATGGGATCTGGCAAACATGCGTTGGGTGGAGGAGAATAAGGTTTTGCTCTTTAATGTATTAGTGCTATTATTTTGCTCTTCATTGTATTAGTGTTATTAGCGTATTAAATCAGCTCTTTAATGTATTAGTGACAGAGATCCCTGGTAGACATATAATTGACGAAAAGATGAGGAGTTCTATGGAAGGAAACATGGGACATTACAGATAATGCAGTCAGGACAGGGAAGTTAAATTAAGCTGTCAGGATTTGCAGCATTAACATTCATTTATGTCTTTTTAAAAATTAAATTCTGAATATATCTGAGCAAGCTGTCTGGGCCTAAACCTTTACTTGCAAAGCAATGGAATTTTAGTATTGACAGACATGAGAACTTTTTTTACGTCTATTTTTAAAACTTTACCTCCTGACTGCCCTGCTACCTTCTGTTAATATGTCTAGTATTTGACACTGTTACAAATAGTACCTAGCCATGGTTCTCTGAGAGCTTTGTACAAAACACTGAATGCTTGATGAGATGACACCACGGTACCTCTCTGAAGTATGATTTCTATCCTGCTTTTACAGATGAGGAGACTGAGAGCTGAAGGAACTTGCCCTGGCTTGTAAAAGATCCAGGATTTAAATCCCAGCTTTATTATGTAGTATAATGTACATGACAATCATGAGCCATTAAACATCAGACAAATGAGTTATTCCTGATATGTGAGATCTAGACATGAAAATTGTTCTATGGAGACTTATTACAGGATCTGCAGAAGGTAACTGTGCTGCACAAATTACAAGCAAAATAATTTCCTTTCATTAAAAATTTGTGAGGATTTTATGCATGAAGCCTGTTTATAGTGAAGTGGATTTATCTCCGCTGCATCTTTGTTCTCAGCACCAAACTATAAAGCAGATCTGTGGCAAAAATACTAGCAATGCAATTGTCAGTTCCTATTATATATCAGAGCAAAATTTTCAGCCTTTTGAAAAGGAGTCACTTAGGATATGTTCCAGACTGTGGAACATTATGTAAGAATATTGGAGCTTTGACTCTCACATTGCTGTCTCATACATCTCCTTAACAAAGGGATGCTCTCAATGCAATGTAGGTCAGCATTAAGAGTGCCAAATTACTCAGGTGCTTCCACCTGGTCCCTATGGCATGTTTGACTTTGGCAGGCATACCTTCAACCTCGTCGTCTTCACCATCGAGTGGTAACATCTGACAAAGATGCCAGAGATTAGCATCAGAGGATACAGCGGTAATTGTCAGTTTAACACAGGTTATGAAATAGGAAAGCAGTAGGCTTAGGTAAACGTCTGTCAGAAGTCCACAGACAATCTCCGTATGCCCCTAATTAGAGGCTATTGTTCTGAAAAGATGGATCGTTATCAAAAATAGATTTGACATTGGCTGTAAAAGGATTCCAAACCGTTGACCGATTTAGTCAGTCATTTAGATAAGTGCTATACATGATGGCTTTTATTCTTGTCTCATTATATAGCAGAATTGCCCCAAATTTCAGGAATACTTCTGATGACAATTTCAGTATCACATATCTGGAATAAGGTTAATTGTACTCAGTGTTAGTGCTGTAAGGTACAACAATGTAACTGAGATAAGGTCCATTTAACCAACAAATACATTTTGTTATATCCTTTTTCCCCTTAAAGGGAAAAATTATGCGAGTCAGAGACTACATGGTTTTGTCCACTTGGCAAAGCTCCATCTTATCTCTGCATTGGCTGATGTCTGGCTCAATACAAAGCAGAATAATTTACTAAGCACCATCAGAGTACTCACTTATCAGTGCTGCATTAGCATCAAAGAAAAATCTCTTGCCACTGGAGCCTGCAGTCAGAGGTTTCAAATAAAACTGCTGAAATTCTTGTCTGTCTTATACTCAAACAAGAAAAATAGTTTCCGTATTTCTCTTCCTCTGTAATCTGGGACTAGGCCCAGTACTATTTTATATCTGAATTAGGGAAGAAATATAGAAAACTGACAGTTGCTTCCTCTTCACACCCCTGTTATAAAATTTACTTCTTTCTCTGTTTACTTTTTGTATGAATGAGTAGCTCACAGCATTAAGCATAATCCTTCCACTAACAGAATCCTTTCATCAGCTTAGGTCAAGACTTCAAACCAACCATTCACAAGTTATAAACAACACAGTACAATCCATTAGAAGGTGGTAATCCACAATACTTTTGCAATTGTGATGAGTCTAAGACAGCTAGATAAAATATTGTACACTTCTCATTAGTAAAAATGTTTAGATGCCAAACCTCCACTTTGCTTCAAAATATTTTTTTTTCCAAACTTTTTATCATTCTTGTTGTTCTCTCTCTTTCAGTCTACCTCTTTGGATATGTTACTTAAAACTGGATACACTAATTATCACTGCTGATTCTCTTCCAGTTCTTATGTAGACACTTCCCAAAGACTAACACATTAACCTGTATTCACTTTGTGACCCCGTGTCGCCTCCCCTAGTTCTTTTTCTACCAGAAAGCTGCCTAAGAGTTTTTTTTCTCCATTTTGTATGCATCGTCTTGATTCCTTTTTCTCAAATGCTTGTCACAGTTGGCTTTTGTTTATTTCAGGCCATTTCTTCAAACTTATCAAGCTTACAATGAAACAGAACCTATTTCTCCCAAATGCTTTCTGCCAGCCCTGTTTGAGAAGATGTGCAAGAGTATAAACATGCTTTTTCTTCCTTAAGATCCTTAACAGAAATATTAAACTGAAGTGGATGCAATTATCCACCAAATGTGACAAAAAAGTGACTTGGCCTTGGTTTTTTCTGAACTTCAGGTTTGGGGAACAAGAGGCTGGAGAGCAGGTCCACAGAGAGGGACCTGGGGGTTCTGGTCGATGGCAAGCTGAACATGACCCAACAGCGTGCCCTGGCAGCCAAAAGGGCCAACCGAGTCCTGGGGTGCCTCAAGCCCTGCATTGCAGCCGGCCGAGGGAGGGGATTGTCCTGCTCTGCCCTGCCCTGGTGTGGCCTCACCTCGAGTGCTGGGGGCAGTTCTGGGCGCCACAGGACAGTAAGGATATAAAGCTGCTAGAGAGTGTCCAGAGGAGGGCCATGAAGTTGGTGAAGGGTTTAGAGGGGAAACTGTATGAGAGGCGGCTAAAGTCAATTGGTTTATTCAGCATGGAGGAGGCTGAGGGCAGTCGCAGCTTCCTCACAAGGGGAGGAGGGGCAGGTGCTGATCTCTCTTTTCTCTGGTCACCAAAGATAGGACCCGAGGGAATGGCAGGAAGATGTGCCAGGGGAGGGTTAGGTTGGATATTAGGAAAAGGTTCTTCCCCCAGAGGGTGGTGGAGCCCTGGAACAGGCTCCCCAGGGAGGCAGTTGTGGCACTAAGCCTGATGCTATTCATTCTTAGATCAATCTGTCTCCAACACCACTAGACAGACCCTGGGAGATTTTAACCACTTTTTGCAAGGTCCCCTAAAATATATCTGCTCAAAAACTGGATAGAAAACTTTATCACTGATAAATTTCATTTAGCAAAAATTGAAAAGGATGGTTTTAGCAACTGAAAATCTTCACAAGAGTGTATCCATTTTGATGAAACGCTGTATAAAAGATAGAAGAAAGAATTCTTTTCAGCTCATTTCATTCCATTGGCAAAATATATATTTTCTGTTTTGTTGTTTTTTTAACTTCCATTTTCTGTGGTTTTACTTTATTGAAACAAAATCTTTTGCTCATTATGAATCACTCTCAGTTTTAATTTTAATCTTTTTGCAATTTTTTTCTCAAATTCAGAATGAAAACCATTTCAAGTGTTAGAATTTCCCATGGGAGACAAATTTCTGTTTCAAACCCTTCTACTGCAACCACTGATTAGTTCCATACCCCATTTTTTATGCCCAGGGCACTCCAGGCACTGTGGTTTCATCTCCATAGATAAAACCTTACCAGTATGAACATTTTAGATTCTCGGCAGAGGAGATATAGTTCCAGTGACAAAAAGCCATTCCTCTTGTGTCACTTCTTTGACTGGAAATGGAGAAATAATGCAATTTGCAGATATAGTATTGCCTTACGCAGATGTTAGAGTAATACCATCATTGATATTTCCCTGGGCTAGACAACATGGTCCAAAGAAATTCCAAATGTTGTGGAGGCCATATACATATTTGTGTTTTGGCTCTGTGATGACAGGATAAATAGACATGACCTCTTAGAAGCAACTACTGCATCATCACTGTGGGTTCATGTTTAGGAACCAAAAAATTTTTTCCTCATTCTTTGTTAAAGACAATTCTCTGCTCAGCCCAAAGACATCTAATTAAAGAGGAATAAGGGTAGCCATTACAAAATAACTTCTTATTTTGTCTTACTTATTGTGCTATAACTACAGTGCTGATGGTTAAGGTGGGGATTCATCTCCCCCTTTGCCCACACATTTACATGTCTGCAGTGCAGATGGCCAAGTTAACTGTACAAACTGTATTTTTAAGCCGTGGAGAAAAAAAACAGGTATTTTAACTAATTTGCCGTAGGCACCCTGGAATTGCCCATCTCTTTCCTGGCTATATAGCAACTGCCAGAACTCCAGCCCAGTTGTAAAAACATCACTTTGGAGAGATGAATCCCACCCTGAATGTCAGAAAGTAAAAATGAGCCGTAAATGATGAAAGCACCAAGTCTGATGCATAATTGTGTAGCATTTCTCACCTTGCTTGACACATAAACCATAGCCAGATCCCATATCTCAGCACAACTTTTTCCTCAGGTCACTCCAGCTGAGATCCAGCAATGATACATGGCTGTCCCATTGCTGCATGTGTGGAGTGTGACCTCCTGCTGTGTATCGGGGGTGTATTACGGTGTGCAGAACTGTGCTACCAGCTTAGTGGGAGTCCTCACTTTCTGTATGGGCATGGAGAAGACTAAGATGCTGTATGGAAGGAAGTGATAGGCCCCAGGGAGATGAGTAACAGGCAGTTCAGGAAGGCATAGAGGTCAAAGTTGCAATTCTGGAATAAAAAGAAAGCTGCACGACAGTGGATGTATTTTACTGACAATTAGGATGTCTGTGCAGAGTGGAGAATGCACTGAGAGCAGAAAACTGTTTTGAAAACCCTGTGCCAAAGCACCTTTGATATCTGAAAGAAAAAAACACATTAAAACTAAAAAAGTATCTCAAATTTATCTTAACATGGGTTGTTTTTACTTTGAAATAAGAATTGCCATGAAGATTGCTATGAATACTTGACTGAGCCAATGCCTGAGGCCTCAGCCTCTGCTAGAGAGGCTTTCCTTGAATTTATGCTAGTATCGTTATTTAGTCTGTCATGCTTTTACAGTAGGGAACAATAAAATCATCTTTATTGTTTTAAAATTTGAGTTGTCTTTGAAATAGCTGGGGATTTTGTCATCCAAATGCAGGCACTTCTGTTTCTCCAAGGTTTTTATGGGAATAGTAATCAGAGATAAAGCTATTAAACTGCCAGCCTGGGATCATTTTATGGCGTATCTGTAAGTATGATTATGAATGTTACAAATAATTCCTTCTGAATTATTTGTCAGATTTGTGGTGCTGTGTAATGTATAGAGGGAAGGTTACTGCATGCAGCTGTCTCTTATCATAAGTTAATTTAGCACTGCACTTAAAAAAAACATTGGCCTGAAAACATTGGAAGCTGCGTCCTTAATTCACAGCCTTTCTCTGCATGATTGTTTATGCTGCAGTTTTGATGGAAAGTGTTCTATAATGATTGCTTCAAAGGTGAAGGTAAGATGTGAATTTACAGGCGGCTGCACTTCCTTTGGCTCGGCAAACTGAATACTGAAATGTGGTAGACTGGTGGGCAACAGCTGGATTCTCTGGAGAGAGATAGAAAGGGTTACAGGAGGATAACTATTATGTGGGTATTAGGTTAAATTAGAAAGTTTTTAGTCCTAGTCTTGGAAATCTTTTATGGGTCTATATTAGGGCAGCCAACAGACTGAGCCAGTAGTTGTGAATATATCACATTACTGACTTGAGAGTGAAAATCATGATGATTACTGATGACAGGAATTATAAGGTTTGGATGACAAAGTCTGTGTTCTTTCATTTATTTAAGTTGACGTCAGAGGCAAAACACCCAGTGGGTGGCACAATTGTTTATTTTTGCTCTCAGTTTCCCAAGACAATTCCACCTCTTCCAGACACCCTACCACAGCTCTTGTTTTTCCTGCCCATCCCTCCGTCATCTGGCTGCAGCACAACATTGCTGAAATACCCCTCTGGGAAGCATCTAGGACTTTGGTACTTCAAACAGAGCTGGAAAAGCTTTGGCGCAGAGTTTGGCCAACCTCAGGGACCAGCTGGAAAGCCTCAGTAGACACTAGAAACCAATGGAAGCAAAAGGAGGAGGGGAGAAGGAGGCCCTGCAACGGCAGGAGCTGGACAAGTGAGAAGTGACAGCGCCAAGTGGACAGATGAGTCCCTGTCAGAGCTCTCCTCGGCCAGAAGAGGAGGTGGGGATAGGTAATGTGCCAGGACCTTCCTCCTGGGCAGCCTGCTTCCCACTCCTGCACTCCCTGCTGTCTCCATCTGACTCCCCACCGCAGGGTTAGATGAGTGTCTGCTTTGGGTACCTATGAGCAAAAATGGTGGTAGATGAATTATCCTACTAGGTTGCCTTTGGTTTACTTATGCTAATGTATAGTTGCACCTGAAAGTTTCCTTCATAGTACCATATTTTCCCATATTTAGAGACACTGGGCCGCCCAGCTATTTGAAGCAATTGAACCGTCTCCTAATTCCTTGGGAACAGCCTCACCACTTGTTGAAAAGAGATTTTGCTGTAGGTTTCCTTCTAACAGCGTCCTGCTGGAATTGCTTCACATTTAAAAAAAAAGAATGGAGGCTCCTGAGGTCTCTTTCTTGGGAGGCAGGAGATAGAGGTTTGAGCCTTTTGAGTCTTAGAGGCAGGAAATAAATTTAAGCTGCACACATCCTGAGAGCTGCTGAAAATCATCTGGGCTGATGGCTCTGACTCTTCCTCCAACAGTTTAATGATTCTCTTTACTCTTTTTCTTATAAAGCCTAAAAAAAAAACACAACCAAAACCCACAAAAAAAGCAAAAAAAAAACAGAAAAAAAAATTAAAAAAAGATTTCTTTGGGGTTCATGGAACTGTTTTTCACTGTCAAAAGAAAATAGTCTCAGTCTCTGGCAGGACAAAATGAAATTGCGTTTGACCTCTACTGGAAAATAATAAAGGTATGCTTCATAATTTTGCATTCTCTTTACTGATGTTATTTCTGATGGCATTTCAGATGTATTTCAAATGTCTTTTAACTTTGTACTTTAAGGATATAAAATTCTACTTTCCCCTCTACAGACATTTCCTCCTACTCCTTGCTTAATCTTAAGCACTACTCTTATTTTTCTATCCACACCCACACCCAAGAATAAATTCCCTATCTGAAAGTGATTTTTAAAAATTTTCTTTTTTTCCACTCAGCTGAAACTTTCAATTAAGGAAGGCAGCATACCTTGTATCTTCAGTACTAAACAAGTTCCATTGTCTTGAATGACTTCTTTGGTGAAAAATGTGATGAAACTGGTTTACTTCTCTCCTTCACACATTTTCACAGTATTTTCACAGTTGCTTATTCCATAAATGTTAAGTAACATAAGTTCAGCTTACCTGCTCCATATGCTTAGACTTCTGCCTCTAAAATGCAGCAGAGAATATATCCATAGTCTCTAGTGTGCGTCTGTGATCCTGCAAATACTTGTTTGCACTTATTTTACTTCACGCTTCTCCAATGGTCCAATTAATTCTGGCAGAGCCTTTGCAGGATCGGGACCCGTGAAACTGATTCCTTGGAGTGTTATTTTGAGGGTGATCTTCTGACATCCAGTAATAACTTTGCCACTAAGAATAGGACTCATTTGAACTAGGTGCTGTACAAACTCAAGGTGACCCCTGCCTGATTCCCAGCATTTACATCTAATCAGAGATTAAATATAGCAAATGTGGAAAACAGAGAAAAGGAGGAGGGATGAAAGACTGAAAGTCTTGCAGAGACCTAGTATTACACAGTAGCCTGAATCATCAAGATATTTCTTAAAGACAGGTTTTTAAAGGGCCATTAATTATGAACCCATTTTATATTTAATCTCTTTTATTTTTCATGTGTTTATTTTATTTATCCTTCTCACTTCCATACCAATAATCTCTAACTCTCCAGCACTTTACAGTCTTTACAGAAAGAAGAGTGTCCAGAAGACTCACTTTATGTACCGAAGATTTGATGAGTTCCTCTTATACTCCAGTACATAAATGACAAACAGTCTCATTGAAAACTTTTCTGAATAGAACTAGATAGAAAATATTAGCAAAAGCCAGTCTACATTAATTCAAAGGCAGGCAGCAACCAGAAAAATACCACAGACCTGAAGTTCTTCCTTCTATAAATTCTGACAGCTTCCAAAAGGCAAGTGAAAAAATGACAAAAACCAAAATGTAAATGTTTAATAATGGACATGTTGTATGTGCAGTACAACACCCTACTGTCTTTTTTAAAAGACCTGCTGTCTTTTAAAAATTTTCACTTACACTAATACATATATTCCTATATTCCTATGTGACTACATCCTAATAAGTTTGCAAATTTTTTTCAGAGCTATGAAAATTTGTGCAGAACCTAAATAGAGACTATTTATAACTAATATATCTATTATATATCTAATAAATAACTATATATTATATATAATACATATAACTATATATAGATGCTCTGTATAATATATAGATACCTCTATAAATACTATCGAGTTCTAGTAGAACAGAGCTTAAACTGGTTTACTGCAAGTTTCAAAAGTGAAAGGAAGCCACATAGCTAAAACAGAAAAAAATTACTTGTTGGCTCTTGTTTTGAATAGAAAATTGACTAAAAAAGAAAAAATATACAGGACTTCTAACATGTAAGAAGCTCCCTGCAAGGAGTTTTGGCTCAGTGCTTGACACCTCCTTTGCTAAACTTTCACCATTATGACTGTTCAAGTGTGTCATTTATTTAAAGCGAATAGAATCAAACAAAATTCTATCCACCAGAAAAGAAATCTAAACGAGACAAAACAGAGTAGATCCCACTTATTTTTACAGTAATGAATTGGTTCAATTAACTCAGAAATTACCTTACAAATGTGTAGTAACAGCTGTTTTGTGTTGTAGCTATACTAGTCTGAGAACATAAGAGGAAAAAATGTGTAGGGAGATTTAACAGGTTTTATTAAGCAGGCTGATGCAGAAATAAAAAGCCTTCTGGCACATGGTACTTTCAAAATATCTAACAAAGAAGCAACAAACTCAAAGTTAACCACAAGTTAGAAACAAATGTTCATATTTTAACTTAATTATACTAATCAATCAGAAGACAAGAGGAAAAAAAGAGTAATTAGCACTTTTGAAGTTGGCAGGTATGGAGGTGACAGGCTCAGTCGTGGTGGAACAGCCAAAAGGAGAAGTTGTTTGCATAGGAGGAAGAGAGAGATCAAACAGGACAGACTGAGAGCAATACCATAGTGGTTTATAAAACTGGTGTGTCTTCTGATTTTTTTTTTTAATTTATTTTTCAGTAGTGAATTTAGTTCTCAACTCTCAAAGGCATTTTATGGATCTCTGAAGATGTCTGACTTAGGTCAGAGGCAGTTTTTTGTTAAACTTAGCAGATATGACCATCCTCTATCAAGGTGCAGTTGCAATTCAGTGCCACCAGTGTGGTTTCCCTGCATGCACTGGGTGAAATATAACACTCACTGAAATATTCGCATGTTGTATTCAGAGTTCCCGAGCACTTTCTTCTCGGGGACAATTATCATGATGGTTATAAAGGTAGGATGGCAGGTATTGCAACTTTTGTTCTGGAGCAGTTTGGCTGCAAACAACATTTGTCAGCTTGTGGACAGGCTTCTGCAGTGAGTTTGAGATGTGTTGAAAGCTCAGGTGAAAGGTGGGAGGGGAGAAGTGGGAAAATGTATTTCAAAATACAATCTTCTTCCATATATTATGATATTAATAAATTTTGTAGCCATAGTAGTTTCTCCATTTCATTAACACGGTAGTTTGTCATTGTTTTATGTTGATTGTGGAATTTGGTAAATTGATTTTGAAAACGTATTGCACAATGGTGTCGACATAGTTATTACATTTGTGACAGAAGCCAAGGCTTTCGGTTCAGATGCCGAGGATGTCACCTCTAAGTCTTAACTCCAGACTTATGGTGTGTCAGATATAGTCTAAAAATGCCTCAACAGGGGTTATAAAGGCTGGCATCCTGGAACTGAGGGAGAGTATTCATTGCCTCTGAAACAGTGTCCTTGTCTTACAGAAAGGATATATAGAGGAAATTGAATTACTGTATGGATGGGCTCGACAACAAGCTTCAGTGGAAATGTGACTGTTTGTTTTGTTCTTGCAGCTGCTGGAGGAAAGGTGTCTTGCCATGACATGGTGGGATGCTGGTATATGGGCACGTAACATGGTGGCAAAGCCGTAGTCTGCTGTGTTTGAAAACTCTTGCCCTTTGGGTGACAGCTAGGAAGGATGATGATTTTTACAAATCCTGGTAATCCTCTAGGAGGATTACCTTGGACTGGATAATTCCAGGTTTACTAAAATTCCTTTCTTTTTTTTTTTTTTCCTTCATAGATTTCTTGGGAATGGTACACTAATGTAAAACTTCTTAAAAGCCCTGATTATTTTTTTTTTGTTATACAGTTGAAACCATGAAGTGTAAATTATTTGACATTTAAAGAATTCTAGCATTCAAGTCAAATAGACCATGGTGTCCGCATTTATGTAGTTAAAGGATCATTTCCTTCAACATTAATTTGATCACAAGGTACATCCTATTTCCTGTGGTATGAAAATAATTACAGAAACATTATTAATACACTATAAGTATCTATCCTCTCTCTTAGCTCCAGCTTCTGCCTCCAATATTGTTTCAATACAAAGTGTTTCAGAGCTGTCCTTCAATCATACTCTTCATTTCTCTGTGGAAGTATCAACCCATAGTTACTAAGAAATTTCTCTCCTGCCCCAATACCCCTAGGCACGGTGATCCCCAGCCTTCTACCTGCCCTTCCAACATGTATTTGATTCCATGCAAGTTTTCAAAAATAACAGTTGACATGAAAGCTTAAGTTTCATTGAAAATATCTCTTCAATAATTTGTATTGTGTGTTTACAGTGGACAGCCTACCAGTTTCAGGAACATTAGAATAAACAGTATATATGCAGTGTGGGGCAATAGGAATTCTCCTTTCCTCTTAGAAAAATAACTTATTTTCTTTTGTTCATATAAGCAGATGAAAGCCAAATAATAAAGCAGTGTTTAAAGGTGTCTCCAAACCTCATCACAGGTGTTTTGAAGTGAGCTGCCAGCCAGATTTACATTAAATAAGTTACATTAGGGCTAGGAAAGAAGTATTTTATTTCATTGTAATAACTACCAATCCTGCAGCTGGTGCTTCAGCTTGTGAAGTTGCTCCCTTTACTCTGTGCTCAGTTAATTTCCAAGATAGGGGTTATACAGTCTCTTCTGTCTACATGGCAAAGTCGTCATAGACCGATTTTTGAGTTACCGTGAGCAGATTGCAAGGAACCAGCCAGCTACTCTCTGCTGGTGTCAAGGTGTCACATTCGCATCTGGAGCGTTACACTGGCTCATAGACTGCCCAAAAATGAAGGAGGATTTCAGTCTTCTGGTGTTGTAATCGCAAACACTCAATTTTTGCTAATGAGTTTCCACTCTGATCCCAACATAATAAAAGGTTTTTTACTAGTCTGTACTTAAGAAAACATAGATGATTTCCACTTTCATTGAGTGAACCTGGTCATGAGTAGTTCTTTATAAAACAATAGGATATAAGAGACCTTCTTATCAGATTCCACTTAGCTTTTGCAAAACTAGTTCTAGTGAAATGGACATAGATACAAAATATCTTGTTCTTTGTATGTCTAGAACTGCCATTAACACACAGGATTGAAATCAACCTGGAATAAATATATATATATAGGAAAGACTTAACAAAACCTTACTAAATCATTAAAATAAGTTTAAAGGTGACATCTATTTAACTTGTCCTTTTCTAACTAGTGACAACAGTCAGAGTAATATTTTATTCAGCTGAAAAAAATGATAGGCTAAAGTTGGAATGAGTAAGATTGGCTGATGGATCTTTTTTGCCCTCCAAGACCACATTACTTGTGTTAATTATTAAGGAATGAGATACCTCTGAACACTCTACTAGGAATATAAGTAACTGATCAAAAGAATGGACAGGTGCATAAAAAAGAGAGTATTGATCCTAATTCAGTGCCTTTTCCTTAGAATACCTAGTACTATGCCTTACACCAAGTGGAAAAACAAAGTCTCAGCTAGGTAAGTGCCAAAGCCCTCCATGTTTTGAGAAGTTTCTTTGCAATTTTCACAGTTACAAGCTGTGTTGTGCTTTGAAGCAAGAGGGTTGATATCCCTTCAGGACCCAATGTGAATGTCCGAGATGAAGTTTCTTGCTCTCTGGACTGGAACTGGAACCTATTACAAAATGCAAAAGTAAGTTATTCATAAACTGTTCAGTTCATATATTTTTAAACCATCTCTTGATCAAACTGTAATAGCAACTTTACTGCATATGTGAGAAATTTGCATTGCAAATGCACATAACTGTAACGCTAAGAGCCAGACCTCCTACCCTGCCCTATTCCTCCTCGTCGCACATTTGGCTTGCTGTTTAGATCTAATGAAATGTGCAAAATGAGCATGATGGTTCTGCCCTTTGTTGATCTCCAGATTTTCATAAGCTTGTAAGGTCTCCAGGGCAGGGACTGTTTCCTACCAGCCTCTGAGCTTTTTCTAAATATGTATAATTAGGTTTGCAGAATTGCTTGTGTTTTAAACTCAGATCAGAAATTGTGAGCTGATTTCCATTCAACTTTAACGGAATATTTCAGCTTTGGCATAGGTGAAGGCATAAAAAACCCTGAGAGTAAAAAAAATTAGTGTATTATAAACTGCTAAAAATGGCTTAAAATGAAATTTTACCTCTAGTGAGGCCAGTAGCTGCTGTCTGTAAATCAGTGAGTTGGCTCAGCCTGTGCATGCAGTTTGTATGTCTGCTCAAAAATATTTCATGGAAGCTTTTGGACAGCTTTAAGCAGTGATTTCCAGGCAGCTCCTGATATTCATTTCTCCACTCCTGGTTATTCCTAGTCCTCTGGAGCTTGGCCATGGTCTTGCCTTCCTCTGTCTTCCTTGTCATTTTTACCATCCCAACCACCACCTTGTTTCCAGCACAACATTAGTGATAACCAATAGAACTTGTTTAGCATGTGCTCTGCTTCTCCCAGGAGGCTGAGTGGACACAGGGTTTGTCTCCATTGGTAGGTTCAGAAGAGCTTCAGAACCTCTGCTTGTTGCCCAACCAGGATGACTACATGGCAGCCCTGGGAGCCGTATCATTGTGTTAGTGCCTCTCCTGAGCTAATCAGCAAGGTAGGGTGACTGAATTAGGTGTTTCTTTATACATGCTGCTTTTGGATCAGACCTGGTTATGCCCGCACAGCTTATAGTGCCAAACAGGAACCCTAGGGCCTGATTTTACCCATGCATGTAACATTTACTGTTTAGGGGAGCTATTCTGCAAACACTTCCTCAGATCCTAAGTTTTACTTTTTAGAGTTCTTGTATTAGTTCCCTTTGTGAAGGTTAGAATTTGGCAAAGGAAACATACTGCTTTCTGATGAAGCATCAGGCAGCTTCCCTCAAATCATAACTTTAGCTTAATTGCTTTTGAAAAATGACACAATGTGTTGTTGTATCTTGCAAGACCTTAAATGATGTGGAAAATCCATTAGAGATCCCACTGAGATGTGGATAACACCCGAGGACCAAACGGGCAGCTCTGTATTTGCCAGTTTCCAAACCTTAAGGCACAAGCTTTAAAAGCATTCATATGTATGGTATATCAGATAAAATTAAATTTTTATAAATAAATAAAGCAACCTGATAGCTGTTGGCTAAAGAGTAATTCAAAACAAAACAAGAATGCTCTGTCGTTCCTTGATCTGCTGTCTGCACTGGGGTTGTTTAAAGTTGGAGGTAATGAGGTTAGTGTCTGCAGTCAGGCAGTGTAAAATAACGCTGCAGGCGTGAAGGAGAAAAGCTTCAATATGTGAGTTTCCACCTGGTTTCTTCCCTTCTGGTAGAAGTTGGTTTCTGGCAAGCACTAAGCTCCAGAGCTGAGGGAAATGTCAGCTGTTAAACTAGAAAGCTTTTAAGTTGCAGAAATGGGTATGGATGAAAGACTTAAAAGGACAGTAAAGCATGAGGAAATAACTTTTCAGTGACATGCCAGACTTCATCAGAAGGTTCCCAGAGGACTTGGAGAAAAAGGGTGCCTCTCAGAACCAAGGCAAAACCAAGCGGCACCTCAATAAACTGCTGTGACCATTTCTTTTTTTGGTCTGGCTCTTGTGATCTCACAAACCTTGCACAGCACCAGCTGAAAAAGGAGGTCTCTACCTGCAGAAGCAAAGCTTTTGTAGATGTGTAAGAACACTTGTAAATGCTGGCTGGTTGGGAACCAAGCTGCAAATAATGACAGGAATTCCTTCTGCATTTCTCTTTTCTCCATGTTTGTTTGGAGGGAGGATGAACAAGTGCCTTTGCCAGGTTGAAGACTAGTTAGCTTAAATTTCCTCTGTTTAAGGTGTTCTATACTTTTTTTAAAATTTTCTATTTTTTTCTTCCACCCCCAACTTTACCTCCTCCTTTCCATGGTACTTATTT
The DNA here is from genome assembly GCF_949628215.1 of Phalacrocorax aristotelis. Lineage (NCBI taxonomy): Eukaryota > Metazoa > Chordata > Aves > Suliformes > Phalacrocoracidae > Phalacrocorax > Phalacrocorax aristotelis. Next base: position 73,312,674 of record NC_134279.1, on the reverse strand, counting down.
CACAAAGCATCCACTGAGCCATCCCTCAAATTGTGCCTTGGGAATCCATGCTAGCTAGGAGTGCAAGCAAAAAAGATCTGAAAGGATAGGGAAGGGAAATAATGCTATGAAGGAAAATTTCAAAGATATAATGTACAGACTTAAATTTTTGACAAATAAACTAAGAAAGGAGTAAATTGGAATTAAGATACTGAAAAAGTGTCAAATTAATTTTCACAAGGAAAAGGGTAGGATGATGCAAACCAACCAAAATGTTTAATTTAGCAACAATCCTACCCTGTCTGTTTCCTCAGTAGTTGTTAATTGTGTGCCTGATTTGGCAAGTGCAGGCATAATGCGAAGATGTTAGGAGAAAAGGCACTATTAAGATATCAAACACCAGTTTGGAGCTGTCTCCGGCTTTTTTTCACATCGTTAGTCTTCTCAGTAAGGTTGAGCATAGCCACTACAGGTTATAGACTCAAAAAAAGTGAATTAGCCTCTCAATTCTGGGGGTCACCCAGGAAGCGGTTTCATTAGAGTAGGGAAGCACTGATAAGGAGTGTCACATTGTACAGGGACAATGAACTTCTGAGTAAGTTTCAGCTTGCATTGAAGCAGTAGAGATTTGTCTGATTATCTCAGCCTTGAACACTGCATATTAATTTCCTCATTTAGCTTTTCTTCCTGCAGTAGTGCTGAAGACAAAGGAGGCTGCAGTCCTGCATCAAACGCACCCAGTACTTAGGCAGCTATTTAAAAAGCACCTGTTCCAGCTATAATTCTTAATGGTGAATACATTTGCAGGATCTGATTTAGCAAGGAAGTAAAGTTGTTTTATTTACAGATCACTGTCTCTCCCATATGCATATGTTAGTTTGTCTGTAATACTTCTTACTCAAGCAGTTAATAACTCAAGGAGTTATTAACTCCCTTAGGCAGCAAAATATTGTGTTGTATCTTCCCTCTTATCTTTGTCATTGGTGATAAAGAAAAACTCAGGATATGTTCAAAATTTTTAATTTTGCATAATCTCAAATTTTGGGCAGCACTTCTAGACATACAGAGTTTGGTTTGCTTCTGGCAGGACAGCACACTCAGGAAATTTATGGGAAATACACTTCAGATATACCAGGATATATTATTCCAGACTCAGGGCCCCAGAAATATAAACATATTTAGGATGTTCAATTATGTGACTTCTGAGGTGAATGGTGAGTTGGTGTAACAGCTCACGCTTCCTGCCTCCAAAACCAAAGGTGACTTTCTTCAAATTAACCTGCTGTGTCTGTGTTTGCTTTCTGTTCTGACCTTATGATTTTTGTTCTTGTGCAGTCACTTTAAAGAAAAAAAAGTTCAGAAAATAGTTTCTACTCAGTATAAAATAGTTCAAGAATAAAGATTAAAAACCAAATACTGATTTAGCATGCCAGAGAATGCAGTTATTGCTGCTGATAAGAAAGAAAAAGCAAAGATATAATCATAGTGTTTTCAGTTTGTATTCTTTCTCTTAGGCATGAGATCAGTGCTGGGTCATGAGCTCAGTGTATGACCTTCCTTCCCATTAAAATATAATTAAAAACAGGATGCTTAGTTATTTCTAAAAATCCTAGAATTTTGTTGTTGTTGTTCTGTGGATCTTGTGAAGTTGTTACCTCCTGGCAACCTCATGCTTGGCTGCTGTGATCAGCTGTGATCAGCACCGCAATATTGCAATATTATTCTAATCACAGTGGCAAGCAGACCCCAAAGGAAGATGTGGGGCACAGGGGTGAGGAACAGGATAACACCTTGGGAGAGAAAGTACCAAAGCAATTTAAAAGATCTTGTTGTTCCCAGTATCCTTTTGAATAATGGAAAAAAGCAAAGCCTGCCAGCTTTGACAGGCTGACTGCTGGGGAGACAGGATCCAAGCGAGGCAGATACAGAGGGAGACCACATAAAACCATCAGATACAAGCAGGAACGTGCCTTGGAAAGTAGTGATGAGTAACGGCTTATCAGGCTGAGAGGTGCTTTTTCACTAGTGAATTTGTAATGGGGCTGCTAATTGGTAAATGAAGATGCTACCTCATTTTCCAAGAGCCAGCTTGAAAGCTGTGGAGCAGCAAATGTGGAATCTTGGGTGCTTCACATGGTTTCCCACCAGAAGCCACGTGAGTAACTGTCCCTCCTTGGTGTCATGAGGGTGGCATAACCCAAATTCTCCAGTGAGTGGATACTGCTCTTCTCAAATTTGATTAGGGAAGTTTGTCTTCTTCATCCCTGGGTTTTATGGCAGTGTGGATGATGCCTCACATCAGCTTTCTGGGTTGTCAGGGTAGTCTGGGTTTGAGCTGTGTTTTAATCCTCATTCTACCCTACTTTGAACTCTGTCAAAACCACTGGCTAGATAAGAATAGCCAACCTTTAAGAAAAAGACACAGACTTTAAGAAAGGCAAATAATCCCTTAGTGATATTTCCTGCTTGGAGAGGAGGAGCTGTCACATGGATCATGATCAATTAGCCATGAAGAGAAACATTTCCAGCCCTTAAATAACAGCAATGTTCTGAATTGGGGAGTGGAATAGATCAACACTGCTCTGTATTTAATGACAGTGCATTTATTCTGCACAGCTTTCTCCAGAGATTATAAAACAGATGTTCAGCCATAAGTATCAGAAACAAGCATTCTCTGAAATGAACAAAACAAGTACAAATCTTGCAGGGACAGTTAAAACCAGTGTAGACTCTGTCCAATATGCACATTATTTCTGCAGCTCCTTTCTTTCTGGAATTTTAATGGTTTCAGTGACTGGCAAGGAGACTGGCAGAAGGCAGCAACCACATCATGATTCTGTCTTTGTGTCATGGCTAATAAAGCAGTGTTTGACTCCAAGAAATCCAGTCTGAGTGAAAAACCTATGGCTGCATCAACCTTCTCTTCCTTACATTTCAATTTCTAAAGATTTAGAACATATCTTAATAGTATTTACACTTCAAGTTTCTTTAAAGTTCTTTTTTTCTCAAGGCAGAATATGTTTTTGCTTGTTTGCATATAGGGGCTTTCTGCTATTGCTGCTTAGCAGTCACCTGTTTCTAATCCTTCTTGATTTACACAGTGCTTCTGGCAATTTCCCAGGTTTACTCTACCGTACTGTAAAGAATACACTTAGCACAGGCTCTGGCTGTTACTTTCTGAGAGGGAGGTTGGTGATTACCTCTGCCTCCCAGCCACAACAAAAACAAAACGCTCTATGAAATGCTAAATGATGTTGTGTTCTCCAAGTAAAGCCTTAGTTTCTTGTATACTGTGGAAAAGTGTCAACTTAGAGCACTGGAAAACAAACCTATTTTTGAATGCCTACTCTTTTTATGGATCCTAACAATGTCATTCATATCATTGTATTTCCCTGTCTTCTGTTAAAGCTTTTCTTCTCCATCAACAGATGTGTTGTATTATCAAACATATACAAGTAGGCTCAGAATAAAGGGTCAAGAGACACTACAAGGAGACAGTACCATGTTCCTCTTGAAGAACTACTGCCTTTATTATCAAATACACTCAAGACCTATCTATTTTCAGTAAGATTAGACTGATTTTCAAGCAAAAGATGTGAGGCAATATAGAGGATTATGTTTCCCTGGAAGTGTAGGCATTTCTTCCAAAAGACGCTTCATGCAGGCAGGTCAGTGGAAAGAACCTAGCTGAACTTATGCTATAGAAATCCACCCAAAATGGAGTTAATCAGAAAGTCAACATATCACAGATACTCCACAGCAAGTCAGAAAGCATGTATGGTACTGAACAGATCAAATTAATGCAGGGTTTGATGCCAGGGAAGTCACTGCATTCAATTTTTGAAGAGTATTTTCAGTACCATTCCTTCCATACCTGCATCCTCTTGGGATTTTCTAACTCTGAATGAACTCAAAACTATGTGGAGACTGTCTAGTCAGCCCTATCACCTTATCCTAGCACAATAAAGAACTGCAACTTTAATTTCTTGGACCTTGCAAATCTAAGAGATGCTTCCAGAAAGCACATGAAGTGTGAATATTTTCCAAAAACATTCTGCTCTCTCTGTGAAAATTATATCATTCTTAAAAACTATGTGACCTTCAGATGTTTCACAGCTAAAATCTGTGCAGGTGACACATCCAGGGCTCAAAGTGGGCCAGTATATGCTGGCACATGAGGACAGCCCTTGAGAGATGCTTTCCAGCATTTTCCAGAGGGGAAATGGAGAAAGAAAGGGGGCAGGAGGATGCCAAATTTTCCATATTGTTCCTTCTGAAAGCTCGTACCCCTGCTCCTGAGTTCCCATTTCAACACTACGAGTACACATTTAAAGAGACTTCATAGGTCTTGTAATTCAGTATCACAGCCAAAATCACTCAGTACCATGTTCAGCCAAAGATACATTTCAACATACAAAGCCCACTTGTGTGCAAGCCAACATTAGCAGGTTTTGCACTCTGAAGCAAAATCAGCTTATACGTACAGAAAGAGGCTCAAGCGATGTGTGCTCCTTTGTACCCATGTAAGCAGATGAGCGCTAGATGTTTCTCACAGGCTGAATTTTCAGCTCTTAGCAGCCCTTGAATCTTCTTTCTAGGACACCGCTGCTAAGTACAAATCCCAGTATGAACCAGAGCACAAAGCCTCAAAACAGTGTCCCACACCAGGTTCTGCTTTTGTTTCTGTCATGACCTCAAGTAAGCTTTGCCTCCTAGTATTACACAAGCATCTAGCTTGTTACGGGATCTGCAAGGGCAAGGCGTGAGGATGTGTGATCCTAGCACCATGTGAGTGTTAGAGGAGGTAGTACCTTATCAAGAATTCCCAATTAGAGCAATAATGACATTAAAGAAGCCATTTGCTGTGAGCCATGCAGAACAGCATCACTATCAGAAGAGACAGGGGAAAAAACAAGGAATAGACCCTGCCAAGTGATGTAAAAAAGGGGGCTGTGCATTGGCATTAGATTACCCAAGGCATATATCCATGGTTGTCATGTGCCCTTGAGTCTTTCTTCTAGGATATATACATGTATATGAGGTTATAAGATGCAAAAAAAAAAAAAATTAACAATATTTGTAATTTAGATGTGGTGCTGCCATGACATGTTTGTATCTCTGTAAGGCTGAACTTTCCTATTTTCCTGCATAAGTACACACACAAAGTCTCTATTATTTTAAAATATCTGTTTCCTATGTTAACCAGTCCTGGCTGTGGTCAGAGAAGATGGATGCACACTCTGATGGGCACTGACAGCGCCTTGGCAAGACAGCAGAGGAGCACAGGCCAGTAACGACTCACAGAGGAGCCTCTGATTTTTTAATTTTTAAATGCAAGATCCTTTCTGATGGTCAAAATAGACGATTTTGCCTTCATATTGAATTCTTTCACAGTGTGTTATTGGGAATTCAGTAACAGTAATAGTCTAAGGACATAAATGAAGCAAAGTTTACAGAGAGAAATAATCTTATATCCAGTGACATGCTTTGAAGAAGCAAGTACCCTTTTAGGCCCAGACCTGTGCTTACCCCAGGAAAATTCAAAATCTAAAGATGTTTGAGGAGATTTGCTAAGAGTTTAAATTGTGTTCTTGAATTAATGAGATGGTTTGAGAGAAACAGTGGTCAGTTCCTGTGGAGCAAATAGGGATGTTGGGGAGGGAAGGAATGATGTAACCATCGGCCTCTAAGGGACAGAAAGGGGTAGAAAGCCGCTTACTGCCTGGGAAGCAGCGAGATATTTTCTCAGTATGGTTATTATGTCCACATAAAAAAGGTCTTTACTGAATTGAATCTCCTGTTCAGGAGAGTTATTATTTTAATTCTCATCTTTCTGAGACCCTACCTGTTCAATTGAAAAGCAACTATTTTGCCTCCCATCCTACCCTGTGTGTTTGTGTTTTACCTTCACCATTATTGCCTGATGCTTGCTGTATGCCCTTAGCACTATTAAAGTTTGCTTTCCGTCATTCCTGTTCCTCAAGAGAAACACAGGGCTAGCATCACAAACTGCAAACCGTTTTAGATTCCTGTCTGACCCCCCTGACTGCAGAAACCTGCTGGGTTACCTCTCTGTAGTAAATACCTACAGACCCCAGTACCTCTGGATATCTGCTTGTGCAGGCAGTCCGGGCCGCTCTCCGTGCCTGTGATATCCTCTCTACTGTTGCTGCCTAAATTGGCTGGATTAAAGCTAGAGCAAGAGTGCTTGCCTGCGCTGTGGTTTCACCTGAACTGTAATATGAACAGGCTGCGGGCAACAGATCTCAACCTCCCATTCACTGTTCCCTCACTTTCAATAAGTCCTTCAAATGGAAGATACCACTTCTTTGAGTCTCCAGAACTCACCTTGGCTCCTCTGATGAAGACTTCTCTATAGCTAACATGGAGATTTCTGACTCTACTTCAGATTCAATGCATTATTGACTTTCGTATGGTTTTTCATGATGTTGCAGGAAGATTAATATTTCAGTTTTTAAGTCTCTGAAAAGCATTCTTGTAGACCCTAACATAATAAAAGGAAACAGTGAAAATGGACTCCATTGTCTTATCCCCCAAAGACCTGCATCCACTTTTCAGACACAGTTTTGCTGTCTCCTCTGGAGATCTTCTTGGGGTTGGCAATCAGTGACCTCAATTCCTCTCCTTGACAAAAATCTGCTCTTTCTAGAGGTCACTGAGCTATGTCTCAGTTCCTTTTATTTTCAAAGGTTTGAAGAGGCCCTTTAGAAAGTATTTTCTTACTCTAAATGCATTCATGATTTTCGCCTTTCCTGAGAAACAGCCTTCAGGATTTCAGCCTGTTATCTGACCACTGCCCTGTCCCCAGTTGTGTATGCGATTTTCCCAGTTTCTGAGCTGAAGAATTTTAAATGCTAATATTTTTTTGATGGACAGAATGGCAGTGTTTGAGTGACAATTAATCATGAAAATGAATTTAAAATGTGCTGATTCATCTGAAGCAATAGGAAGTTAGAGATAAGTGAAGGATGAATCAAACTAATAAAATAAATACTTCGCTCCTATTCCTCAAATTCAAAGAAAATTTTGTATTCTTCAGAACTTCAGCTCCAAGATCCCATACTGCTGAACAGGGGTGAATGTCACAAAGACGACCATGGAAATTACTCCAACAACACTTCACATCAAATAGCAATAGGGGGTCCTGAAGTTAGCTGTTAGGAAAAGAAGGATAATAAAGGTTAATGGTTCCTAGACCCCAGCAGATTGGCAGTCATGATACTGCTGCTGATGTACACTCCTTTTGCGTTGCTGTAAGGGTTATATTTTAAAAGTAATGTTCTAGAATGCTGTGGAGAGTAGATATGATTAAAACACTTGACCATTTATGAAATAAACTCAATGCAGGTTTTGAAGGAGCTTGGAGCAGGAGTATGAAATAATAAAAAACCTTAGTGATTTATTCTTTGATGTTTTGCCCTTGTGAAGGAATTGTCTGTATTGGAAGTGTATCATAAAAAAACCAAAAGCAGACAGGACTGTATGAGGGAACATGTAGAAAAGAGACAATAGCTTGTAAAGAAAACAAATCTTGGTGTTGATTAAAGATTGTTTAAGGATTTATTAAAAATTTCCAAATCTTCTGATAATGAACATACCCAGAAGCTCCTTAGTAGAGAAACTCCAAACATATACCGATTAATGCTATGATACTAAAACTGATTTAAGGCTGTAATGAACCCAGACCTGAGATGAAGTGACCATACAAATAAATGTTGTACAGGTTGCCTAAGAAAAGGGTAGCACTAAAAGGTAGAACACAGTTTATTTCCCATGGTGAAATGAATTAAAACAATATATACTTCTATTTTTTTTCAAGATACCTTTTTCTTTTTTTTTTTTTTTTCCGAATAAAAAGTGCAGAATCCTGAAAAACTGGATACATGAAATGGATAACAAAATGGGAAGATATGTAATAGACAAAGGTGACAAAGATTTCATCCTCTTTGTATTAAGACCTTGAAAGTGAGAAGACGGGGCAGAAAAGCCTGATAGAAGAGACATCCATGCTATGAGACTAGTGTGGAATAATCGCTGGAGGTGACTTAGAAATTAAACTTAGGTTTTTTAGAAAAGGTACATCTTTGAAGAAGCTTTCGGGGTGAAGTGCAACTGATATGTGAGGAATCCATTCCACGGAAGTTCTCTAGTAATCTTAGATGTTGGCAATGCCAGGAGAACTTGGCTACCGACTCTAAGAGGAGTTGTCTGGAGGGTGGAGCGGTGTGGAGGCATCGCGGCCAGGCTCTGTGATAAATGGGAACTCGAGGTACCATGGAGCTGGTGCGCTGCATATGTGCTACCATGGGCCAACAGTCCATCATACTTTTGACAAAATGCTGTCCTCTTGGTGAACTTTGCTCATCATAATATCACGATAATACCAAAACACACCTCCATACCGAAAGTTACCTGCCTCTAAGGTGTGACCACCCCTCACTGGGCAAGCGCTTTGAATTTTTCTAGTCTACACCTTTAAAAGTAAAGCAAGGAAATTTGACACCAATCATAGTAAAGGTATGTATGACTAGAGTCACTCAAGCTCCACCTGAAAGATAAAAGATAGTATAAAATGTGTGAAGAGAAAGAGTGTGTTAGGGAAGCTACCACTCTGACTTCTGGGACCAGTCGATGGGCTGAGCCTCTCTTCCCCCTTTGGGTAAGACTGGAAATCTGTGTAGTCACTTTAAATCTCTAACGTATTAGAGTTGCTTTGCTTCATATTAGAGTCGCTTCATATTTGTTTTGTGTAAATCTCTAAGGCACTGGAGTCACCACATAAATCTCCATTGTATAGAGTTGCATAAATCTCTAAGGCATTGGCGTCGCCATGTAAATCTCCATTGCATAGAGTCGCCTCATATTCGTTTAGCATACTTGTAACCTGGCGGTAAACTCATATCTTTGGTATTTATGCGTGTCTTGTAACCAGCAATCTTATCACCGGTAATCCAAAGAACCTGTGTATCTGTTGCTTTAATAAATTGCACTATTCATTAATCTAGCCGTGATAGTTCTCATTAAACACGAGCAGCCTGGGCATCTGCCAAATTACTTAATAACAACAAATAATCTGCTGAGTGGTTACTTCTACAGCCCTTAGAAAATAAAACATTGACCAAGTCTGGACTTAGCCACATCTAGACTCCTCTCAGAGAAGGAGTTTAGAAAGCAAGGGGGTCCTGTCTGAACCTCATGACTCAACAGCAGGACCTCCCTTTAGCCACTCCTCAGACTCCTACTATTAACGCAACAACTAGGCAACAAAGTGAGACCCGCGAGAAGCCGTACAATACAGCTGGTGGCTCTCCTCTGCCGTGCTAAGGATTGCGCCACTATTGTATCTAGGGCCTGTGTATAGATGACTGGTATGAATCTAAAACTGGCTGAAATGCTTATATTTGAAAAACTGATGAAATACAGCCTTCATAAACTAGAGGCGAGTGTTCTCTTAAGACTGTTTATTATTATTGTTTCCATGCTTAGGACCTTCTTCATGCCTGATTTTTATTGTAGTGGCAGTGCTGCTGTCACTGTTGTGATCAACGGATATAAACAAGGCAAGAAGAAGCCATGCCTTTTATTAGACCAACAGATATAGTTGAAAACATACACCAGCATTCAATCACATGAATTCTTCAGGCCTGAAATAAAGCAAGGCATTCTCAAAGGTAAATACCAATAGCTTGCATCACCTGAAAGAAGGGATAGTTGTTATCTGTGTGTGGGAGAGATGCTGGCCTGTATCATTTATATGTCACCTCATGCTCTGGCTCTGGTCGAAAGTGACCCAACAGACTCTCAACCAAGAAAAGTCAGATATAAACCAACCTTGTGCCACAAGCTAAATGGATGCAACTAGCCCTAATCACTGTCTTTTAAACCTGGCTTGAGTGCAGCCGGTAGCAGCAATATAGACATAGCCAGCAAGACTTGCAGTAGGGCAGGAAATTAATTTAGGCAACCTTAACGCCAAAGCACTGCAGTGATGTTTTTCTTGTTATTATTATTACTACAAACACTTTGAAGAGCCAAATGAATGAAAAAGCAGTCAGATGTAGGCATAATCTAAGCATCTAAAGCAAGGCCATAACAGGCACGTCTTTCTATCTATCTTTATCAGAGCTCTTTAATATATAGCATGTACATAACTGATTTTCCCTGTATATTATCCATGCTTATTAACATGTTACAGATTAAGACACCAATATATCTAGATTAGCTATAACTGAGCGAGTATGGTGTCATGACACATTTTAAGTTACTTCAAAGTAGTTAATTAAGAGGAAAATAAGTAATTCTAGTAGAAAAGTAAATTACTACCAAATACCTTTACAGCTGAGAAAAATGGAAACCTGACTCATTAGGGAAACACCATATTCATTATTTTTATGTGAATTCTCTTGCAGTTTTTTATCTAGAAGAAATATTTTTCCTAAAGAAAATTCTTTTTCTTTCTCACTATTATTTCAATCTTATTCTTACCAGTCAAGGTGAGGATATTTTCCCTTTAGTAAAGATGGCTCTGGGTTTTAAGTGAGGCAAAATATCATTAAAGAAGCCTGAATTTCACAGAATTCATAAGCATGGTGTGTCTACTTTATACTATACTAAGTATCACGGGAGGAATAGCATCAAATTTTCTCTTTCCTAAGAACATTTTGTGAAACACCTCTCCAGTCTTGTCCCAGCTTCACACCACCTGTAGTCATAGCTTCAACCACGTATGTCAATGACTTATCAAGCTCAGTTTTAACAGGAAAAGGTGAGGAAGGAGCAAGATGATCTTCAGCTGACAGAATGTGACGAGAATGCAAAGGCAAGTAGATTTCTGATTGCCATTTCAATCTACTCCAAATGCTACTTAAAAAGTATGTTGCCCCAGTCATTTTTTCTGCAGTGGAATTAGAAGATAATAGATGCAGAGGAACTGAGCATGGTTGCTTGGCAAAGGATTTTGGAGGATAGATTTGCTGATGTATGGTTACTGGTAATTAACTTTTGGTTTAAATTATATATAACCAGAGCTACACCACTGATGTCACTGGATTTACTCCAACTTTACGGTGTAATGCTATAATCTGAAATAGAAATATGGCTGTATAAACTTGTATTCTGCTGCAACTACATGTTACATGATCAGTCCCATGAGGAATGGTTTTTTCTATGGTTTAAAAAATTTAAATAAAAGAATTTTATTCTTTTATTTAAAGAAGTAAAAATGCTGCTCATAGGAATCAATAAGAAAAAAAGTTAATTGCCATGGTACATAGTTCACACTGACACTGAGGATTTCATTAGTTTTGTGCGTGTGCATGGGAGCAGGGGATAGGGTCCTGCAAATGTGCCTACATTAGCAATTCAGAGCTTTAGAGTTCTTTTTTGTTCAAATTTGTTGTACATCTGTACCTGGAGTCTGGCAGTACACATCTGACTACTGATGCACTGGATGTTATTTCCCTCCCAATGGAGCCAGGGCTGAATCTGGGTGCCGGAAAGCCACCTCCAGGCTAACTTGCTACAAGGCGCACAGTGGTCCAGCAGTCAGCTCTCTCCACATGAGAGCTCTGCACCCAGGATAAGCAACTGGTACCAACTTCACTGCTGCTTCAGATGCAATGTGAACGTATTGTCTTCGAACCACAACAGGCAGCACCATACCAAAGCCTGCTCCTTCCACCTTTGAGCCGTACAAGTAGATAATGTAATAGCTCCTGTGCATAAATTCAGGTAACAGTAGAGATTAGCAAATGTGGGTAAAATTTGCTTGTTTTTTTTCTCTCCTGCCAGACTGAAGTTAATATATTCAGAGTTTTTAGTGCCCTGATTTATTCCACTATCAACAGGAGGTGTATCTTGCCTGAATTTATATTTATAATATCTCCAAAAATGGGACTCTCCTTTTTCTTTTCAGTATTATTTTCCTTCTGTTACTTAAGGAAAGATTGTAAAAAGCATCTTGTACCCCTTAATTCATAAGAAATCTCAACTACTAGTCCTGAGGTAGCACTGGTCTTAATAGATTTTCTACAGAGGCATTGAAGAGATTCCACCAAATCCTACAGTTTAACCTACATATTTGACATCTCTCTTTTGGACTGCATTAATCTCCACTTAGTTTTTGCCTTTTTATACTATTAATACCTCATTTCATTTTTACAATATAAACTTGAATTAAATCATGTGATTATCACTTTAAATCAAATATAGTTTGTTTTCAGTATCAGCCAGGGCCACCTCCAAGAACACATTTAAACTGCAGAGAGAATTCAGCTATTCATGTCACGTTTGCATCCACAATCAAATCTTGCCAAGCTGAAGAACTTTGAGTTAAGCCATATGGTTTTGATAAAACATGGTGACTTGAAATTTATTTTTGCTTTGCAAAACAAAAGTCGGTGCCAAAATACTGTATGTGCAAAATTCAGCATCAGGAAAAAAGTAAAGTATAGGACTGCTGGTGTCACACTGCTCGGGTTCAGCATTTCCGTGGCTCAGGATGATTCTTTGCAAAGTGCCAGCAGCCAGAAAAGAGAAGCCCGCAGCATAAAAGTTCCAAAAGAAAATTACTCTATTTTCTAATGTGGCTAATAGGTTATTATTAGTACCTAACCATGTAGGTAACAGTTTTTGAGAATCTAATCATGAGCCGTGCTGAAGGGTTCCCAAAAAGCAGGTTTAAAACTTTTTGAAATTAACTGCTGATTTTTGAAAGCCCCAAATTATGGGTTACATTTAACGTACCTTAACTCAAAGAACTGGACCAGTAAATGATCCTTCAATGAGCTACAAAGGAACCCAGCAAAAGATGTGAAATGCTGCTTTTAGCAGGCATTTGTAATGAGTATGAAAGGGAGCTTTTTCTGTGTGTGGCACACTTCAAGGCATGTATTATAATGGACAGTTTGGGGTCCTACATGGTCCTCTATATTCTGGTGCTGAAATTGGATTTAGAGCTTTCAATTTCAATTTTGTGAACTATGAACCTCTCTCAGACTTCATATTTGAAATTTACTGCCGTTCAATGTTCTGGCTGATTTGAATATAGAGTTTAAAGTACCTAAGTCTAGCAAGGGAAATAAAAATACTTGGATTTGGCTGTTCAGATTTAAGGTTGTTTTTTTCCAGACTTCTTTCTGCTGTATAATCAGAAATTGAAATGACTCTTGAAAAGACCCAGCAGGACTCTAAAACATTGGTAACCTGTTCTTATTTTATGAGGCAAGATTAAATCCTGCAATCCATCATTATTGCATCTGCCTCTTCCAAGGGTTGGCAATTTTTGCTTTGTTTGTAGTCATCCTACTTGCACAGCACTTAAAAAGCATATTCCCTTTCTATGGAGCTAACAAGAAAAGCATTAAGTTTTTGTTTTCTGAAATAAAATAAATAAATATCCTGCTCATGCTGAAGCTGATAGTAAAAATCTTGCTTCTGGAAGCAGTACTGGATATAATGTCTTGAGTTTTATAGTGCATTACCTCCTGTGAGGAGTTGAGCCTATGCCTAAGCTTGTCTCTGTTGGGGATGAGAAAAGTGGGTCAGAAGAAGCATATACTGATCCAGATCAGACCTTCTTGTGATTTTGGTCTGTAAAACAGATAGTCTAATCTATATATACCAACGTACATTAAATTTTAAAAGCAACTTACGCAGTCTTAAGGAGAGAATACAATCAGTACATATCCTCTAGGGTTACAGGTCCTCTAAACTGAACTCCCAATATTGAAGGAAATTTTTTAATTCAATACCTTTCTATCAGTTCCCTATCTGTGAAATTAATATACTTATTAATACTTAACTAGTGCTCATAAGGCAGTCAGACGCTATAAAGATGAATGCTATAGAAAATCCCACAGGAACTTTAATAATTCTCAATGCAAACAGTATTTTAATCGTGTAATAGACCAAGCACAAGGCCACCCTCTGGGCAATGAGGACAAACTGTAATGCCAAAAAGCTGCCTGCCCACTGGGTACCATCCCTCCTCTCACCTTCCAAGGGAACAAGTCCTACGGCCACAGGAGGGAAGATAACGAAATGAAGCAGATGCATACAGAGCAAATTAAGGGTGCTCAGGCAATTTCTAATTATCCAGTGCACTTTTAATCCAGGTGTCTCTGTGTCTGTGTGTGTGGTGGGGAGCTGCATGGATGGTTCAGTGCATCAGTAGCTTTCATCCCTGTGGTAGAGTAATAATGTTTTTGTTGCTGAGACATTGGTCATGTTCAGACACTCTCAGTGCATGAGTGCATCTTTCTGAAAGATTTTTTTTTTTTGTGGGGTATTTTAAGTCTGTTTTGAAGGTTTAAGTTGATAGGTGTTGAAATCAACCCTAAAATGATTAATGGCAACAAATGGCAGCAAGGAAACTGCTGGAAATAGAGGTAAAATGGTCTGTGCTCTCTTCCAACACCCTCCTTGCCAAGCTTATAATTATTAAGAGGTGAATTTAACCCCAGGTCTAGTACTAGGTTGGCACACAAACAAGCTGGTTAACACTAAGAACTAGAGGTGCAAAATAAGGTAGGTATTGCACTTTTGGGGATGTACCTGTCCATGAAGAGGTGAACTTTTAGAAGGTATTCAATGGTAATATGCCCTAGGCCACTACACTGCTGCTCCTGGGCCTGCCTGAGATAAGCTGGAGTCTGCAAGGACCAAGGTAGCTCCCTTGGTTCATGCCTTGGCCGCCGGAGGTCATGTTCATCCCACCTTGCCCAAATGTCTGGTAGCTAAGGCAGGAGCTGAGCATGCAGGGTGTCCAGGTTTGCATCTTCTGCATGGGGGTCCCGGTGGCTCCCCTCCTTCTTGAGTTCACTTTACCTGTGCATTACTCCTTCTGCCACTTTAACCCACCCCATGAAAGGGGACTCATTGGGGTGGGGAAATAAAATACATATTTCCCTTAAATCATTACTTTTGGCAAGTGAAAGCAAAGTCTTATGATGGGAAAGAGCCAGGCAACTGAGTACAGACAGGCCGTCAGCCTAACCTACTGCATTAGACCTGTGCTCCTGAGCTCTGGGGCGCATTACTTTTCATTTTGCTTCCAGATAATTTTATATATCTACTTTCTTGTAACAGTAAGAACGACCCTAATATTGGTATTTTTTCCATAACAAAACTAATCTTTGTGTGAGCAAAACTGTACTGACACAAGTGGGATTTCTCCTGACAAACCAGCATACCTGTGAGGAGGATCAGAACACAATGTATATTGGGATTTGGGATTGGGATTAGGTAAAGTTTACACCAGTGTCTGGCCATCTAAAATTTTCTTCACTTTCAGTGTTGAAAAGTGCACCTATGAACTATTTTTCTGTTTCACAGCAATGTAAACCTACTTGACACATATTTGATAGCGTCAACTTTTAGGCTTTAAAACAGACTATATTTTGAACCAGTGTTTCTGACTTTGCCATGAAAAAGGACGTTAAATTTGTTTTCAATACCTATGAAGAAGGTTTTCTGTTAGCACTGTTTAGGAGGTAAAAGTCAGTTATAGTATAGCTGCTATTTTTATTATTTTCACTCTTACCCCTAAATTTTGGTTTAGCTTTTTGCAGTTTAATGGTTTTCATGTTTCTTTAAAATACCTACTTTTGATACACAATTTCTTACTTTTGAACTAACTATACTGACTTCTAAGAGTTCATTTCAAACACAGGACATTACCAGTGTATATCATCACCCACTGTTGGTCAAAATGACATAGTGCTGTGAAACAGTGCACACAAATCGCATGCAGGCATAGCATCCCACCTGACTGTAACTGGTGAACTTCTTTGGTTCTGCACAATGCAAAACTACAGCTACAAAGCTAGTATTTCCATTTATATAGCAGCCTGAACTGCAACTGGAGGGCTCATCTCCATGTAATTTTGTATCCTTCCTTTCCTGAATAGTTGAGAGGTTATTTTTCCTTCACTGCCTCAGCAATTTGTTACCAAAAAAGAAGCTGAACTGCAATTTGATGTCACCTTGTTAGGAAGTTTCTGCTCCTAAAAACTATTGGCTTCCTTCCAGTGTGTTTGTTTAACAATGTTAGCCATGTATAGATCACCCTCTGGAGAGCATAGGGTAAGGGGAAGTGCTTTATGTGACAAGCCTTAGGGGAGACTGGAATGGTCAGAAAGGAAGTAAACTTTGAACTACAGTTTTCTACTGCTTCATAGAGAGGAGCTGTCTCTCTATAAGTTATTTTACTAGCTGCAGAACAAATTCCTTGGATCATTAAAAACAACTGGAGACTTTAAAGTGGCCTGCAATTCAAAACAAGCAACAGCAAAAATGCTGATATGTCACCCAAAGCTATGCTGGGGAGATCAAACACTGCTAAGGCATTTCTGGAGATAGACTTCTTCCTCTTTTCCCAGCTGGTGAGCTCAGACGAGACAGTTGCTCCTCCAAGGACCTGTCTGACACTTGTATTAGAAGGGTCAGAGAGAAGCCAATACAACAGAGGTCTTTTGCCCATCCTTGGTGTCCCTGCTAGCTGAGCAGAAGGGGTGATCTTTGCACAAGCCATTAGGTGAATGCCAGTGCTCAGGATTTTGGTCCAAGTGCCTTGAAATAGGGTTTCTGCAGAAGAGGCTGCCGACTGTCACTTTTCAGCATGAATCAGACATGGTTCTGTTTCTACTGACCTTGGGCACATTGTTCTGAAACGCTCGCTGCTCCTGCCAGCACATTAATAAAGTGACTACCACACTGCATGCTGTTTAGCATGATTTCTGCATGGTGACAAGCACTGTGTGGTGCCTTAGCTTTGGGATCTAATTTTGTCAAAGCCATAAGGAAATAAAGCTCCAGTGACATTGCACTGGTGAATGAGTCTGTGCATCCATCTGCCTCTGGGACCTGTCAATAGCTTTTTAATTTGCTAGTCAATATTAACTGTTGAAGACAAGAGGTATGGAGTTTCTACAAGTTTTGTTAAAATTAGACTCTGGGTGGAGGAAAGCATAGCAATGCTTATGCTGAGGTGAAGGCTGCTGAATGTTTTCATCCCTTATTAAGCGGGGAGCCACCTAACTTTATCTTCCATGCCCAAATCCATGTAAAATTAGCCTTCACTGAGATTGCTGTTTACGGAGTTCCTAAGCAACATTAATATTTCTAAATCAGTCCTAATAAATTGTTGGCTTTGCAGATGGTACTGAAAGATTAGGAATGCTGGGCTTGTCCTATATTTTTTCACATCTTTCAAGTATATGTGTATTTACTTAATGCCAGAGCAATGGCATGGAGCTGTGTCTGTGGTGTGCAGCACCTTTTGGTGTTGTGCGGAGCATGCTCCTTGGTGCAAATTGGTGGGCATCCACATGCCAATGGAAGCAGACTGTTCTCGCACTGCCTGATGATTCATCTGCACAGTTTGTTTCATCCTTTATGCTTCTCCTGTCAATGCAAAACCTTCGCATAACTGAGGACTTCTAATCCCTTTATTTGAGATTCAGCCTCAGTATGAAGATAAACACTCCAAGGTACTAACTGTGATAAAAACCTGAATACTGTGAAACAAGAAGACATTATCAAAAGGATTGATTTTATTTTCTTAAAGGAATCATTCTCTGCGTAATCCTCACATGCGGTATTCTTCATGTTGCATGGCAATAAAAGAAATGAGTATTCATTCAGGTCACTCCCAACGCAGTTCTCCTCTCTATGTAATGATTATAATTTCATTCTACCCTGTACAGTTTTGCATCTGCTCCTGGTACAGGGCCACCAGTCTAGCCAAGCCAAATTAATCTGGCAGAGGATAAGCTTGAAGGAATAACTTCTTTTCCTCAAATAAAGATAATTAAAACAACTTCAAGAAATATTTGTTTCCTGCCACTCCTCCATCGCTAAAAAGATATTAGAAATGTTTGCCTATTGTAAAGCAAGTTCCTCCCTCTATGAGGAGGAGAATTAATGAAGCCTGGTGTCCTAAACGTGTAGGAGGTAAATCCTCTTCACCACTGTAAGACCAGCCTTTCCTTACTATAAAAATGCCCAACCCTCAATAACCTGATGGCCCAATGCTTTCCACACTTCCTCATCCCATCTCTGTGTCCTAAACCTGCCCTCACTACTCCCAGCTCCAAGCTCTCTTCAGCCTTACTCTCAGTTCCCTATTGCAGTGTTGTGAACTTGCCAGTTTGCAGTTCTCCGATGCCTGGCTAGTATTCACCTGCCTGGTACCCAGCCCTTTGCATCCCTTCTGCTGTGGGCTCGTCACACAGGGCAGGCAAGGGATGAGGTCCTCCTGTCTTCCCTCACACAAGACTTACAGGTGTTCAATAGTCTGGAGGATCCTACCACCACACAGACAGAAAATGAGAATCCTTTCCACAATTCTAGAAGGGTGCTATCATTGGGGTGTGCACGTTAAAGGAGTGGGTGCCCCAAGACGCCAGGAGCCAAGAAGAGAGGCAGAAGTCACTGTGTTTCCATATTTGCTGACTTAACACCAGAGCTGGCTGCAGGGCTGTGATTTGGATGGGGAGCCACGTGCCTTCATGTGCTAACACGCAGGGATGGGAACGGAGGTGAGAGTGGAGTGTCTCCTACCCTTCTCCCTCTTCCCACAGGAAATTTGCATCTGAATAGGAGTTTGCTGAATTTGTGTGCATAATCTGAACTTCCCGGATGTTTAGGTCTAGAGACATCTTCTTATGTAAGTAGGCTTATCTTCATTATTTCGTGTGGCTACATCAATTTATTCCAGCCAAAGACCTAAAATGCTCTTTTCAGGTGTGATTATTTAGAATTAAGAGCTTTTAACTTTTCCTGTTGCCTAGATGAAAGAATTATACTGCAGCAATCTCACAGTCAAAACATTTTTATTCAATTCATTCTGGCAGAGAAAACCTCATTTGGAAAATGGAGGTATAGTCCGTACCAAACATTTGGAGAAATAGTTATTCCAGTGTTGCTTGCAGGAAAGCCTCTTGGAGATCCAGGGCAATTCTGATTACAGAACCACAACATTTAATGATACTCATCACAGGGTTATTTTGTTTGTCCTCGCCAGGAACTACAGGAGACTTTTTATACTTCTATGTGAAATTCATTCTCTCTCTACTACAAATTTAATTGCAGTTCACACTACAAGCCCTTTTTTTCCTGCTGTTTTTGTTCTGCTCTGGTGCCTGACAATCTCTTTTATATTTAGGGACCTCTAGGACACCTACCTCTATAGAGAATATCTGTCCATATAAGGATCTGGATCTAAGGCACTGCTTGCCATCCTCTCTAGTCTATTAAACAGTTTTAAAGCACTCCAAAAGGTGCCCAAGAAAAGAAAGTTTGGATAATCTACATTTATGCAACTTCTGATGTGATTTATACTTCCAGTGACCATTCTTTAGGAATTCAGAATTTTAACATTCCTAAACCATTAACAAAAAGTCATTCCAAACTTTGGTTTTAATTCTATGAATGTGGTTTATAATCAGTCCTGATCAGCTAGCCTGCTCTCTTCATTATTTAGTACTTCCCCCATTCTGGTGTCCTCTGCAGATGTTAGCAGTGATTAGTTAACGTTTTCTTCCAAATTGTTCATTAACTTAAAAAATTAAGACAAGAAACAGTTCATTAAAGAGGTTACAAGTACTGCCTGCTTGATGTTCTCTTTGTAGCTGTGTTTCAAGCACCTGTGTTAGCAGGTGCGTAACTTGTTTAATAAATATCTCTACTTTCCTGTAGAAACCAAACCTTTTGCAGAAATACCACTGATATTTTGTTGAATTATTTTATTAATACACATCAAGTAATGGTGTTCTAGAAATGTGCATAACACCTCTACAAAAGCTGACTTAAATTATTGAAGAAAACATTGGAGCAAATCATATTAAACTGGCTGATAAGTATACTGTAGCTGCAAAGAATTTAATTAGAATTTCAGTATTTGATAGTTAGCTACCAGGATGTGAGTAGCTGATGATATAATTTGACTTTGTATTACCCTGAAAATTCTTTATCCTCAGACAACACCTCCTAAAAAAATCAAGTTACTGTTTAGCAAGCCACTTTTGTATTTAAGGCGGAGAGGTGCACTGAATTCTGCTCAAATACATGGACATCAGTAATACTGCTAGTTATTACGCAAATCAGATTTTCCACAGGTAGACAACCATATACATATTATATATATACATGCACATGGAAAAGACATGATTATTGAATTAAATGTTCGTCTGGAACTTCCTGAATTTAGCAGCTGCACAAGAGATGCCACAGAAGATCAGCTTTTCTCTGTGTTATTCATTCTTTATCGGTGACTTGAACAAGCATAGTAGAAAGTGATTTCACAGTGAAAAAAGAAAAACAACAGAAATGTGCAAAAGGGCAAAGTGGTTTATGCTGATACAGCTATATCCACCCAGTGGTTCATTCTGCTGCACAAGTATTCAGGTGTACTTGTTTCAAATAGATAAGCTGAAAAAGCAAAAAAACTCTTCTAATTTCCTTATACGCAAAAGTTTCAGTATTGTTATTAACATTACAGAATCGAAACCTGACCATAAGAAACCACATGGTGATTTGGACAACTTTACCTGGGGATTTTTATGGGTCAGGTTTAATTATGGATTGCCTTCTGTCTCTGCCTCTAACCTGTTACATCCTGAAATGGAGTGAAGAAATATAGCTGATTTTAAACTCTGTTTCTATAAGAACTATCTACATTATGCTATGCACTGTGAGTAGTCTCAAAATGATAATTAATGGACACACTGCTGGTAGTCAGAAGTACATGCAGGACTGAAATGGTGTATAGGCAAAAGCTCAGGGATGTTGAAGCTCGTCATGATTGGAAATAAGTTATTTAGATCTCACTGTACATTTTACATGCCATCATTTTAATGTACAACTTTATGTTTTCAGCAGAAACATTAAAGGAAAATTAGTGTTTCTTAAAAAATATATTTTGTACAGTACTTAATTGCTTTCACCACCTTCTTGTCCCTGTGCTTCCCACCATCTTGCCCCACAACTCATGTCTGGCACTCTTCCCTGAATCTTGAGCCACTGCCTGCGAACTTCCAAAGAAGCCTTGCCTCTTGACAAAATCGCCTAAACACAAAGTTTTTCTGTGAACTTCAGCTTTCTCTGCTTTTTGATATTAGTCCTACAGGATAATGACAATGCCTCCCAAACAATTCTCTTTCTACTTCTCCAATGTTGAAAGCCCACTCAATTTGTTTAATATTAATAATTTTATAATACCCTATTTACAGAGTGCTGGAAGTAAATGCAGTTCTTTACTACCAAAAGGCTAAAAGCTACCATGTCATGTCAAACAGCCTCCCTCATGGGCAGGGTCTAGCTGAAATTGATGGGAATATGAAAGGGAGGAAGATGCTGCTTTAACAAGACAAAGAATACTTGGATGCTGGCTTTGATGATGAGACAGTGCCCACCTTACTCATGGAAACTGGGTCTGTCTCTATAAATAGTTTTTGTAAAAGGAATGGGACCTCTGGGGTTCCTTCAGGAGTGTACAACTGTGCAGTGTAGTAAAAAATATTTTGGCAGATTTCAATCAGAGCAAAAGATGTTTCCAGCTCCCAGCTCCTTACAGTATGTGAAGTACCAACTAGAAAAACTTCATCTTGGTATGTGACCCTTGCTAAAGCTGGACTTGAGTGAGGATAGTACTGAACAATTTTAGTGGACAACTTTAAGAAGCATTTGGTGAAAGGTGAATGTGAACATAAGGAATTATATAGTATTGTGCATGTTACAGTATAGAAAAATAATTCTCTGCAACAATGGTTTAATTCATGAGGGATTTATTGGTCACAAACAGGGAAAAGAGAAAAAAAAAGACAAAACATGAATCTGGGCCATGGTGTTTTGTCCTTCCAGGGCATTTGTCATTTTACTTTATTTGTTCCCCTTTTTATAAATAATCTTATCTCAGGTCAAACTCAGGTCTCTGAGTTCATGCTATGTACAAGGAAGCTTCTGTCTGTTGGAGGGCTACATATTATTAAAACAACAAACTAAATAGCCACACACAGCCTGTTATTGTAGACATTCTCTACTGACATTATTAGCCAGAAAATACTGGGGGAAAGCAATTTAAAAAAATTACGCCATATCATGGACCCAAGAGCACAGACTCTGGGGGTCTGTGTGGATATCTACAATGGCCCCAGATGGACTGCAGGCAGAGATATATTTAGTTCTAAGGAAAGGTTATGCTGTCTCCATGCAGGATGATCTAGGATCCTGGGATGTGTTCTAAATGCTTGAGTTCCTGATTAACACAGCGCAAAAGACTCTTCTCACAAGGAAATACTGCTGTTTAGTAGAGCTGACACTTGAAGTGCTCCCTATAGGTGCATAGCTTTTATTTTCTCACAGTGTTCCAAGTATAAATCCAATATCATTGTCTTGTCACTTGTTTGTCTTGGCAATTCCTACAGTTACACAAAGGATTGCATTTTATTCCAGTATGTTCTATTCTTGCAAGTGTAATAAAACAAGTAATGTAACAAGTTACAGAAATATATGTAATTTAAGGGAATCTGGTATTTTTTCCAACTTGCTTATTCAACACAATCTAAGGCAAATTACAGAAGGCAAAATATATCAGAAAGGAAAAGGCGGGAGGATAGTAAACCCACAGAGTTCACTTTTAGATTGGTTGTACCAAACTGTACCAGGACTGCTTGTTAGCTTTTTAATTAAGGCAGACTCTAATGTCTCACTCTCTGTCTTGGAGGGGGCAATTTGCAGAAAGGACTGGTAACGTTCCTAGGCTTTGCCTTCTCTGTCATTTACCTAGCACACAGGTGCTTAACAAACTGAAATTGTAGTCAGCCTGGCTTAAAGAGGGGAGAGGGGTTGTTTAGCTTGTGTTTTCAACACACATTTGTGAATATCTGTACAACCTAACTGCAATCATTTTTGTAAATGTCCTTGACTCTGGACTGTTCAAGGCTGTAAATAAAAACCTCAGTTTGTCATGGCAAAATGCCTTAGCAACATCTTTTAAATGACAAAAATCAGCTTAACACACGTTTAAAAATGCACGTTTCCACCCAGTGAGAGTGACTGCTCCATCTCTTTACACTGAGTGTTGCTTACCCACAACACACTGGTATCACATCTTTGAGGTGAGGATCTAAGCTAATGTGCTTTGAGGTGAGCTAGGACCTCAGATGGATGGAGATTTGGGACGGCACAAAAGAGTGACAGCTGCTCGGGCCTGTCTTCAATCAGTTTTAGGAGCATAATAGATGTGTTGATAGATGCTCCGGTTACCGCTGTGCTCTACCTCTGAAAATGGCATTAGGCGATATGGTATAAAAAGAGTACCTGAGCCTGCCCACTACTGGCAGACCAAACCCTTCATGCTCCTTCCAGCGTACACAGTCATTGGATTAGGAAAGTTAAAAGGGTACATATTTATTTATTCCCTTAAGCATTATACCATATGTCTAATCCCTTTTGAGGCTGTTAATGCCATCGGCCACCCAGCCTCCTGTTGCAACAAGTTACTAATTAAGTTTGCTGATGACACAAAATTGAGAAGAGCTGTTGACACTCTCGAGGGCAGAGAGGCCCTGCAGAGAGATCTGGACAGACTGGAGAGCTGGGCAATCACCAACCGTATGAAGTTTAACAAGGGCAAGTGCTGGATTTTGCACATGGGGCACGGCACCCCTGGATGTACATACAGACTGGGGAACGAGGGGCTGGAGAGCAGCCCTGCAGAGAGGGACCTGGGGGTTCTGGTCGATGGCAAGCTGAACATGACCCAACAGCGTGCCCTGGCAGCCAAGGGCCAACCGAGTCCTGGGGTGCCTCAAGCCCTGCATTGCAGCCGGCCGAGGGAGGGGATTGTCCCGCTCTGCCCTGCCCTGGTGCGGCCTCACCTCGAGTGCTGGGGGCAGTTCTGGGCACCACAGGACAGTAAGGATATAAAGCTGCTAGAGAGTGTCCAGAGGAGGGCCACGAAGTTGGTGAAGGGTTTAGAAGGGAAACCGTACAAGGAGCAGCTAAAGTCACTTGGTTTGTTCAGCCTGGAGAAGAGGAAGCTGAGGGCAGACCTCACTGTGGTCTGCAGCTTCCTCGCAAGGGGAGGAGGAGGGGCAGGCACTGATCTCTCTCTACCCACCAAAGATAGGACCCGAGGGAATGGGAGGAAGATGTGCCAGGGGAGGGTTAGGCTGGATATTAGGAAAAGGTTTTTCCCCCAGAGGGTGGTGGAGCCCTGGAACAGGCTCCCCAGGGGGGCAGTCACAGCACCAAGCCTGACGCTGTTCAAGAAGCACTTGGACAGTGCCCTCAGAGACATGGTGTGAATTTGGGGTTGTCCTGTGCAGGGACAGGAGTTGGACTCAATGATCCTTGTGGGTCCCTTCCAGCTCAGAACATTCTGTGATCCTATGAAGTTCCAGAAGTTCCTGGTCTACTGTGTAGACAATTTTTTGACATCCAACTAGCTTGAATTGGTGCTCCCTCATTCTACCTCTGTGAGAGCTGGTATATCAATCGCCTTATCAATTGCTTTCATGGTTTTGTAAATCTCAGCAGTATCTTCTTCAGCCTTTTCCTCCAAAACTGAAGATCGCAGCCTTCCTTGTACAACTGATTCTCCATTGCTTTCATAATTTTGCTTGCTATGCTATGAACCTGTTCTGTCAACACTAGTCCAACATGTGGTAGGGAGACCAAAAATACACATAATACTCATGACATCATTACACCAAGGCTTCTTCTCAATACCATTGCTGGTGATGCCCAACACTTTTTGGGCATTTGTCTACCACTTCACAATGACTCCATGATTTCAGAGAGTTGCTAGTGATGATCCCATAGTATTTTTCTTAAACTGCCATTGCCATTTCAAAGTTCAGCATGATGGTGGCATCATTTCTGTTACTTTTCCCTACATAGCTCACCTTAGAGTAATCTATACTGAAGCTCATCTGCCACCTTTGTACTCCCTCACTCACTTTTGTGAGTTCCTTCTGGACTTACTTTCTATGAGCACAAAACACTCAGAAGAGCTTTCTACCACCTGCAAGGACATCTCTCTGTGCATGTCTTTCTGCTAGTCGGCAGAGAATATGCTTGTGGTGACACACATCCCTTCTTTTCCCTAACATCAGGGTACATAAACATGGTTCTTTCCCAGCTCCATTTCTGGGCTATGTGTTAGTGTGGCCAACATCTAAGGAGAGATACACACTGTGTAGCTGCTGTGGTTGCTTTCCTCCTTCATCGGCCCACAGAACAGATGTAACTGCATCTGGTACGTGGGGTTAAGGAGCCAGAAAGATGCAACACTACTGACTCAGAAGTTACTTATACAAAAGCAGAAACAAGCTGATTATGTTCCCAAAGGAGTATGAGGGAATAATGGGGACCCCAGCCTCCCCTTATCTCTTAGTGGATCTCCATTCCTGGGTCATTTTCTTTTTCAATAATAGACAATTATCAGGTTTTTTCTCACTCCAAGAAACAGAAAAAGTCAGACCATGTGTGTACTGTAGACCAAAACATAAACTCTTTTACTCTTTGTCTTCAAGGTGGCTTGACTGCATTCACTGGCTGTAGAGCTTTCTTTTCCTATTGTGTTAATTTAGGAGGTTGTGTTGGCCAACGATTTGGGACGAGATATGTTATCAGGAAAGGAGAATGTGCCTTAGAACATGGCCTGATTTATAAGGTTTTATTGGGAGCAAAAAAAAATTAAATTCCCTTTCATTTTGCTTATCCTTTCATGAAACTCTGGATTTCTGCTTCCTTTTAATCCTGAGTACAGGACATGAAAATTTATTTCTCAGTAAATCAGCAATGAGCTGCCAGGTTTGTTGGCAGCCTGAAAGAGGACTGATGGTGTGGGACAAGAAGACTGGAAGAAAAAAGGGGGCTTTCCTGAGTGCAAACAAAACCTATTTTAAATCAATTATGTGAGACGTGGAAAGGTTCAAAGGAAATGGTAAACAAAAAGTAAGAAGATATTTACTGTAACCATACAACTAGAAGAGAGTTGTCCTGTTGCTGGTCTGCAGGTAAGTTTCATCTCTCCTGCTCCCCCAGTTCATCTTCTTGAAACACCAGTTGTGCTCTGCAACGACTGGAGCCTGAGTCACCTTACTGCAGATTTCAGAATAAGCGTGTTTTGTCATTCGGATTCCTTACCGAACAGAAAATTCAGATGCAACGCAGGTAATTTTTAACATCAAACAACAAAGATCAGAGCAGCAGGAAGAAAGAGTAGTACTAGGACTGAGTTTGTCATGCACTAGTGAGGGTCAGGTTTAGAATCAAAGTCAAAGCATTTACCACTGGTCAAGAGTACGCTCATTACAATTCCTACAGAGCTCCTAAAAACCAGTAAGTTGTTACCTTATTTTTAGTCATTTATCTGTCAAAACACAATGAGATACCGTTAAAAAAGAACTCTTACAAACAGTAAAAACTGGGCATTTTATCTATGAAAGCCAGAGATCATTATATAACACCCCAGCTTTGCAAACTTGTTCTGTACATACTTATTTACATGTTAGATAGTTTCCCCTTTTTACTAATTCTGTGCTACTGAAAAATAATGAAATTAAACATATTATAAGCTTTTGCCTTATAGGATCTGATATTGCAAACCATAATTTCAGATTGAACAGCTGATACTAGATTTCCAAAACTGCATGTCGATCAGCATGCTATTTGGGGTATATTTAAAAAAAAAAGAAGGCAAATGGAATTAACTGTCATTGAAGGCAAAGTAAATTAAAATTGACTGTCATTATGAACAAGAGCAAAGAGTTAAGGTCTTGCCACAGGAAGCAAAAGACTATGGTCCTTCCCACTTAGCTCTACACACATAGCTGATATACCTACATCACAAGGCTGATAGCTTTAGGTTCCCTCCATAGATCAAGGTACTTTGAAGGGTCAGTCTAGGTGTGAGGTGGGTTGAATCACTCTCTAGAAGTGACTAAGCACCTAATTTAGGACTAATGAATCTGGGCTTTTGCAAAGAGGAGTACTTATAAGAGGAGAAAAAAAGATTAACTGCTTTGAGTTCCTAAGTAGAAAGAAAATCATAATGATAACACACATTGTGCTGTCAAAGAAAAATGAGACATTAATCGAGTTAAGTGATACACTGAAAAATACCTCTTTTTTGAAACAAATGGTGAAAAATAGGAGTTTCAGTGCTAACAAGCTGAAAAGACATTTAGGGACATGATGATACTAACAGCAGCACAGAAAGTTATAAGTTATTAAGAAGTACATCTTAGATGAAAATAAGGTGGTCCATCCTGAACAGAAAAATATTCATATTAGGGACAGAAATCTTCAAAGAGAGAAATGCAACTCACTCCCTCCACAGTCTCAGGTGGAAATCAGATGCTTATGGAGGGCAAGCCAGAGCCCTCAATCTCGAGTCAGAGATCTGCTTCATTCATGGAGTGTCTAGTTGAATAAGGCCCTGGACATAACTGCAGGGTGTGGATTTCTATAGTCTAGCACAAAAGGGACAGCAAGAAAGCATGTCAGTCTATCCCAGAGCTACAGGCACTGTGTACCACTGTAATTATTAACTTGTATCTTCAATAAATTTTTCTGGTTGCTGTGGGTTACTACTTGTCAGTTGGCAATTTTATCAGCCAGGAAATAGAAACAGAGCCCCAGGCTTCAATCCTTTTAACGTTCTTTTCTTTCAGGCCTTGTTTTTATTATCCACTAGATGACCATAAACCAACTGACAACATTTGAACAATCATGCTGGCGGTTTTTTGGCTTTTTAGGATAAAGAGGAAAACACCCAGTTCTCTGCTTCTCCTATTCTCTGTGTGTGACTAGGCAAGTCCTGTCAATTCTGTTCATGTTGTAGCTCCCACCTTTGCCCAGTTGCCTGACTGAATCTGAAAGCTCCCCACTTTATCCAAGGAAGCACAGTCAATTCTCCTATTTCCGATAGCCTTTGATGAATGTTTGATAATAACATCTCTAACCCAAATCCTCTTGGAGGTTGATCATGCTGTCAGCTCACAGTGCAAAAGCCAATGAGGCAAACTCCACAGAAAGTACTGCCCTTGCATATAAATTTCTGTATGCTTCCTGTCACATCTTTTTGCCTGATTTTTTCTCTTTTGGGCTGATTTTCTCTTTTAATTGTACTTTACTGAGTTTCAGCTCACCCTCTGACCCTGTGATTTGCTTTACTGATTCACTTGACACTTGAGAGATACACAGCAAGTTGTTATTGCCCTGTTCATTTCCATACACTATGAGCAATCATAGCATCTTTTTGAAAACACTGAGCAGCTGCTTAGAGGTTCATTTCAGATCTTTCCAAATTTTTCCTTTTTCTGAGTGTTTAGTGCTATCTTTCCAAGTTCTTTTAACACACAGAAGAATCTGAATTGGCAAATTTTGCTCAGATGTTTGGGAAGGTGAACTGAAAGTAAATGGAGATAAGGGGCTGCCCCATCACTGTTGGCAGTGAGACCTGGACTTCTGGATCTTTCTGAAGAGACACAAAATGCTAGCAAAAAACTAGTAGCAGAACCTCAATCCAGTGTGTGGTCCTGCCATTGAAACAATCGGAAATCCTCACTGTAAGATCATTCTCTGTTCCCTTCTCCCCTGTTCCCGCACTGATTCTACTTCAAAAATGAAGGAGGATCTGGAAGATATCATGTCTATTCCTTAGGACTTCAGCTTGCTCTGTAATTACCCAGCTTATGCAAATGATATGCTAATTGATAAAGCAAAATTTCCATCTTTGGGTGCAACTATCTCTATGCAACCTTCCATTACCCTGAAGCATTTGTATTCACCAGGAGATTTATAATTACCTGCAATTTTAGGAAGCATCTTAAGTCTTTCAAAGTGAGAGTGACAACCAGCTGTAATTCCTGGTTGCAGTTACAAATACTCAGCCTCTTTACCTCGGCAGCAGCTTCCAATAGCAATAACTGCTGACAGTTCTCTGATTTAAGCATTTCTCAACATCCTTTGAGTTCCATTACAATTTTTTCAAGAATCACAATTCACAGTATGAGAAAAAAATGGAGGAAATTAATTTCTTAAATGCCTGGTATAAATCAAACTCAGCTCCTTAAGCACAGACCAGACACTGTAAAAACTCACAGTGTAAAAACACTCAATATAAAAGAACATGAAAGGACAGAGGTAAATCTGTAGTCTGTAACAGACATAGGTTGATTTTGTAAACTCATCTTTTCCTAAACTATAGCTTCAATTTTATCTCTCATTGGAACTCAGTTATCACTTTCTATTCCATATCTCAGGCTGCTGTCTGATAGCAGAAGTATTGCATTATAAGCCAAGGGAAAACAACCATTTATTTGGATGTCTGTCCAATCGAACTACAGTCACCTGAACCACTCTTTGCATCTCAGTCTTTGAAGGCTCCTCTTTCATCCTGCAGATAGGCAGAGCAAGAAACTGCTCTGTTACAGTAGAGAACCAGAAAAGTCAGCGTGCGTGAGTGGGACGTGCAAATGCTGACTCCTCTTGTCTCCATAGTAACAGCCCCATCTTACTTCCAAGGGTTGTCCCTCGAGGAGTACAGCTGAAGGAGCTCAGTCTTGGCAGTAACTTTTGAATTCTGCCGGGCTATCTGAGATGAGCTAATTAAGCACCTATGAAGGACAATACAAAGAGAGCTGATGGGTGATGCTTGAGAAGGAGATATCTTTATGTGTGAAGTGGCTTCTGACCACCAGTAGAATATGAGTGTGAAGAGGACTTCTCCTTTAGCCTCAATCACTCTGTTTGAATAAAGTAAATTGATTAAGCATTTAAGGGCAGAGATAGCTGGAGAATAACGGATGCATGTGATCTTGCCATTTATCTGGTTACTGACACCAAGGCTGTGTATTGATGGAAGGGCCTTTTAGAAGTGTGTGGAACTTTGTCTAGTTCCACTCTAAATAGCTCAGCTGAGATGAGAAGGGAAGAATGTCATTCCTGATACATGATTTCATTTTATTGTTTTGAACAAAAGTAAATACTCAATGAGCTTTTGGGGGGGGGTGTTTTCTGAGGGTCAGGCCTCAATTAGAAGCATGAGATGAGATAGTAACACTCTTCAGCACTGTTCATGCATTGAATTCACCTCTCTGTCATTGAAGGCAGATGTCTCCATTCTAGGTGAACAAGTAATTTTCAATGGCACCAGCAGAACCTCAGTCAAGCTTTGCTATCAACAAATGGTTTTAAAACAGAATTCTTGTTAAGACACCACTAGTGTGGATCCTAGTGAAAAGAATATTAAACGGTGTGGCTTTGCAATACCTTTATTTATTTTGATGATGTTTGTTAGCAAAATTTTTTTCCCATATTATCATTTCCAGTGACAGATTTGTGTTGACACTGGTGCTGGCTACATGCAATGCCAGCTTCCTCAGTTTCTAATATACTTTATCAGAAGCCGACAAGTTCATTTGCATTCACTTAAGTAATAGGTAGAATTTATAGCAATAGAAGATCTAAGACTTGCTATTCATATTCTCTCACAGAAGGTTTATTCTTCAAACAAATCTTTGTGCATGAATCAGAGGGAAATCTTTAAGTATGCTTTAGAATGGCTATATTTTGGTTTTTCAGAATAATTCCTTGAGAAGATTATAGTGGAACTGGTTGGGGTTTTAGAAATGTATTTGTTTATGTTAGTGAGTGATGCAGTCTGATCTGATGAATTTGCTTTCTTTACAGAGGATGTTCTTTTCCTAGGACATCTCATGCCTGGCACAAAAAGCATTAAATGTGCTTACTCCAACTTAATGGGGCTTTTCAAATGCAGATCCACAATGAGTGAGAAGGCACACCTTTTTTTCCTCACTGCAGACTCATTCTCTCAAACTCTGAAAGGCTTGCCCCGATGGTACATTTAACCATCCTTATCCTTATGGTACACTCCTTATCTTGTTGAGTCGTCTTTCTTTCAATACCCATTCTGTGGGTGTTGGCTTAGGGGATGTGCCATGAATTACAAAACTCTAGAAAATTATGTTTCTCTTACACAGGGAGCACAGCTACCATGAGATTATGTATTCTGATATTGTTACAACAGTCTCAGCACTGTACTGTGGTGGTGGTGTTAAGCAACCTTACGGGAGCTCCACTGGCAGATGAGGGCAACAAAACATGGGGTCCTGAAGAGAAAAAGCAGTATCAGGAGCAGATGTGGACAATGGGAGAGGGTCACTGATGTCTGGGAGGTCCCAACCAGAAGGTGCAGAAAAAAATGGTGAGAGATCCCAGCTGGCGAGATCAGGAATCAGATATTAGGGGGTTTCAGGTGTTCCCTAGCACTGATGGGCTGCTATCTGCCTTGCTTTCATGGGTGTTGGCTTTCACCCTCTGTTATCCAAGTTCTGGTCTGTCTTTGCCCCTTTAACTTGTTCTCCCTGGAAACGCCCTCCACACCAGCCATCCCTTCCTTCTCCCTAAGTGAATTCCTTCCTTAGACTCCTTAGCGTTCCCTCTCTTTGCTGCCTCCTCCAGAAAGTCCCAGACAGTTGAATTATTGCAGTATTCCTTGACTGTGTTTGTGGATGGCTCTTCTCCCATTTCCCATCTGAATGATTTTAAATGAAAATTCTCTGGGGTAGTGACCGCCTTCAATTTGTGTTCATAAAGCACTCTGGGGACCTATTCTTGGATAGCATTAAACACAATGATGATAAATTTGACTGCTAATGATATAAGCAAAGGAGCAGGTTTTCTTTACTGCTGAAAGGCAAATTACAGGCAGTTCATTCTTCTGCTGCTGGTATTGCTGCCACTATCACATTTTCTTTTGCAAAACACAGAAATAAAACAAAGATCAAAATTACATCTTGAGTCTGGACTCCTTTTTATGTCAGGAAAGCTAAACCCTTTAGGAGAAGGTTGTGTCAGGGAACACTGGCCCAGCAGAGAGTAATGGAATAACGATGTTAACGTACTAAGCAGATTTGTGAAGGAATTAAACAGTAAGTGCTGATTTTTGTTCAGATATGTGTTTCTCTCTTGCTCCTGCAAATTAGACAGAGCATCTGAGGGCAGATTTGGAAAACTCAATTATACAGAAATTAAACTATTATGCAGCTTTTTTCACTAGTTCATACTGTGTTTCTTGTTATTAAGAAGGGATAACTTGACAATGCAGCAGAGAAATTAGTACTGTTTTAGAGTATTATTGAGTATAATGTTCTGGAAATGTAGAGGAGTTATAATTCCCTAATAATACCAAATAGATCTGCTAACGTTCAAACCCATCTCTTCTGAACTAAAAGGCTAAGAATAAAAGCCTTCCGATCATGATCTTCATGTGATGTATTTGGAAAGGAGGAGAAACTCTTCAGTAGCCCATCATGTTCCCTATGGATTAGCATATATAGACATTTTGCTAGAAATTCTAACTTCAGTGTAAGCTATTTACTGTCACATTGCCATTACTGATCATAAAGGACAAGGTCAAGAAAGAAAAGTCATAAGCAAAAGAAAGTAAGCTAAGAGGCTGTTTTAAACATGTTTTTTCTTCAGCATTAGTAAAAAAACCCAAAACTCAGCTTACTTATTTTAAAGAAAATGGATGAGATCTTATTTGTCATTCCACAGAACTGTAACTCTTAGAACTAATTCCCAGCTCCTCAAATAGCCTTGTTGTCATGTCACTTATGGAAGAATAAGACCAATTCTTCTGTACTGTACAGACATTCAGCATACTGTGGGTCTTAATATTTTAATTCTGGGTGCTTTGAAGTACGCACTTTCATTGAATATCAGTTTTCTTATTTTTCTCTTATTTTTCCTCTTTGCATATTTGATCAGTACATTTTCTGATATTTTAATAGTCTATCCAGACAATGATAATTGTCATTGAAAACAAGTCAGAAGAAAACATTCTGTGCTACAAACCAGGGACTTTTTTACAAGCAGCTGTTGAACAATAGCACTTCTACTTTGTGTGGTGAGTTGAGAGTTAGATTACATTGATTTCAGTTAAAAAAAAAAAAAAGGTAGTTTTATTGCTTTCACTGTGGTGAAATATTGTAGGAGGGAAATTAACCTCCCACCACACCTCCATTTCTTATTTTCTTAAACTTTCTAGGCCTGATTCACCAGTGTATGACTTCAGTTTTAAGCGATGTTACAATAGGTATGCACAGGAAGGAGTGCAGCTGGAGTAGCACCATGTGGAATCAGACCTATTATCTTGGCAAATGACTAATCTTGCGCTCCATAGCACAGCCTTTAAAACAACATCACACTTTTTATTCAGGAAGTAACTTTCTGCTTCAACAGAAATGCTATTTACCTGCACCTATACACTGTCTGCATCTTCTGAGATAGCTATACTGAGGTTCATTTTAAAAAAAAGAGGTCTCAGAACTGGATAAATACCAGAGGTAACTAGTTTACCCCGGCCATTTTACAGAGTAAATGGGAGTGGAATGGATATTTGGAATCACAACGATCTGTGACCAGGACCAAAAATGGACTGCCAAAAATATTGTGAAGAAAGGCTATTTCAGTGTTTCCAGATGGATTGAGACAATAGGACCCTTGTGAAATTCAATAGAAAGAGATACAAAGTCCTGCCCCTGGGAAGGAGGATGTGACTGGTGAGGAGCACCTCTGCTGTAAAGGCCTTGGGGGTCCTGGTGGGCAGCAAGATGGGCATGAGGCAGCAAAAGCCTCAACAGCACCTGGGCTGTATGAATATGAACAGAGCCAGTAGATTGAGGGAAGATATCATCCCCCTCTACTCAGCACTTGTTAGACAACACTGCATCCAGCTTTGGCACCCCAGAACAAGGCAGTGTTGCAGTGAGTTCAGAGGAGGGCCACCATGATGGCAATGGGGCTGAAACACTTGCTCTATGAGAAGAGGCTGGAGGACCCAGGCTCGTTCAGACCCCAGAAGAGACAGCTTCAGGGGACCTAACAGCAGCCTTTCTGTACCTACAAGGAATAGAAGGCAGAGGCAAGTTCTTCACAGCGGTGTATCACAGGAGGATGAGAGACAATGGGATTAAGGTAAAACAAGAGAGGTTCAGACTGGATATAAGCAAAAACCTTTTTCCCCCTGAGGACAGTGAAGCAGTGGGACAGTCTGCCAGAGAGGTTGTGTAGTTTCCAACCTTGGAGATTTTCAAGCTCCAACTGGACAAAGCCCTGAGCAGCCTGGGTTGACCACAGAGCTGATCCAGCTTTGAGCAGGAGTTTGGACTAGGAACCTCCTGATGCCCTCCTAACCTGAAGGACATATCCTTTAACTCTACTGGAAAGACAGTGGCCAAGAGCGAAGAGGTGCCATGCTTCTAGAGGTGTTATCAGTTCTGGTGTGAGAGCAAAATAACCTCCTGTTTGAAGACAAAATCCTTTTTTCAAAGCTTTCCCCCTCCGCCCCCCCCCTCCCCGCCCCCGCCAATATTAAGCCGTTCAGCTATTGCTTGTGATTATAACAATATTTAGGGTACATGGCAATTCATAATACTGAAATCTGAAATATTTGAGTAGCATCAGCACTTGACAGGATCAAATATGGGTCAGTTTCCTATTTATGATTCATCACCCTATTGAGTTATTGCCATTTTATAGAGTTTTAGGCAAGAATGTGAAAGCTGCCAAATTCTGTCACTTATGAAAATCTGTTTCTGATTTATAATTATATGCAGTAGTTTATGAATTTTCTCTATCTATCTGGATGGTTTTTTCACTTGCTTGCACACTTACAAAGGGTGGGAACAAAAAACAATGTTCCAAATGTACTGATGAAGGTAGTCCAAATTATATTGGTACGAGACATCTTCTTTCTTCACTGCAGAACAAGTAACCTAACTTGTAGGACAATCAGTGTCATAGCTGGCTTTCATTTTATCTTTATGATCAAATACTTGTAGTTTCTAACAGTGCAAACAGCTGTAAAACCAGCTAGATTCCTTCTTACATTTATATGAAAAAATAGTTACAGTTTCTTATAAACTGGTGTGAAAATACTGATAGGACTTAATACCAAATTTATTTATTTTTCCTATCTTTTGCAAATTAGAGTCCTTCTCTCTTCTTGTTGTAGGTTAAACAGAGGCTCAGAAGAAGGGGAGAGCACATTACTGCATTCGCTGTGGTGGTTTCTGTACAGCCCTGGGACTTGCTGAAGCCCTTCCCGTGCTGC
Organism: Phalacrocorax aristotelis; assembly: GCF_949628215.1. Lineage (NCBI taxonomy): Eukaryota > Metazoa > Chordata > Aves > Suliformes > Phalacrocoracidae > Phalacrocorax > Phalacrocorax aristotelis. Next base: position 73,277,519 of record NC_134279.1, on the reverse strand, counting down.
CTAGTTTAGTGTCCAGCTTTGTGCAAACTGTGTGGTCATGGAGATTAGGGGATGAATGATGTTGCTGCTACCACCTTTTAGAAAGAGCTAGCTTTGCTCCTCAGGAATTTATTGCTCAGGAGAGGAATAGGAAATACTAGGTTGAAATTATTTATAATATTATTTAATTTTATTATTTATATTATTTAATTTATAATCCTACTGATTCCTACCAGTTCCCTGGACAGTCAGTAGAGGAGAGCAATTGTTGTTTTAGGGAAATTGTTACTACTGCTCCTGGGCTTCAGAGATATCCTACCTACTCTTTCAACTGACTTTACAGGGAAGTTAAGCTTGTATTTTAGAAGAAATATATTAACTCCTTCCTCTTACTTCTTCTCTACCTCCCCCTCCAAGGTTAATTTGGTGCTTTAGGAAACTGGATCTGAACAACACTGCTTTTATCCCAAAAACTATTGGTTTATGGCATTCTGGAGTCTTGTTTAGATCATTTTACTGACAGGATTTTCTAATTGTTATGTCAAAATGTTATTGAAACACACTCAGGGGTTGTCAGCTTTGGCATTGCATCCTTAAGCCTTTGCTGAACAGCCACTGAAGGGAGTGTCAGAAAGTGGTGGCTTAGCAGAAACATGCTTTAACAAAAGGTCAAAGAAAATCATAGTGCAATCTTGAATATATTTTCAAGTGGACACTTAAGACAGGAGCCTTCCTGAACAACGGGTCATTAAAGGACATTGAGGAACAAAAAGTCCGTGATGAAGATTTATTCTATTTGAATAGACAAACATTTAGCTTGACCTGAAGGAAATGTTAGGGACCATTTAGCATCCCACGTCAAACAGCATTTTCTGTGCTTTTTAATATGTGAAGTATAAATGCATAACGAAAAGAAAAAACCGGCTCCTAAAATTACTAGAGTAGATTTACTTATAGAGCATCGTGCTTTTAAAGAGGTCACAAATATCAAAACTGAGAAGGGTGAGTTCAGACTGCAAGATCATGTTCTAGAAGCAGCAATTCTGAAAAGACCTTAAGGTTAATGATAGGTAACCTCAATGGAAGTTAAAAAAAATGTTAGGAAGGAACAAGAAAATGAGATTTCCTTTATTTCTACAGAATTGTTCTTCCAGATCTTGAGCTCAGACATGAAAATAATGTAAAATTGCTCAGAGAGAATGACCAGACTGAGATAAAGTCTGGAGGATACTCTATTCTGAGATTGCTGGAGAGGGGAATCTTCAAAAGGAAAAGAAGCTAAAGCAAGTTAAGATATCAGTCTCAACTCAGATGTTACACAACGGTAATCTAGCAGGATTCAGCATCCTGCTCATACATGTGAGGATTGCAGTTTGCAGGTTGTAAAGTAAATATTTAAAAGCCTTCCTGAAAATCTGATTTCAATCCAGTAGTCAAATATTAAAGCTATAAAAATGCAAAGTGCAGTATTTTTCTCTTTATGCTTAATTAACCAATGAAATACAAGTTAACAGGGGCAGTAAACTCACCCTTAGCTAAATCTTTTGCTCAAGACTGAATTCCTTTCCAAAAGTATGTTCTAGGTATGTTAGGTATTTTAAAGCTGTGTTTGCTGTAGAAGCTATCAGTGGAGTTCAATGACCTGTTTTTCATAGGTCAGTTGAACAATCATTTTTGACTCCCTGATTTTAAATTACAAAAAAAAAAATCTATAAAATTTAGGATTTAGGCTCTACACTTGAAAATGAGGTATCTTATTTAGGACAGAAAAGATTTCAAATTCTTCTTTTACTTACGCACTTAAATGAATTCAGTTCTCAGAATTAACTGTAACTGAAAAAAATCCTTTGTTACATGTTTATTTTTCTGTGCAAATGCACAACTGATTTCCTAACATTTCGGCAGCAGCAGTAGGACCGAGGTGCTACGGTTACTCTTTGCTCAGCAATCCATACTTTCAAGACCACACTGCAAACTGGGATTGCAGACAGGATTGGCTCCATGCTGCCTAGTGTGTGGAGCAACATATATTGTATTATTCACCTTTAATTTAAAATTAGTATTTATAATCTATCAATTGAAGTGGGAAGGAAACTGCAGATTCCTGTTTATTTCTAGCAATAAAAAGACAATTGGGCTATTTTTTTAAAACAAGAGCTACCTATAACAATTAAAATTACAAAGTCAAATGAGGCTAATTTTGCTTTCTGTGGAGTTTATCAAAACCTTATAGCTGTAATCAGTGGCTGGAACAGAAAGGCTGGTAAAAGCTGATTTGCCATCTGAGCACTTCCAATAAGTACCTTGGCACTTTCTGTGGAGGAGCAGAACAGAGATTTACCGTAACTTCCAAATTTTCACTCAGATATTTCTTCAACCCCTTCTGACCATGAACGCGGGAGTATACTTTAAAGGCCAATATTCTACAGCATTTTCCTGTGAAAAGGATTATTTAGCGTTAACAAGAATGGCAAAAGCTGGCCTGTAATGTGTTAAAAAAAGATGTTAGGTAACCCGGTGAGCTAATTTTCTTGAATGCAATTGTCACTGATTTCAGTGAAATTAATCCCACCTTGCAGTTATGGTCAAAATCTTTGTTTTTACTCCCAACGAGAGACACATTTTAGCCTTAAGTTTGCAAGATAACTCTAATTAAATATCTGCCTCAGCTGATAAACCTTGGATTTCATCAGAGACAGCAAAAACAGTTTCTCAGCCGAATCCCATTGTGTGCAATGGATTTTGTGCAATGGATTTCACATCTGATGGATGTAAAAGGATGTTCACTCTAATTGCATTACTATTTAAGGGTTTTAACCTTTTCCTTTAAATGTACTTTAATATAACATTGGTCAATGCAGAGACAGGGGAGGAAATCTCAGGAAATGTCATTAATTGATCCAACAGTAACTAGAAAACCAGCAATCATCAATTTGGTATAAGAAGAGTGAGAAAAACTTGTAAAAATTTCTGAATATATATCATAAGATATTGATCAGTTGCATTAAAGGAAAATTCAGTAATACGCCACTAGAAATTTGAAACATTTTTAGTAGTGAGAGTGAATAGTCATTGGGACAATTTACTGGGTACACACTGGATTCTTTATCCCTCACAACCTTTAATCAAGGCTGGATACCTCTCCTTAAGAGTTTGTGGCTTGATAAAGACAATTGTGACTGTGATTCTGTCTCCTGTATGACAAAGGGAATGAGACTGGATTATTGTACTGACCTCAGCTATTCCAAAAATATCTTTGGCTCCTCCACATCTAAGTTATCTTCAGTGTAATAAAATTAAAAGCCAATATTTTTCATGGAACTATAGCAACATGAAGATATTTTCAAACTTATCAAGAGAAATAGTTTCTTTTCCAAAGTAAATGTGAATATTTGCTACAACTATTTAATTGCATTGCAGGAAAGAGCATAGGGAAGCCTTTGTGCAGAAGGATGCATTCAGATGTGGCTGTGGTAGGCATGGAAGATCAGACTGATTTAGTTGCATCTAGACTGCAGGAAAGGAGTGCTCTAGGACACTCCTAACTCCTAACAATCTCTCTTTCTCCCATCATCTCAGTTGGGTTCCCTTCCAGTCCTTTTCTCTGGGGCTCTCCCAGTGTCTGTCCCAGGTGCTGGCTGGGACAGTGCTGTGTGCAAGTCTTATCCTTGTGCTGGGATCTCTCAGAACACAGAGGTAAGAAACATAGGTACCAAAGTTTAATAAACGAGCTAGTAAGTTCAAGGGGAGATACGCACCCTAAGCAGCTTTGAAGATTTCGATTCTTTTAATTTGTAAACAAAACTGATGCTGAGGGTAAGGGGAGCATGAGTGGCAGAATAATTTACCCCCACAGTTTGTATCACTGGCCAGGCCATCATCCTGTACCTTCGTGAGGAGCCTGCATTCATTTCAGAAGCCAGAAACGAAGACCGTTTCAAATTCTGTTTCTTCCAGGTTCTGCTAATAATTCCTCTGGCACTTACTCTGCTGACACAGCACAGCTCACATAACCACAGCACGGCTATTCTTTCCAGGGAAATGCCGATACTGACCTATGCCACAGACCAACGTTCTTCTGCACTCCAACAGCTTTGATTTTTCTTGCAGTATCATGTTTCAAGTAACTGAGCATCACCATAAATGGAGTGCATACAGACAACAAGGAAAGGATAGAAATATCCATTACTGGCACGGGAGTATTTCCTTTGACTTTTTAGTTCTGGGAATTATAATTCCTAATTCTACTGAGTAGTGAAGTCATGGAACCTCAGAGACATACTGTTTTCTTGGACCATTATTATCCCCCTTTCTCATTAATTCTTCAATGCTCTGCAGGTAATAAATGGCCTGCCTCTTTTATTCTCAAGAGAAAGCCAGCTTATCACCTCTCCTTTTACTGTACAGATACCAATAACCTTTTCTTTCATGTGGTCAGACTGATTAACACTGCTAATTAGATTCAGAGCAGTTCTTCTCAGTCTGCATTTAGCTTTGAACTTTCCAACCCATTTTAGAGGCAAAAAAAGAATTTATACTCAAAACCCTGTGATTTTCTTCTAACTACACTAGTTGATCTAATGAAAGATATGACCTCTTTATATAAAACTTGGATTTTAAATTGGATGTGCTGTAAATTCACATTATTAAAGTTATCCTGCAACTGGAGTCCCAGTTTTTGCAAGGGAAATCGCATCATCAGACCTCAAACTTGAGACGTCACATGTGCTTTACGAGTAGGCAAATAATCATTTTTCTGCACTGAAGTTACATCAGTTGCTACAATGTGGGCTAGTACATGAGAACATAACCACAGCTGATGACTAGGTAGCTCCTAGGTTTCTGACATACAAATGGATGCCCTCAAAAAGACCTGAAGTTGCCAATATATTTTATACTGCTGTTGCTGTCAATCCTACTACAATTACTACTACTGCTAAAAAATGCTTTCGTGAACTGCAGAAAACTGACACAAGGATGTATGTGTTTATTTTCTTATGCAGAATAATTTTGTGGTCTAAAGTGTCTTTGTGGAAAAGATAAGATTAGATCTTAGGCTTATAAATCACATACTTGAAAAAATTTCTGCATATTTTCTCTGAGTACGTAATATCTTACAGCTGCAATAGAAAGTCACTGAAATCACTAGGAACGTTTATGTCATAAGGACTGCTTGTGGGAGTAGACATATAGCAATTTAGATACAGCAGCTATGCAACAATTTGCCTATATCTCCCTGATTTTTATTTTCCATTTGAAAAGACATGTTCAAAATTCAAACACAGACCTTCTGTTTTTCTTGTGGCATTTTGTTCTATACTGACAAACCATCACACTCCATCATTCCCCCTTATTGATATGGTACAGAACAGCAACTAAGGCAAAGTAATTCTTAAAACAACCAGGAATATTTCTGGCATTTCAAAATGAAAGAGCTTTTGTTTTTAGTGAGACTACAAATGCAACAAATAAAGTTTCTTGGTCTTAGTCTTTAGGCAAGGCTTGTGAGAGCTGCCACAGCCATATACAGGAGTATATGGCTGGAGTACCAATGAGACATTAAGGGCAAGGAAGACAATTTCAGCTTCAATCTCTATGCACAATTATACATTTTGAATTGAAAAAAAAAAAAATTCTCTTTTTACATAAGCAAGAGCTGCAGGATTAAATGGTGTTCTGAATGAGTTGACTGCCACTGAGTGCAAATATTCATCCAGTCTGCATAATACAGGGGAGAGGTACCAACTCTGTGCAACAAATGATTACTTCTGTCTGATTTCCTCCGAACTTCATGCAGATTTATCTGAACTGTACATTTTTCACAGTCTCAATTTTTACACCAACCTGCCTTTTAAGAACAATTTTCTCATTAAGGTCACCTTCCTTCCAGCTGCTCTTACACCTGAGAGCTCTTCTGGCCTTCGGAGCTTGCAGACCGCTGCTTTCTGACTACATTTTGCTGTAAGCTGGGGGCTTTTGGGTGTTCTCTGTGGGTTATGATGCACAAACTAATGTTCTGGGGACCTCTTGCCAAGAAGGATGATTCTTAACAGCTATTACCTGCTTGGGTAGTGTAGGCTGCAAAGAAAACCCAAAGCTCCCTATATTGTCAGTATAACCTCATTATGAGCACATAGACCATAATAACAGTGAATTAATAATTTTTCCCTAATACTAATTAAAAAAATTATTTTCAATATTTAAAATGTCCTCCTTGGAGTAATTTCCGCAGTTCATTTGGTGTATCATATGGATGAATCATTTTATTGCATGATTAATTGCTGTTCCTTTGAATACTACCATGTGCTTCCCATTAGAGAGTTTTCTAATATGCACAGTAGTTTTTCTCGTGCAAGCGTTTAAGACTGACATTAGCTGGGTTCCTGCCATCATGACCCTTGCTAAATCAATAGTGTGTAGCAGCTAGAAACACAGAAAATTAGCAATCTCAGTTTTATATCTTCTGTGAATAAGATTTGCCGTATTATGGGGAGCACAACCTTACTCTGCTACCCTGACGCACCGTGTTCCTTTGTTTCTCCGGTTTGTTTCATGGTGGGTTGGATCAGTGCCATTCTCTGGATTGTATTATAATGTTTATTAGCAAGGAAACAAATTATTTGGGTTCAACCACTTCCCAGTTTAAGCTTACTTCTCCACTTAAACTACACTGACTTTTGACAATGAGATTCAAAGTAAAACAATAATGTCTTCCATCATGGAGCATATGTTTTTAGTCTAAATGATTCACTGAAACACAGATTCTATTTCACAGTTTCTGCCATCAGCCTTTTTAAATAATAAATGGTATTTTTGAGAAACAGTTTACATAATGGAAAGTCACTCCCATTCTTCACCAAAGCAGTCTGAATTATGGTGCTGGTTTTGGCTGTAATAGAGTTAATTTCCTTCACAGTAGCTAGTATGGGGCTATGTTCTGGATTTGTGCAGGGAACAGTGTTGATAATACAGGGATGTTTTCACTACTGCTGAGCAGGGCTTACACAGAGTCAAGGACTTTTCTGCTCCTCTCCCCACCCCACCAGCGAGTGGGCTGGGGGTGCACAAGGAGCTGGGAGGGGGCACAGCCGGGACAGCTAAGCCCAGCTGACCAAAGGGGTATTCCATGCCATATGAGGTCAAGATCAGCACATAAAGCTGGAAGAAGAAGAAGAAGGAATGGGATATTCAGAGTGATGGCATTTGTGTTCCCAAGTAACTGTTACGCGTGATGGAGCCCTGCTTTTCTGGGGAGGGCTGAACACCTGCCTGCCCATGGGAAGGAGTGAATGAATTCCTTGTTTTGCTTTGCTTGTGTGCATGGCTTTTGCTTTACCTGTTAAACTGTCTTTATCTCAGCCCATGGGTTTTCCCACTTTTACTCTTCTGATTTTCTCCCCATCCCACCAGGGGAGAGTGAGCGAGTGGTTGTGTGGTGCTTAGTTGACAGCTGGGTTTAAACCTCGACCATTATGTATAAATAAATGGAGAATGCATACATTTTAAAAAGATCCAGGACTTTCCACAGTAGCACTCCTCCTCAACAGGAGGTGAGCATCTCCATCTCCCCACCTGCACCTGTGAGGGAGCCAACCTTCATCCCTTTGCTTTTTTCTTCTCTCCTGGCATAGGACGCATCAAACTTGCCATGTCCCTGAGGAAGACAAAGCAACTGCTGCTCTCACCTGGATAAAAGCAGAGGGTGATGGTGGGGAGGAAGGAGAGATGCTGAGAGGCCTTGCTAACGCCTTAGTAGGTTTGTGTAATAAGTGCAAGCATTCTGCATAGCAGAAATGCACATGTCAGAGAAGGCATAAGATTTGCTAATGGTGTAGTGAGCATAATTAACCTTGTAACACATTAATATATAATTTGAAATGTTTGCCAACTAGATAACAACAATGTTTTGGCACTGAGTGTCCTTGAAGGCAGATTATATTTTTTTAGATACTTAGGAAAATTGATGTTTGACAACTCTGTGACAGCTGATACTGTAACAGTGGAGTGATGTAAATGCAGTGTTAACAAGCACTCAGTAGTTTGAAAAAGATCAAATTTGCAATTATCACTTACAGGAGCACAAGTACGTTGTGTAGGTTAAGGCTAGCCACATAGTTTGAGATGTAATTGCAGGAGCTGCTTCCACAGGATATTTCTGCTGTCTGTCACTTGGTTTATTCTGGGCAAGCCAGAGAGACTGAGTGTATCTAGTTAAAAAGCTTACTTGATTTTAGTAACAAAAAGCATTTAATATGCATCAGGTTGTTTCTACTGTTTCTACAGAATTTCCTTTCATGATCTCCATGTTGGCTGGTCAGTAGGATGAGTGCCCAGGTAAAGGGTGGCTCTTTATCCAGACTGTCTTTAACTACCCGTCGTGGGCAGCTAATAGTTATGTTGCCTGGTTGTGCTGGTTTTGGCTGAGAAGGGGTTAATTCTCCTCACTGTGGGGGTCGGCTACCTTTCCAGCTTCCCGCGCTCTGCCGCGCGCCGGGGGGGCTGGGAGGGGCGGGGCCATGGCGGGGGCGGCTGACCCCGACTGGCCAATGGCAGGTTCATTCCGTACCACGTGACACTATGACCGGTACATGACGGGGGGGCAGGCCGCGGCTCGGGAGCGGCGCGGCGCCGGGCCGGCGGGCGGGGAGCGGGTGCGGCGCGGGCGGTTCGTTTCGGCGGTCCGTTCCCCTCCCCCGGGGCTTTGCGCCTCTCGTTGTTCTCCTTTACATTGCATTCCTGTCGTTGTTTCTTTTTAATTTTAATTATTTAACTGTTCTTATCTCAAGCCACGAGGGTTACCCTTCTGATTCTCTCCCCCGTGGGAGAGTGAGTGAGCGACTGTGTGGGGCTGAGCTGTCGGCTAAACCACGGCACTGGTGGGCAGGACTTTCAGAATACACTGACTTAATTTATTATCTCATATGGGACAATCAAAACTTGAGACTGTCAAAATCGACTGTTCCCAGTCACTGGAAAGTCTGAACCCTGTATACACATGTATGGGTCCATCTGACCAAACTGAAGCTGGTAAATCAATTTCCATGTAGGCTGAAGGAAACCCATATTTCATCTTGATGAATTACATGCCCACAAGCCAACTTCTGCAAAATAGTATTAGTACAGATGAACACCACAGTTAACCAGAAACAGTAGTAAATTAAAGAAAAACTTATGCAAATAAATTTGAATGGGCTTGACTGTACCTACATGTTTTTCCTGAAGTTATAACACTGAAATATTGAACTTCCAGTTTCCATAGCAATGTGTCAGTGATGCTGATAGAAAGTAAAAAGACCATCATCTTCTCTCAGTCAAACAAATTCCCAAGGAAACAAGAACAGATGGAGGAAAACAGAAACATCTTGAAGCTACTCATTATGTAGGGGTAGAAGAACCTCACAAGTTTTAGAGGCCTGGTTTGAATAAACACCTAAACATCTGAAGGTGCATTTCTGTCTTATTCAAAGCACCACAGCTCTCAGATGTTAGTACCAACACTGGTTTCCGTCTCCCATTTATTCTTCTTAACAGTATCCCAGTCAGTGCTGGTTCAATCCCAGCTCAGGCTGCCCCTCTGCCGCAGGTTAAGGGAAATGACTGATCCCCTCTGCTTAGAGCTTTGGAGGCCACGTCTGTGATCCTTTTGGGCTCTCCCATACAAAAGAGGAATTGAGAAGGCAGAGCAAGTCTAGCAGAAGGTCCCTGAGAGGTCTGGGGAGCTGGGGCACCTGATGTGTGAGGAAAGACTGAGGAGTCTGGGATTGTCCATCCTGGAGAAGGGAAGGCTGAGCGGGGCAGTGGGTGAATGTGGCACCTTGCCAATGAGGGGCTATAAGGAGAAAGACCTAGGCTCTTCTTAGATGTGCACAATGGTCCTATGATTCAACAAGGAAATTCTGACAGATATATAGGGGAAAAAAACAAATCACCCTTGAAGATGTTCCCAGAGAGGCTGTGGAAGTGCTGTCCTTGAGGGTTTTCAAGGCGCAGGGTGGCCAGACCCTCAGTCTAACTTTGAAGTGAGGTCTGCTCTGTGCAGGATGTTGGACTGGATGAACTGTAGAGGTCTTTTCCAACCTAAACTACTTTGTAATTCTATTATTTTATTCCTGATATGCTTCAACAGGTACCTTCCCCTTCTGTCACAAGGCCCAGTGGAAAGACCCAGCAACAGGAAAGCTGACTGAGACATCCCTGCACACCAAGGGCAGGACAACGGCCTCCCTTAGAAGAGCTGTATGGCATTTTTTAATTCCCACCTGGCTCCATGCAGTCCTTGAAACAGGGCAGGTTCTCCAGGTTCTTTTTCATCTCCTTGTTTATAATCCTATCACCTTTTTCTGATGACAGGCAGTGGCAGCCAGGTGACATCTGCAGAAGACAAGGTACATAACATTATTTGACCATGTTGCTGACCCAGCAAAGACCCCAGCTGATCTTAGTTAGCTCTGAAGATCTCATTGCAAAGCCTGGGACTGCTTTCTACCCCTCAACCCCTCCTTCAGATCATAACTCAGATGGGACTCTAATCTCCTCAGGTAAGCGGTTTTCCCTTGTATTGCCAGTGCCTGGGTACATGCAGGGGCTGTGCAAATGGGTAACACTAATATGAGGAGTGAATGCATTACTGAACTGAAATGATTAATCTCACTGCAGGTGTTGGATCTGTGGCTGCTGCAGACATCACGGCACTGAGTGTTAATGTGCCCATACACATGGCTTTTGCCTAAAGGTAGAAAAGAAGTAATTTTGCATTTCAAAGTGCAGGAAGCGAAGTGCTAGCTGTGTTCTGAACACAACTGAAAGATCGTCTTACAGGACATGGGAGAAAAAAGGAACAGAGGGCTTTATATAGGGCCTTTTTTTACTTCCTAATAGTATAGTTACAGTACAGCTAGTTTAGTTGATAGACACTGTAAGGACTGTAATATTTTTTTCTGTGACCTATTACAAGTATGCTTATTGAAGAGTTGAAATCTGCTGAGTATTTCAGCTCTATTACACATAATTGGCTTAAATAAAAAGAAGGCTTAAAAAACAGAAGAAAATCCATAAAATGTCCCCATTGTCCTGAATGAGCCAAAATTATGTATGATCCTTGGAAAATTGCAGGTGCAATATAACTGGAGCTTTATAGTTACTGAAGTACATACTCTGGTTTGGGAATGGTACAGGAATTGACTGAGAGCCCTTCCTTACTCTGAGGGTAGTGGGAACAATCCTTACTCCAGCTACACATATGTGAATCACTTGACACTGTGCTACAGTTTGGAATAAAAGGTGTCAAGTGTCTTTATAACTCTGTGACTATTCTTCAGAAGTGTATGTTTGCTACAGGTGCAGGTGACCTGAAGAAATGTCTCTGTACCTAAATACTCTATGATTCTATGACTCTATTTGCAGGTATATTCCTGCAATGCCAGTTGCTGCAGAAAAAGTTTCTGCCTCTGTCTGCTTTGCTAATAAACTCATAAAGATCCTGGACCAGGGAATGCAGGAGTCATTATAATAAGAATGTTATCAAATTATCTTCTGCATGGGAATCATGAAACTTTGGCTTTCGAGTGTGAAATAAGGAAAAACGCAATGATGATCTAGGCTTGCTTTTCAGCGTGGGATTTCTTCATAAGTGGAAGTGAAAGAAAACTATGCAGAACTGGGTATAAACCTCAGAACGTCTTTACACTTGAAACTCGTTCCACACTTGGAAAGAGAAGCTGGTTCCTGAGGCTCAAAAGCAAGGAAGATAACACTTAAGGAGATGTTTTGCAAAAGGAGAGCTGGTTGCTGTACTGAAGGAAGCTAAACCGGTCATGTCCATTTTGTGATGAAGTGCAGCCTTTTGATACAGACAGGATGTCTGCAAAATACTTATAACAAATTGAATGGAGGAAATTAAACACACTTTCCAGCACAAACCTGCTAAATCTAAACAAGCTAATGCATGACGGTCAAATTAAATTTTCAAGGGCAGAAGAACAGATAGAATTGCCTTGATAAAAGGAGGTTTCTGAAACTGGGTAATCTTTTACTTCTTAAGTGGACCTGTTGGTTTCAGTGGGATGGTTCCTGAAGTGACTGCCCACTATTAAGATATCAGAATATGGCCCTTTCCAAGAGGAATTTGGGAACTGTTCATACTGATAGGGAAAAAAAACGTGTTTACAGAACACTGAGAAAATTTAAAATAGGTGAGAGATGAGCAGGATCACCCCTTGAGGAGCTGCAGCAGCAGTTCTGTGGATAAGTATCACAGACAATGCAAATAGCAGCAGGCACTGATAAGTGTCTGAGCGTTAGCACCAGTATCTCAGGCTAGGTGTGTGATTACCAGAGGACTCACTGTTACTTCTTGTGACTGGAAAATGATGTAAGGGTAAAAGAAACGATGTGCATTACTAACTCCTGAGAAAAGCCCCAGGATGTTTCTGTTGTGTCGGGATGAAGCCCTCATGAGAAGCTGGGGAGACTAGGAGGGATGGTGAGGAAGCCATCCCTCTGCTGCTGGCTGAGGGTGAGGGCACTGTGCTCACACGCAGTGTTTCCACTGCTGGGAGCAAAGCATCCCCTCTTCCAGGTTGTGAAACGAACCAACTGCTGTACACCTCCGGCTGAGCTCTCTGCAGGTGAGGGGCAGGGATTAGTTATAGAAAAGTTATAGGGAGAAAAGAAAAAGATGAAAGTAAAATAAAAGGAGAAAAACGCAAGAGGAGGAAGAATGACACAGAGAGAAGCAAGAGAGAAAAAATTGTTGATAGGAAGGGAACGACTGAACCAATGGCAAAATTCTCCTTCCCAGCCTACTTCATATCTGAAAATGTGCTTTTTGAGCTGCCTTATTAACTCTTCTCCTGGAAGCCACCGTGGTTGCCATCCATGCCCACCAGCAAGGTTTCAGACCAAAACCTTTAATGGCAAAGAACAGACAACTTGGGGTGGGGGGGAGATGTAATTTGTTTGTTTTTTTCCACACAAGCTGAATGAGAGCCAATATTAACTGCCAAGGCTTTTTAACACAGGTTGGTGCAGAGGCAGGAGTCAGGGTCCAGGGTCAAGATGCTCCTTGTTGGGCACAGGGCAGCCGCAGCTGCATCCCGGCTGTATGCAGTACAGTAAGCAGCATGCCCCCAGTCCGCTTCCCCAGCCCTTTGTCCACTTCCTTCCCCCACACTGAAATAATGATGCCTTATTTCAAAATAAAAAAGCCTAACAAGATAGCAATAAGGTATTTAATCTGATAATAAAATTGCAATCCAGATAATAATTGTATTTTGTCTAATTTATAATGTCATATTAAACAGTGACAGTGAGCATTAGGGGAAAAAAATTTCCTCTTATTGTTGAATCCAAAATGAGAATTTAGTTACTAATCTCCGCACCTGTGTCTCAAATCTCATGCACACTTAGTGCGCAAACATTCAGTTTAGTCATTATGATGTTTATAAAGGATGAACTGTTCTTGAACAATTTCTCTAATGTATTAGCTTAAAAAAGGCTTTATACAATGTCAACATAAACTCCACACTGCCTGAAAGATGGAAAATGCCACTCCTCTGGACTGCAGGCACTGAAGCGTGCGCTTTCCTCAAAGTTTGTGGCCTGGTAACATCAAACAGATTTGTCCTGGAAATTGATGCTTTGCTGAATTTGCACCTGATTCAGGTTTCAGCTCTTGCCCTACTTATTCAGTGGATAGTAACATTTTTATTTCTAACACTGTTCATCTTGGAAGACTAACAGGAAGAAGCAATATTGAAAGGGTAGCATGTATGAAGCCTGGGCTCTGGAGGACTGTCTGCACCTTGTCAGGGAGGGTCACAGAGGCTTGTTGAGGTACATCGGGTTGGGGGTAGCAGGAGCCAGAGCATGTGCATGTGGAGGAAACAGAGGTCAAGGGATCAGCTCTGCAGGAATAATGTAAGTCACCTGGCTGTGACACTCATGCATAATAGATAAATAATGAGCTGAATGTCCTGCTTGTCATGACAGTTGGAAACACGTATTGCAAACCAAATCCAGCGCAACTCTTTACTCCTCTGACTATCAACTGGAAGTGCTTTATTGATCATATAAGTGTAAACCTATGAGACATTAACATTGGAAGAAGTTATGGCTGCTTGGGATAGCTGGAATGACTGCTTTTTCTCAGCTCTTTAGCCATTCATTATTTTAGACACTCATTTGATCAGCTGATTGCACAGGGAAGAAGGTGTGAAGGTTTCCCACAGCTGGGGAAAGGGAAAGAGGACAGAGGCACAGTTTTCCCTGACTCATGGGGGTAAGAATGTTCAAATCTGAATTCCTGTACAGCCCAAATGACAGTTCACAAACCCCTTCTAAGTAGCTAGACAAAATTAGATTTTTCTTAGCTCTTTTATAGCTATGTTTTCCCTTCTATTTTTATTGAAGTTCATCAGGCCAGGGGTAAAAAAAAGCATCTAGTGATGAGTAAATGATAAACACTGTTGAGAACCAAACCTTAATACCAAATCCTGCTGTGGCTACCCAACAACTCTGTGCCAGCATCCTGCTTTCCTCTCCTCCCTCTGTTCCCAGGTTTGGTCCCAGCAACCTGTGCAAGTGTGGGAGGTTTTGATCCTGAGCAGGAGGGAGGAAGAGGGGACATGGCACTCATTTCCCAGATCAGAGGGAGAGGCTGGTTACAGCAAGGAGCAGCGTCGGGTGTTCTAACTTGTGTCTTTGGCACAGGACTCTGCTCTGAAACCTGGGCAGGAGACACTGGAGACTCATTTATTGTCAAGAGGTGCAGACAGGCAGGAATATAACTTTAAAACAAGATCCTTCACATTGTCAACTCTCTGTTTCAAAAATAGTTTCTGCAACCCCCTTTGCTACACTGATGGAGCGGACTGCAAAGTGACTGTTGTGTACCGGAACAGAGCCAGTCTCAGTCCCCAGCACCTAGGCGACTCCTCCTCTCTGTAACTTCCCTTGAGTGCACAGAGGACATGGGCATACTGTTTAAAAAGGTGTTGGAGTTTGGCTTTGTATTTAAGAGCCTTCTAATTTATTTGTTTGTTTGTTTGTTTATCTCACAACCTTGTGCTTCTCAAACATGAGCTATGCAAACACTTTTCCCATTTATTAGCCTTGTCTAACCATTTCGAAAACTGCTCTGTAGATTGTATCTGTTGCAGTGAATTACTTTCCTCAATTATTAATTTCTGCCATCAATCATACTTTATCTTTTCCACAGCTGAAGAAATATCTTGTCACTTCTTGTATGGAATAGTACACCAATTAAATTTGATTTATACAGTTATATATTACATTCAGTTAAATTTAATACACAGGGTATAATTTTCACTTCTCAAAGCCTTAGGAATAAAATCAGATACATTTTCATTGGCAAATGATAGGTTAAGCAGAACCTCCACAACATTAGGCATAAAGAAAGCAAACCCCATGATTCCTCTCATTCGTTTGTGACAGCCAAGATACTGAAGCTCAGAGATACTGTTGGTAATTCTCATGATAATTGAAAATTACTGCGCATTATACTCTCGCTTTATCACTCACC
Organism: Phalacrocorax aristotelis; assembly: GCF_949628215.1. Lineage (NCBI taxonomy): Eukaryota > Metazoa > Chordata > Aves > Suliformes > Phalacrocoracidae > Phalacrocorax > Phalacrocorax aristotelis. The sequence goes on along the minus strand of NC_134279.1, from coordinate 73,261,999 downwards.
ACAATGACTGTGCTGGAATAAAGCACAACTTTATTTTGACTGGAAAACACAAGCATTTTTTTCAGATTTGACTCAGGTTTTTTGCTGCATTTCTTTCTTCCTTTCTCTCCTTCTCCACTCCTACAGCCGAATCTTCAAGTTTATATTTATATTTTTCCTTCTTCCTGAGATTTCCTACTGAGGGAACACATAACCTTTTTAAAATCTATGTCTGGACACAAAGAGGAATTGCCATTAATATCATCTCATGTTCAGTCTACCATTATGAATTCTGTAAGCTTCCCCAGCTACTCAGCCCTTGGATCTGAGGATAGAAAGCAAAATATGAATACAGAAGAAAGGCAACAAAAATAGCTCAATGACACAAACTGCTTTGTGATAATATAGGAAAATTTTGTGAAAATGAATGGCTCAAATAGAATATTTTGGAACAAGAGGCAACTGCAATGAGAACTGTACAGCTGAGATGAGAATCCTGCCATATCTATAATTCTCTTTTTGTCAAGTTATTGCTGACTGGTGCAAAAGCAAAGCAGAATATGGACACTATCACCCTCATAGATCTCCATATGTGCTGGCCACTGCCTAAAAGCATTTTTGCCTTGAGACAGGGATGCAGCTGATCATTCTGGCCCAAGGCAAAAAATTGCTTGAGGTTTCTTCCTTTCAATTAGGTTACTTTCCCCAAAGCAAGAAAGCTTTGATATCCTCCCCAGACACTACATGTCAACAAGAAAACATCATTTCTTGGGACTCTACATTAAAAAACGAGTGATGATCTCTGGGAATGGTTTCATCCTGTTGGTGTGCCTTATGCATAAGCACAACTCCACGGGCACCTTGAACCCTATGGGCTCATGGCAGGACATACCAGGGACTTTCAGTCCCTTTGACACTGTCCCTGAACCCTCTCAGATGTGGTTCTTGCTGAATCTTACCCAAGGAGCTAAGCCACAACATCACTGCAGTATCTAGGCATATATCCTCGTGTGTAAAGCAATTTAAGATCCTTGGAATAAATGTGTTATCCAAAGGTGTCTTTTAATTATTGTAGGTTGGAGTTTTGTTTTCTGCCATTATAGTATTTACATAAAATTAGAAAAAACTTTGCATAATGATGCCTACAGATGAAATTATCTGTAGAGTGGGAAGATTAAATGGTGAAGAGCCAATCCATTAAAGTCAAACGAAGGAAACTCATAATGGAATTAAGGAGTGGGAAAACAAATATTTTTATATATCAAAATGGGTTACAGTAAAAGACTCCCTCTCTTTCCAAAATCCTGAATAGGGAAAAAATAATGAAGTCTATGAAATAGCTGGCAGAAAATTCAGTCAGTTAATATGCTGCTAGAGGAATAAAGAAAACATTATTACATGAGTGCTCACTGATACCTTCTGTAGAGATCTGCAAAATGTAATCATGATGCTCAGGATAAAGACTTTCACAGAGGTAACACATACAGAAACAGAAACGATATGTGGGATGAAAGAAGGTATGACAGGGTTAAAAGCTACTGTGAAAAGGAGATAACACCATGACCCATTTAAAACCAAATTGCCTAATGAAAAGATGTGACAAAAATGAGTAAAGAAGCATCAAGAGGGGATTTTAAACAAATCGGTACCACGTCTAGGTGAAGCAACATGTGGTGTGTATCAGGCAGCTGCTTATTGAACTGGGGGTAAAATAGGGTGATTGATCGTATAGATCTGAAGAGAATTGCAACAGTGGAAAACTACAAGGGAAATTAAATAGTGCATTGAAAGGCTTAAATGTGCCTCTTATAAATTAATTATATCAAAATATATTTTAGTCACAGTTAATATTTTTGTTACTTCCATCTAACAGATGGTATGGAATAAAAATAATGTAGTCACCTCACTAACACACAACCCTGTCAGATGCGATTGGTAATATCTACTTTTTAAAACTGTAAGCTTCCAAAAGAGAAATGTAAGCTTTTATGCAGTGTCTCGTGAGCCTCAGTAACCCCTTGGGAAACCCACAGCAGGGATTGGACTCGTACATAGCCCCCAAAAAACAGTGATACCATGTTTCCATGGTACAGGGGAACAAAGAATCAGGAGGTCTGTGGGAGGGGTTCTCTGTGCCTGAATCATAAATTAAGAGGAACATCTGGGAGCATCTGTGAGATCTTGGAGGAACACCAAAATGAATTGTGTCAGTGACTAATGATGATCCCACAAGCAGGCTGTACAAACAGTACATGTTATGAGCCTCCAGCTCTTGGAAAGAGGGGTTGGTGAGGTACTAGACCTCAATATTGTACCTCATACCACAGCCTGTCCTACAGATTCCTATTCCCAGCTTTGGTTTAACATAAAATATAACATGGCCTTTCAGAATTCAGGATTTAACTCAATTACTTCATACCAGAGCACTGGTATTATCTATCAACAGATTTTTCTTCTAGGAGTGAACCTGTTACTCATAGTTGTTCAGCAATGGTTTACATTAAAAAAAAAAAAATGCCAACAGAGTTCCACAAACATCTCCTGTAATCTTTTATTCTTTGAATAGTTGTGCTTTAGCTCAGTGGTTAAGTCACTTCTAACAAAATTGGTATATTAGAGAAAAAATATCCTCAGTCTTCCATGGAGTAAAAGGTATGTGTGTAAAACAGCCAGTCTCTGGAAGGCACAAGTTCTCATGCACCTCAGGTTCCAGCTTTTACTGAATTGCAAGCATTTTTCAGGTAGAAAACTTCATTTTTACTATTGCAAATGCTACTGTTCACAGTCTGTGTGTGTATATATATATGAATTTGTATTTTGTAGTCCTCTGTCATTAAAGTCTGTTATGAAGTCTTCTGCTTTTCATTCTACCTAGTGTTAAGACAACTATTGAAGATCAGTGGCATTTTCAATGTGAAGATATAACTAGAAAACCTGTATGCTCTTTTTCACCTCAGAGAGAGGCAAAAATTGCTACTTTCCAGCATTTTGAATATAAACACTTTTGTGGAAGCTTCATTCTGATATAATGGAGATTTTATAACTGTGCATCTCCAGTGACTTTTTTTTTTTATGGTCTAATTTCTGGCCATGAAGGCAGTCTAAACAGAGGTATCTAGAATATACAAAAACATATCTTTGGGCTATTAAACCAATCTAAATATAATTAATTCATTAAATTTAATTAGTTTAGATATGAAAATAATAATTTAGTTGATTTGGTGAAGAGTAAAGCAGAGATGACTCTGTGACCACACCAAAGGAGTCACAAGGAGATACTGAGCTGAGTCAAACAATAAGGTGCAGATTAAGTTAAGACTATGAGGCAGTCACAGTAGTACAATGACAGGTAGAACAAGAACAAGTACGAGAAGTACAAGGACAGGGAGTTAAATTTCAGTAAGGGAAGAGGTTTTTGTAGAAAACCCATTTTGAAAATATCTGCATGAGAAGAAAGGTCCTGATAACTCTTCATCTGGCATCCATCATAGCTCTATCTGGATTACTTTAGCCCTTGTGGGTTAAAAAACCATCGCTTGGATTCTGTTTTGCTGATAGGAATTACCTTAAATGCAGTACTTAAAAACACCTACTGAGATTCATAAATTATATTAATGTTTTTTATAGATTTGTTTTACAAAAATGGGCACAATACCCTCACTCATCATGAAAGAATATTAGACAATTATTTCCTTTCATCCTCAAACCCATGAAATGCTTTTTTTTTCCCTATGTTGTTGCTTAAGTTTAAGAAAATTAAGAATTTTTTAAGAATTTTAAATATTGGAGTCCAGTTGCAGAGCTAAAAGTGTGATGAAAGAAAATCTAGTCCAAGTAATTGCAAATTACCCCAAGCATATGAATATATCTATTTATTTTGAACAATCAAGTGTAATGTTTGGTCAATTAATACACTTGGGTTTGCTTCTTAAAAAAATGTGTTATTTTGATTGAAAAGTATTTCAGAATCATAGAATCTGGTTGGTCCGATTCATGAAGATCAAGAAAAAGTGTTTGACACCTACGAATTTCACTGCTTCCCAAGAAGAGCAACATCAGCAACATCAGTAACTAAAGATATCTGTAAGGGGAACTACAATAATGTCACTCATTATTGAGAAAACCTTATAGATAAAAGATACAAAACTTAAAGGGGATCTATATTTGATGACAAAAAAAGAAGTATCATGTTTGATAGAACTTTTCCATGGGGTTGGTTGTCAGAAAACCATTCCCAAATTCTAATTCACAGAAGTAATCATTATTGATGCTCATCACAGCACCCAGTAATTAAAATTTTGTAGAACTGAGCTCTATACTTTCTGGAAGCATGATATTTTTACCACTAATCTATTCTGTTGCAAAAAACACTGATCATTTGGAATCTAATTTGATACTCCAAGTTCTTTTGAATAAGTTCTGTCTTATAAAATCAATAAGGAAATGTTCATAATATAACAAAATCCTTTTCTTTTTACTTTTAAGTTCCTTTGCTATTCTGAGGCAGCTGCTTGTGAAGGCATAGATCAGTGGCAAATTCAATGTTGCTGGTATTTCCCAGGCTGCAGTTCAGATGTTCAGAGCTTTTTCTCTCTAAACATTCTTGTACTTTCAGCCACATTTCCCCTCCGTCATGGAGCAGTGAAGTGTTAGAATCCCCCATGAGACAGAATGACTTATTTGCAACTGTATTCCTAATTGTTTTGCAGGTGTCTGAATGAGTGCATTGATTTCCTAGCTGTGCCGCTCCCAGTAAAATCATCTGTAGTGTCACTGGCATGTTTGAAATCCTAGGTCTGGAAACTCCAGGTATGGAGTTAGATGCCAGTTTTCAGGGTTAATTTTTTTCATGAGCTCAGTTCTTGTTGTTTATACGAAACATTAGGAGTTAAGGAAGGCTTTCTTCTTAGCAAAGCTGCAAACCACAATGGAGCTGGAATTTCAGGAAATGTTAACCTGAAAATGCAAAACACTTACAGAAGCGGCTTGTTCTCCAAAGATCCCTTGACCTAGCCTGATTCAGAGTGAGAAATAGCTGCTGCTTGTGAGGGGTTTCATTTGAGCAGAGTTTGGAAGTAAACTGGGGCAGAGTTGATGTGTACCAGTCACTGCTTCTATATCTTAAAGCTCCCAGCATTATTTTTAAGGTGTGGCAACAAAGTACTGTCAATTAAATGAAGCCTCAGCTGAAAAGTTGACATAAATCTTTCCTATGCAAGGGTGCTGGAGATGTGCTGAGGTGACTGGCTCAAGAAGGTGCCTCCTGGGGTGATATCTTTCTTTTAAAGGAAATGCCTTACAGTCATTTCCATTTAAGAATCAAATGCAGGCAATACTTCATTTATTCTCCTGTTTGAATCTTTGTACTGGCTTTTGTATAATTAATTGAGAAAGTATAATTGAGTTGGTATACTTTTCAAGGTAGACTTGTGTTTTATTTCCTTATGGGACAAACAGAAGCTTTTCTTTCCACTCCACATTCATATGTCCCTTCCTTAAAGCTCAGGAGGAGATGCACACATGCATGAAAGGAAATTCATAAGCATGAACAAATCTGAAACACTCAGATCTGAGGCATCTCAAATTTAAATAATCCTTACTCAGATGCTGGAATTTTTGCTCCCTTAACCATATTTCTGCTCTTATACTAGCAAAGTCTCTTAAGAGCTACTGTAATTGCTACCTTCTGAATCCTGTGGGTTTTAGAGACAATGTGACATCTATTATTCTTACAATATAACATCATCATCATTATTATTATTGTTGTTGTTGTTGTTATTATTATTATTATTATTATTATTATTATTATTATTATTATTAGCTTTGTTCTGTGGTAAAAGGAGCAGCAAGTTTGGTTTGCTTTGAATGGCCAGATTAAGAATTCATAACAGCAAAATCTCAGAAATTAGCAGGAAGGCAAGAGCTCTGACGTACTTTCCAAGTGCCTCATCAGGCTTTTCCAGCATGAATCACTGATTCCATCAAGCAGGAGCTGGGAGAGAGATGAAAAATTCCCAGTGTGGGAGCTGCTTTGCCTGTAAAGTATGGAAAGTGTCTGCTGCAAAGTCTCTACTACAGGAACAAGAGCATTTCCATACTTTGCTTGGCACAGAAGTTACTAGCTTGTCTACCATTTTGTTTGCCAGAGCAGTGGCAAGGCGAAGTTTTTTGGAAAAATCACTTTTCATGTCTGCAAATTCTCATTTCTCCTCTTCAGAATCTTCTGTTGTTCACAAATTTCTGCTTTTGTTTCTCCCTCTCTGTCTTCCACATTTCAACTAGGCTGTCAGTTGGAAAAAGTAATGTTGATATGCTCTTGCCCTACAGTAATTCACCTGGAGTTGTCTATGGAAGACATTAAGTCAGATTGTGCTATCTTGCCCAGTTTTGCTCACAGTATGTGCCGTCATTTAATGCTTCAACGCAGAATCTTGCTGATCCTTTTCTTTACTTCCTAGCCACACTCACTCAGAAATATCTCATGGAAACCTGTGGCAGGACAGGTGTGTAGGCTTTTACAGGTGGCACTTCTGTGTCACTATCCACAAGGCTGATGGGGATCAGGCTGTCACCTCCTGATAGCTCTTGTTTGGACCAAGAGAGATCACTTACAGTTTGCCAACCTGTCGTCTTTGATCAGCTGCACACTGGCATTTAATTTAAGGATGGGGCTAAAAGAAAAACCTAGGTAGAAAGACACAGAACAAAAATCTTCAAATACCTCTGTGTCTGCAAAATGAGCACAGTCTCTGTTGATAGCGTAGCCAAGTCCTCTTCTCTGTATCCTTTCATTACAGCATACCTCTCCTTGAATAGGTGCCATTGGTTCACACAGAATGTTTTTGTTTGTTTGGTGTTTGGGTTTTTTATTTTTGTTTGATTTTTGGGTTTTGTTTTCAGCTATGGGGAGACACAATGGTAAAATGGACTCCATGCTGACATAGTATGTTTTTTTTTTACCATCATGGCTGTGTATGATGACCAGTCCTATGGGATGTTTATAAGGATCACAGACTAAATGGCAGTTGTCCTGAAGCCTTGTTTTCCAGTGTTTAGGAAGTGTTAGTAAACTTAGTTTGACACGAAGAGTTGACTGCTGTGTTTGTTGTTACTTTAGCTATTGGATACTGAGAAATCATGGAAAAACTGATCTGGAAACCTCTGTAAAGGTTTGAAAGAAGACCACCAAAGACATTAGCTGGAACAGTCCCATCTGTGATTTTTCCATTAATCCAATGCCCAGACCTCAGAATCATATTAGCAAAAACAGGGAAAAAAGTGACAATATGCCTTCCCCGAGGATGGGGAAGCTTGCAGTGGTTCTCCACTCTGCCCACAAATAGAAAATAACCAAGGAAACATGTTCTGTTGGAAACAGAACCCAATTTCCACAAATGCCAACAAGACGCTTTTCCTAGGCATCTATTAATGTCCAAAAAGAAACAGAAACTGATGGAAAAGGAAATAAATTTTTAAAAACTATGGAAGTAATTTTCATCATAAAAGAATTATCTAAGCATGACTTGCTCATACCAAGTCAATATCTTCCTGAGCACAGAATTCAACAATCTAGTATGGTTATGTGTGGTCAGTTCATCAGAGGTCATGAGTAATATCTGAAATACATACTTTGTCATTCTTTATTTATTATACTAATACTATTTCTATAAGCAGTGTAATTCTAAGTATATGTCACAGCCAAATTGTTCAGTAATGTTCTGAAAGCATTCTCTGCTCTTCCTCAGTTTTCTGTTGTATCTGACCTATACACATCTCTTCAAGTATTTAAAAACTAATAGAAAACAGAAATTCCTTAGAGTGGTGTCAGCTCTGTAATGAGGCTCAAGAGTCCACTAGGATTAGTTTTAGGATTGCAGGATATATTCTGGGAACTTTTTTGAATTTCAAAGAGACAATTAATTCAAAAAATATGACAGCTATGCAACCTCTAACAAATTAGCATGGTTATTGCTAGCCAGATAATTTCAGTAGTTTTCCAGACCAGAAAAGACCATGCTAACTGCATAGCCTGACCTACGTAATAGATGGCATAAGCTTTCATTTGGTGACTTCTGCATCATATAAAATATGTTGCCCAAACTTTTGGTTCTTTACAGAAGCATCTAATTCTATTGATCATTCAAGTTTTTGAAACCCATGTAAAGATCGGGTGGAAGGGCAGATGGAAGAGAAGTGCTGGATCATAAAAGTTACCTCTGTATGTCTGCGTATACATATACACACAGCTATACGCAGAGCCTCAGCGAAGTATAAATGTGTGTACATGTATATGTATACATTTACATCAGTGTGAAGGGAAAACACCATCATGATCCATGGTCACATCAACTGAAGGCATGCATTACCCTCCCCTGCTACAGCCTTCAGTTTTTCTTCCTCCAAATTCCTACCATTTTTCTGCTGGTTTTCTGCATTTTTCAATGTACCCTGGTATTTGCAGAAGTTCCTTATTACAGCTGGTAAAAAGAAAAGAACAGTTCCAAGATAAAACTATTTCAGTGGAATTTAGTGATCTACCCAAGATGGCATGTTTGATGCAGATCAGTTCATTTTAGACAAATTCAGATGGTGGTGATGTTTCTGTCAGCTTCTTCTCCTGGCACCCTGCCTGGCTTGCAAAGGACACTAGAATTCCTGCTGAGACTCAAGGCAGAAACCATGACCTCCCCAGTCTTTTATAGGAGAAAAATCACCGTGATCACTTTAGATCTGTGACCTCACATCTTTTAATGGAAAATCTCAAACTCGAACTTCTCAGTTATGAACTGGCAGTTAACCAACACCTGAAGTCATGAATCTGGGGTGAGTGATATCTTTTTCCGTGTAGTTCTGCTCTTCATGAGATACCTCCACCAACTAAGATGGTATATCTGAAGATAATATGGATCCTTACAAAGCCTCTCTAGCACATTTCTCCTAATGTGCAAGTGAATAATTTGGTTGTAGTATTTTATCTGAAGCTTTTATTCGCTTTTTTTAGTAGAAGTCATTAAGATTTCTTGAGTGATACTTGCTTTAAATTAATATTCCAATTTATGCTCAGAAAAAGAAGAACAAGGCCATCAAAACCTGGATTAAACAAATAATGCTTTAAGCAAACTATTGTCAGAACAAAAACCAAAAAACCAAAAGCCAACAACAGCAACATCAAGAAATCAAAACAAAAAAAAACCAGACAAATGCTGGAGGCCAAGAGAAAATTGATTTCAAGTAACAAATCAGTAGAAGTTTCTCACAACTTTATATTTATGTGAAAAAAAATTTAGAACTACAGCTGACTATATCTGCATGACACTGCTTCAGCTGAAGTAGTCTGCAAAGCATGTTATATCTATTTTAAAAAGTAGAGAGTAGAAAATAAATAAGCAATACAATAGGCTTTAGAAAACATTATCATTTCAAAGCCACTAAATAAAAGAAATTCCATTTCTCAGACTCAGTGGACATATCACACATTTCATCTAAGATGAAACACATCTCTTTGAAGAATAAAATAAACATTGCTAAATTAAAGCTTCCAAATGTGTTCCAGTAAGATAGGATCTGAGTTTCTTAACTTGTTTCACAACAATCTGCTCAGAAATTACTAAAAAGTTATCCCCTATTTTTTAGACCACTACGTACTCCCTGACATGAAATGTAAAGCAGCAATGGCAGTTTCTTATGCAATAAAAGGAAAAATTGTGAAAACAGAAGGCGCTATAGATAAGCTGACAACATCCCACCATATCACATGTAAAACTGAGTTCCACCCAGCTGGAAGAACTCCTCTTACCATCATAGATTAAACTTTGGATGGATCTGATCTGTTTTCCTTAATTTCAGTGAAAGTTTGGTAGGACCAGTGGTGTTAACTAAGTTAAAAATATTAGAAAAAAAAAAGTTTTTGTCTTCCTAAATACAGAATGGCTTCTGATTGTCACACGGGTTTTACCTTTGAATATGGCTCCTTTTGGCTGAAAATTCATTTTTGGAGTAAGTCTTTTCATGCTTGTCAGAGTTTTATGTCTTCAGAGGAAAAATCAACACACTTTCCTCTTGCAGTTCTTAATAACACAGCCTTGAAGACTGGGGATTTGAGAAAATCTTCAACAGTTGTGAACAACTAATAACCAGGAAGAAGCTGCATTCCTGGAATAATGTAACCCTCTTTGCAAATGACATCTTGTTTTAATGAAGTAGTGCCAACCGTTCATTCTCTTCACTTTTTAAAGAATAAAATTCTTTCCCAGGATTTTATTTGAATTAAAATAAGAATTACTCCCCTCTCTACTTTGTTTGAAGATATTCAAATATGTGGCTGCTTTAAAAATGTAGGTTTGAACAGCAGAGAGGATCGGTCTTGACTATGATGTTAACTGTGTGAAAACCTTGGTTTTAAACACATGGACAAATGTACTTCTGCCCTGTGCTGGAAGAGCTGAGTGAGGTAGAGAAATCATGCTCTTCCATGCATGATATATGTTTTTGAAATTTCAATGCAACAGGTCCCCAGCTAGAAAAGAAAGAGCAAGACACAAGGTGCAGAAGTGTCCGTGAATACTAAAAAGTTTGGTGTAAGAAAATGCAATGTGAAAGAAATTGGAGGTATCAACTTCCAGACTGGAGTTTTGCAGTTCTCTGAATATATACGTGAAGGAGATTAAAGCATACAATTCTATCTCAGAAAAAGTTTACTTAGTATATAATAATTTCACAGTTTCTTGAAAAGAGGAATTGGTATCTGCTTATTCTTTTACACCACATTCATCACTGATACCTTGTGATCTGTCGTAGAGGCAAGTGTCCCAGGGTGGCAAGGAATATTTAATTACCTGAAGACAGCAACAGAGTACCCCTGCAGTGGACCTGGGGCCTTTTAGGGCAAAATGATTCTGATTTCAGAAAGATGAGTGTAAAGAAAATGTTAGAGCAAACTAAAGTCACTAGCAAATGAAAGCAAATTTTTTAGTATATCTAAGTATGAAACAGTCATTTTGTTACACCTAGAGGCAACAGATGATTTTTAGGCCACTCTTGCCTGATGACACAGGTAGGTGAGTGAGTGAGCGAGCCAGCATCCTTTTCTCTTCTAGGAGTGGAAGGAGTGTTGGTGGAAGGTTATTGATGAAACAGCATACAGCAAATGAACAGTTGGTTAAATCCAAGGACTAACAAAGTTCAAGACAAAATTTCAATTGGCGTCAGCAGTTCTTGAATGGTCTTTGCTGGAGCTCAGAGGGATTATATTAAGGTGAGCCTTCATGAATGGAAATGTGGCAAAGGTTGTACTGCCTTTGTAAAGATTCCATTTTTCTTTCATTGATAAAGTTGCATTTTAGCTAAATCTCACCACCTTCCACATCACTTGTATAGACTCTGCAATCCATCTCAAAACTCAGCTTGAGGGGTGATGCGTGTTCTCTTTCTCTTTGTTACATGCTGCAGCTGGTACACTGAGCCAGTCTGGGTGCTGCTCAGAGACATCCAGCCTAATTTTTCAGACTTACAAAATACTCTTTTGTTCATTAGTTCTTAACCCTTGTGACAAAATAGCCTCTGAATTCTGCTACAGTTGAAACCGCCACTAGCAAGGAGCCAGAGAAATTCAATGACAGCTGGAGCAGGTTTAAAGGCACTTCAAAATCCAGTCATTTGTCCTTCACTGCTCTTCATCTCTGCAGAGGAGGATTCATGGTGCTGCTGCTTTACAAGCTAGAGCTGGAGACCAGAGAGGAGCGCAATTTGTTTACAGCCCCAGCTTTTCCAACAAACATTTGGAGCCATTTAACACCAGTTCAGTGGGATTTCAAGCTGTTGCTGTTAATAGCAGGTCTGGTGACTGGAATGTAAATGTTCATCTTTATGGTAGTAAATTTAACTACGAAAATGTTGCCAAACCTTAATGGGAATCTAAAGCCCACATCTTTGCACTGAAAACATCCATGAGAGTTTGCAGAAGGCAGGGAAAAGCTTAGAGGTAGCAGCAACAGAGGATTTTGTGCGAAACACAATTACTTCTGGACAATTCACAGATGAAGCAAAGAAAAAAAAAGTTAGATGATACTGAAAGAGATTATTAATGATGTCTGAATCTCATAAGGTTCACCTGTAGGTTCAGAGATCATTTCTTGTTCTTGTCAGCTCTCAGAAGCTCAGACACTTCTGCAGAGCTCAAAGTATGTAACATGCTGGATTTTTTCAATTAGTCTCAGAAACAACAGCCTGTCTTTTCAATTTCCAGTGCTTCCTCACTTCAGTTGGGATGAAATGTCATTGGAAAAGCTTCTCTTATGTTACTCCATTTCAGTGCATGCCCTCCTGCAGCAAGACTGGAGTGTGACAGGTTTAATTTAGTTCAAAGTTTTAGGGTGTGACATTAAATTTTAAAAATCTTTAAACATAGAAGATTGCACACAATTGTCTGGGCCTGATTTTGCTCCCATTTCAGACTTGCCCTTGGAAAACTTCTCTCCTAGCTGGTATCAGAGGAGGCTTTTGGAGCCATTTTCCCCTTCTCTGCTTCAATTCTTTACTTGGAAATTTTGGCACTGGTAATGTGGAAGGTGGTAACACAGATAACAAGAAGGAAAAAGGCCTATGAGCTAAAAGACAAATACAGCCCCAAGTGGGGCAAACACCAAAAGCAGAAAGGGTAGCAAATATTGGACTGTCAAAATACAACCACAAACCTGTCCTTAGAAGGTGGGGGACCACCCAGCTGTCTAGCTTAAAAGGAAATTACAAAATAAAGATGGTTTGTGGTGTGTCTCCATTCCCTGAAAATTTAAGGATCTTTTTTTTGCATCTTGTGTTAAGCGGTCAGCAGTAAAAGGGTTTAACACATATTACCTCCATTTTGACCACAATTTTAACGATTCCTTTCCAAGTGTGTAATTACAATTATCATCTGCATATGACTAGAATACGCAGAAATGAAGCGTGAGATCATTCAGGAAATTAGCACCTGAAAATGCAAATCGGTCTTAAATCAAATGCTGTTAGGGACAAATCTTTCACTACTTACTCAGTCAAAAGTCCCTGTTAAATGCCTTTTTGTTTCACTAGGTTTCAGCCCCTTAAGTGTAAACATACTCAGAGAAAAACTTTCTCCTTGGAAATTATGAGGTTTTGATGCAAATCTGTTAGAATCAAAACTTTGTGGTAGAAATGTATGTCTTCCAATGAAAAATCTGGGAAAAAATATATCAGCTGAAGGACAAAATCTCTATTTAGGATGAAAGAAAGGTTTATTTGTCACTCTCGCCCACTTTCTGGTTTGCCTTTTTTCAGCAAAACACCACGAAAGGTTTTGGTTTTGTGCTTTTATAGAATAAGAAATTCTGGAAATCTTACAGTTTTCCAGGAGTTTCACTTTTATTCAGCCTGTGTATAGAGCTTGTATATTACCAGGCATAAGAAGAGGTCAGTTGTAGAGGTGGGAATCAAGTTAAGCTTGCAGTTTAAGCACACACACAATATATAAACAAGGCTTATAATAATAATTCATGGACATTATGTGTATTACATGTGTATTTGTGTATGTGTCTGTACACACACCAAAGTACAATTAACAAATATTACCAGATTTTTCACATCCATGATTTTGGAGCCTCAGAAGCCAGACTGGCCAATCTGTGCATTCACATGCCAAATTTTAATCAAAACACAATTGTTGCAATAACATTCCTGTTACTTTCGGGTCTAAGTGCTGTAAAAAATTCAGCCTACAGTCTTGTTCTTCATTGTGATGTGTGGCAGTGTTGAATATTCAGCCTGCTTCGCTAAGGGCAGAGCTCCGCTGACAAATGAACAACACAATGCAATGCAGTGACAGCTACTGAAATATTTGTGCATCTGCTGACCCAAGGATACCCTTGTATTTACAGGGTTGGCAGCTCCTGACTCTCTTGATAAATCAGAATTATGCTGACTGCTTTGAATTGGACTCCCTCATTTCCACTCAAAATTATACGCAGTGGCTGGGAAGGTGAAAAGTCACCGTTATATCTTGAGTGATTAAGTCCTCGTCAAAGATAACAACAGTAATAACTGGCTGACAAGATAATCTTCCACATAAATAAGGGTAATATAATCAGCAGTGCTGTCAGCCTCCTCACATAGCTTCCTGCATGGAAATTTCAGAGCCTGAGATGAACAGAAATGAAATAAAAAACAATCATGTTTACTGCTATGCTCTGCATTAAACATCTGCCATACAATTGTATCGTTTGCCTGCTATTGGTTTTACATGATGGTATAGTAATTACTTGGCATTTCTCCTCCAAAGAATTGCTACCCAGCATCTTTGGGGCCAAGAACATAATTAGGAGTTAGAAAAAGATATCTTTGTATGAGTAGAAAGATACTGCTGAGTCATACAGATAAGCTACACATGTAAGAAATATTTATCTGCATGTTTTCAAGAATAAATAAAATATCAGATGACAGCAGCCAGAAAATGACTTCTAGATTTGTACATTGCTGGTTTTCAGGAGCCTCTCTAAATCTGATGCTGACCTGTTTCAGAGATGAATAGGAAAACTGAGCTATTCTGTGATTCAGTGTGGCAAGTTGTATGCTCCTATCATCATTTTTTATCACCAGAAACGTGATAATTACCATTGGTGTCTCAGTGCCGTATCTATAATATGTCAAAATGAGAAGGAAGCACTGACACATGGTATGGGGCAAAAATAAGCATTATCTTGGGGATAGAAAGAAAATCTGATATTTCCCAGTATTCAAGGAGTTCGGAAGTTTGTTTTCAAATATACATGTGCATTAAATATTCCTTTTTGCCCATGTCATCAGAAATAGACAAATGGGAAGCGATTGCTGGCCCAGCAGGTTACACAGCCTGCGTGTGGAAGTACCTGTTTGTGAAACAGATTAACACTTTTGCACAGTTGCCAAATGACTCTTCAGTTGCTCTTTTCCAGATGTTTGAGCCATTCACATTGCCTTCACTCGGGACAGCAAAGTGAGTATTTTTAAGTTCTGATGAAATTTAACACCGTATGTAATCTCATATGTAGGCAGGGCCTAAACATGACAGGGACAGCAATTTATTATAAGGATCTTCATGAAACCCCATTAATGTTGATACAAATGTATATGTATGATACTCCAACTGATTTTGCAGGTGCCAGACACTGGAAATGGGAATGAACAAAGATCCTTTGTCCTTCCTAACACAGTGGCAAAGCACAGGCAGAAGTGACCGTGCTGGGACTGAGCTCCTTCGGTGCTTCCTGACAAATAGGAGGCTGTGCTTTGGTGACACGACGTTACCATATTGTGCTGATACCTAGGCTGATACCCAAATTTCATACAAATGCTCTGTCTGAGTTACAAATATCTCCTCTTGACATCTGTGTTTCTCTGCATCCTGACTCAGCCTGTTCTGGGGAAGTGTATTTGGGCTGATCGTGTGTTCTTCCAGTTTATGCTACTAGGTCTCAAAGCCAATTCATAACTGATAGAGAAGAGTGCCAATAAATGGAGGAATTATTATTATAATACTATTTACTACCCCACATCAAAGTTTCCTCCATGGCTTGTTACAGAATTAATTTTGCATGTGGCTCTGGTATCACCAAGCCTCAGGAGACAGATTAATTTCTGGAGTCTAACTGCAAATGGGCCAATAGCACTCTGTAGCTATAAACATCAACAGAATTTATTGAAAAAAAGTATTTTTTTTAGCATAGAGATGAAATGTTTTCTTCTGAAAAACAAATCCACAGTGTAGTGGTTGGTAGGAGTGATATCGTTCTTCATTAATCTCTATTGAACGGTTAAAAAAGTAACATGCTATAGGTCTTTTCCAGATGAGCCTGTATTAGACGCACTGTACAACAGCTCTCAATTTTCAGTTTGTTTATACATCTTCCAGTAGCATTACACCATTTACTCTTGGGAAGAAGATATGATAAGAGGGGAAAGAAAAGGGAGAGAATGTGTCAGACAATGACAGGAAAGAGCAAATCCCTGCTTCCAGGTCCTTAAAGGAACTTGTTTGCATGAAAGCCATCTCCTCTATTAACATACTGAGCTTTCAGAAGTGAAGAGACACTGGGGAGATGATATGAGAGCTGGTGTCAAATTCTGTAGACTGTAAAACTTTATTTTGCTAGGGTTGCAGCTGACAAGAAATCAGATGCTGAAGTTAAACTGGATCAGGGATTTGTGAGGAGTTAAAATTCCAACAACATGGGAGACACTTTCTTTATATTTTCCATTCGAGTTTCACTTGCTTGATACAGGCAGATGATTACAGACAAATGACTGCATGTATAAAATAAGTACCCTCAGATTTAAAATTATCTATCGACGGATAGAATCCATTTTAACTTTGCACGAGCAAACATTTCCCTCACTAACATTCAGACGCAGAAGGAAGCCATGCTTAGGCATCTGTGTTTAATCATCAGTAGCTCTTTTTCAAAAAATCAAAATGCAGAAGAAATGAGGGAGATAAGCATCAGAAAAATCCACAGCAACTGTTAGTTTTGTCCCTTTTTCAGTTGGGTGAAATTTGGATCACTGGATTGGGCCAGCAGTGTGTTATTTACATTTTTCCTAAATGGTAGCTGATCATAATAATTACCACACTTATGAAAATAGGGGGGAAAAAAATATCTGATGTTTTTAAATTTCTCAAGCACACGACATTGTTTGCAAGTGTTCTCAACAAAAACAGCTTTACGCTAAACAGAAAGTTCTCATACTTCATTAGACTGTACAGGTAAGTGGCTAGCACTGTCCATTCGCTCTTCTCACTGACAGCCAAGGATCACAATGATCAGATTCACAGCAGTGCAATGCCTTGTACTTCAAACGTAATACAGTCTTCAAGCAAAGATCCTTTTCACTACTCAGTTTTATTGTGGTATGTTTATTCTTTATTTCTCCTTTGGTCTTCAGGTGCCAATAGTTTTGTATAAGAAAAAAGAAACTAATCACTCTTGTTTGGTTGTGTTTCAGTAATTGTTTGGGCATTTTATTTTAAACACTTCTGATAATCTTTGATATTATTTCTGCACAAAGACTGCTAGAGTTAGTACTGATTTTTTTCTAAATCCTGCACCTAAACCTTGATCTCTGTTATTTTTTAATTTCTCCATTATATTTCAGTTGAAAAATGTCTTGTTTCTGAGAGTCAATTATCACAACAGAGTTCATATCTGCCTATTTGTTGTCTTTACCCTCTGTGCAACTTCTTCTGGAGTGAATGCTTGGCTCAAGGGAATCACTAGACCTTTTATTCTTCATGTCGATGGGCTCAGAACTTACCTCTACACTTTGTTTCATTTTGAATTTTTTTTGTTTGCAGTTCTACCCATGTCCAGAAAATTCTGCAGTAACAGCGGTCTATATGTTGGTTATGTTTAACTGAGGGAATGATGTGCTTCTGAGAAGAAGCAATTCAGTGAATTTATTATAAAATCCTAATAATTTTTTCTCTTTAGTTCTCCTTTTTCCTCTGTGCACTCTGCTACACTAAACCCAGCTGCAGAAGTAGATTCATCATTCCTCATACTTGTTATTTGCATTAATTTTCTTCATGGACTGTATTTTATTAATAATGGATATGCATATATGCTATAACAAATAACTTTAGCAATAACATCACAAGTTATATATGCAGTCTTTATACACACAGTGAAAACCCAGCATAGGCAGATCAAAAACAAATCTCAGAAGTTACTCATAAAGTTTTTGTTCCTTAGATAATGCTTGGATTAGAATCAGATGGCTGCACCTCCAAACCAACTTTGGTTTGGAGATTTCCATGTGGATGTTCTTCTGAACAGCCTTCTGAAAAGTATGGGATGAAAAGTTAATGGGATCCATTTTATCAGGTGCCCTGATACTTTCAATTCAAGGTCCCAGTAGAAAATCCTCAAAGCCTCATCTCTCACTGCTGTTCAGCATTATACTTTGTATTTTCTAGTACATTAAAAACTCAGAGGTATAATAATGACATGAAGAATGCGAGTTAGCTGAATATTTCAAATCTTATAAAATATTTGGCTCAAAAAGGTCTCCAGCTTTATGAGGACAGTCATTTTCTGTATTTTTATATTCCTCCCCCAACTGGTTTATTCATCCTCAGATGGCATCCTGGAATGCTGTTCGTAAAGCTACCAGCAGAATCTTTTTGATGCAAGTGATGGCAGCAGAAAAATAAGCTTTCTGCTTTGTCTGCTGGGTTTCTGAACAAGAATAATACTAGTGACACAAGAATGATTTACGTTTAAATATTTTTAGTTTTACAGTTGGACTGGCAACTAGACAGTGGGGTTAGAAAGGATGAAGAGGGATGTACCCAAAGTGAAGACAGGTGAAAATATTTTTGTGTTGGTGGTAATGAATACCTTATTTGAACAAACCCCCTGCAGAGAGAAAAAAAAACTACGGTGTTGGAGGAAAGACTGCTCAAGGGTCACACATCCTTACAAAAATGATACCTGTGCTGTCATGGCTGCTACACTGTGAAAATGGAGATAAAACATGAGAGACCCCAGGTAACTTCTCCTCTCTTTTACAACTGTGAATTTGCAGGAACTCCAGTAAATATATGGAGCTTGGGGGAATATATAATGAGTGAAACAAGGACATTCCCAAAGGACAAGATTCTTTCAGAAAGATGATTAGGTTGGAGTCCAAAGCACAGTCAGAAGTGCACTAGAGACATTGGCTCTAACACTGAAAATAACAGATATAAGTCACTTGCTGTTACGGTGACTGCCTTGCTCTCGAGGGATTTATTGGTGATGCACTGCTTATATCAAAGCTGGTAGGCTGGTTTCCTGGTTACCAGTCTTGAAAAGTTATTGTTGGGATGAATTCTAAGTAATTTTTTTGTTTCTAGCAAAGTAAACTTTCATTCATCCTCCAAACCATAGTTAAAATTTCATTTTAATGACAGCCCACCAGAGGTTCAGGAATGTTTGCTGACCCTGTACTTTGTCATGGACCAGAAAGAAATGTCATATAATTAATGAATATCCAGTTTCAGTAAGCAAAGAGGAATAGCTGCTATGTATCCTGAGAGATCCAAAATGCAGACAGGATCAAGAATGAAGCTATTCTCCAAAAGTACCTATGATTTCTTCAGCCTGAGGTTTAAGTATATTTTGAAGACACAGTCAAGATTTTCAGCGTGTTCTGCTTCACACTTCACAAGAGAAACTGTGAGCAAATAGCAGAAGAAAGAGTTTCAGAAATACAAAGAAAAGGAGAAAGTACAAGTTGTGTTGCTTATGAACTTACTCTTTTCATTGCAGTGGACCAGAGTATCAGTTGCTTTATAGAAACACAGAACAGGTTGCTGCTCAGAGAAACATATGGTTTAAAAAATTTCCTGATGTTAATTTTCAGGTCTGACTTGCACAATAATTACCTTGAGGTGAGCAGGGTAATGAGAATGAAAGAAAGAATTAGGTGACCAGCAAACCCTGAGGGTTTTCTGTCCTATTCAGTTTTTATTCGTGACATAGGTGCCACACTCCTGTAAAGGGCATCCTTAACAAAATCTGCCCCACTGCCACTTTTCTTAGCTATTTGAAAGTCACCATTGGCTCCCCAGTGGAGAGTGAGGCCGGCCCACATTCAGGGTGGTGCTGCCAAGCCGTGGTGACCAGCACAGGGCACAGTGCTTCTTTCTGCAAGAAATCCTATCTCCTTTCCCATTGCACATCCTCAGCAGATGGGCTTCAGATTGCCCTGGGTTCTCCAACAGAGGTGCTGCCACATCAGACAGAAAGCATGGAAGGAAAAGGACAGTGTCCGGGACTGAGGAGCAGTGCTCTGCACAGCACCGTGCTGCCAAGGACCCTGTGCGCCTACCAACGAGCTGTGGTCTTGTCTTCCCCTGCCAAGACCCCTGCCAGCGTCTGCTCTCCTGGGAGGTAAAACATGCTTGGCTAAAAGCAAAGTGGCAAACTCTTGCTAGTCAATCGTAGGCTTTAAAGTCTTTCAAGGCTCTGTATTATTAGGATATTCCAACCGCAACATACTTTGGAATAGCAATAAACTACAATAGCTGTTTAACGAAAAACACTAAGGAATAATGCTATTCTGTCCCTAGGAAAGGTTTTCACCATTTTGTGCAGCTTCTCACAAGCACTGACTAATTACAACTTTGATGTGCACTGGCCTGGGTCCAAATAACTGAAATCCCACAGGACTGTCATTTTTCAGAATCTTTATCAGAGCAGCAAAAATGTCTGTATCTTCTTCTTCAAAGTGGCTTCAAAATCTAAAGCCGAAGGGAAAACCACATGATTAGACTCTTTCAGTATCCAGTGGTCTAGGTCACACGTAAGACCTTAGTAGAAAACATTTAATATGTGATAACTGTAATTAAGAGCAGAATTTTAGTAAAATACTTTCAGCACCTTGTTAAGTTCTCCTCATTTATTTTATATGAACATGGAAAGGAGAAGATTGCATTCTCATAAAAATGGTTGGTTGATTAAATTGCCTCTTTGGCAAAGTAGGAACCCTATTAACATTTTTTCACTATAACCTTTCTAAAATTAGAAGAAGAAAAATGCTTTAGTCAACTAAGCTATCTCATTGTAAAAAAACCTTCAGATGTCTAGAAGAGGCATTTTATATAAGTTTGTTAAGAAACTGATTGTCTGATATTAAAAATAAATCAACTTCTGGGGATTTAACCATCACAACAAAAGGTGCATTTATGTCAAATAGATTTCAAACATGCATGCCTGATTTGTTCTGCGTATTTAGTTTAATACCAGTGGTTTGGAGACTCAGCACAATAGCTTTTACTCAGCATTCGTACATATTCAGTTGCTATAACAATTGTTTTCCATTATAATTGATCTTGCCTGTTCCCTTTCAGATCAGTGCAATGTGTGTTCCTGATTCATGCTTCTACCCCGCCCAAGTCTCCCACTGAAATACTCAAAGATTAACTGGGTCTCCATTTCTTGATGTTCTTGATCCGTGACAGGATGCCCTCCTTGAGCTCACTGTGGGCGAACACAGGGTACCAGCTGCAGCACGGCAGTGGCTGAGAGAAAGCAGCAGCCTGTGGTATGCAGGTCATGTCGGGTGAAGTGAGGGCTACCCTGCTGCAAAGTTTAAGCCCTTATGTTCCCATGGGAAAACTACTCAGCCTTTAAGTCTTTGAAAAACCTGCTTTCACACATCAGCAGTGAGGAGCTGGAGGTTAGCAGCTAAGTGTGCCAAGGACCAGCTTTGGATTTAGCTTGCTCCACCCTCACTACAGTGCCTGGCGGGGGACTTTGATCATGGGTTTAATTTTCTGTGACACAGAAAATGAGAGCTGAGGATGACTTTTCTTGTGCTCCCCCAGCTGGAGGGACACCCCACTGAAAAAAAGTCAGGAGAGGAGATAAAGACTCTAGGATCAGGTACCATAGGGACAGAGGGGGTTTTTTTGGAGGTGGCGAGAGTTCTGGGAGAAAAGACCCAGCCATGGGGAGTGTTGGAGAATGGGAGCCGAAAACAGTGCAGATGGGATCTAAGGAGAGGAGAGCTCTTTAGGAGGGATGTAAAGGAAAGGAAATGTGGGGAATTGGACAAGGGAAAAATGCCATGAGCAGGATGGCAGGGCAGAGCTGGCATGGGGACTAGGGAGGCACAAAAACAGAAGCCACCAGGGTTAGAGGGGCCTGGGGAATAAGGGCCCTTGTGAATGAAAGATGCTCCCTTGGTGTTAAGCCTGAGACATGACCCAAGATGCCTGCCATTTCGGTGCCCAGCTGCTGCTGTCAAACAAAGTGAGGCAGTGCCAGGCAGGCAAGACCTCCCATGGCTGTGACTAACTGCAGGACCTCCAGTGCTTGGCTTCTGACCTTGCGCGGTTCTGGCAGGCTCCTTTCCTCACCCTGTTTGGACATGGGCAAAGGAGCTACCGGGAGCAGAAGCTGGACACCTCCTGTGCCTTTTATGTGTCTGGTACCAGAGGAGTGATCAGCAGCCAGGACTTACCCCTGCATGTATGCAGAGGGTCCAGAACGGCTTCCCTGCTGGAGAACCACGGGATGCCATGAGGTGTCATGCCAACAACTGAAAATAAAACAAGCTGATGTCTGCTATTTTTAAAAGTTTAGGGATCTGCACACCAAGAAATGTCTCCCCAAAATCTTCCTGGAGACAGAGTGCTGCGAAGGCTGTGTCAGAAGAATTGCCAGAATCAAGAGCATGTGTATATTCAGCAACCCCTTCTTCATGGCACTAACGGACTGTGCTTTGGGGACAGATTACAGTTTTGTAGGGCAGAAAGCAGTTGTCCAAACACCTAATTTTGCCTCACTTTGAAACAGTTTCACTTGCTGAAACAACTTAGAAAAAGATGAATGACTGAAGGAGGGAGCGCAGGCATGGGAAGAACAGTCTCACGTTGAAATGCTTTAATGCCCAAGAGAACGAAAATCTGTGCTTCCCAGTTGCCATCACTTCACCTGGGAATTCAGACTCTGTCAACGAGCTTTTGAAACCAGGTGGTCCAAGAGCCTGTAATATTTCTAGGGCAATTTAACTTAAATTTGGCCCAGTACTCACTACAATAGCAAGCAGAATAATCATGATGGTAAGTAACCGTCAGAGTATTGTCATGAGGACAAAGGGCCAAAGAAGTAAAAATTTACCCTTTTTTGCAGAACGAACAATTCAGGGTTTGGTGTTAGAAGAATATCTGATGTCTGTGAACTCTAATGACAATTTTGAACTTATTTCAGGGACATTTTGTGCTAAATGTTTCTCTGTGCTACAGAGAAAAAAAAAAAGCTCACACTAATGGTATTTGTTGCTAGTACTGTGCAGGAAAAAGGAACAAACAAAGCAAAACAAAAAACTTCACTGTTCTCCAAGACAGGAGGGTAGAAGCAGGTATTTGATTACCTCAGACATGTTAAAGCTGGAATAAGTTCTTGCAATATCTTCTCTATAGGAACAGAGATAAAATAATGATAGAAAAATGACCAAAAAAGTGGACACATAATCATTAAGAACATAGAAGGCAAATATGAGGTCTCATGGATAATGGAGTACAGTGTCCCTATCTGAAAACTTTGTACTTTAGGATTGAAAAGATTTTTTTTCTTAAATGGAAAAAAGCCCAACCCAAACCTAATACTTTTCAGCTTTCATAGTTCATCACAAAATGGCATTTTTAGGTCATCCAATGGAGCTGGTAGGAAGTATATGAGTAAGCAGTTCAAGAAGAATCAAAAATATATTGAAAGGCAAATCCTTCCAAGAATATTCAGCAGTAATATTACTTATTGCTTTGTGGTAAATCTAAATGCAGCTACTCAGCTATCCTCCTCAGCACACCATGGCACTAAAGTAATTACATCACCAAATGAGCTTTTGAATCAAAAGTGAAAGGTTTACTAAAGACAATAGCAAGAAAAGTGGAAACATCACTGTTGACTTTTGTAACCTGTTTTAATTCATGTAATCCAAATCCTGGTGCTTTTTTTCTTCTTCCTCCCCCCCCCCCCCCCGGGAAAACTGTTTGAAAGTAATTAACATAGTATGGCAGCGTTTCGAATCATCCACTTGGATGGTTTTTGTTTTGTGGGTTTTCTCAGAACTATTCGTTTAACTTTCTGCCTCGGCAGTACCTTGCATATGCCTTGCTGACAAAAAATTTCCATTACCATTTTTAAAGAACTGACGCATATGACCCCAAAGTCTCATTTCTGTGTGATAATACAGTATTTGTATGTCCACCATTAAATACAGAGAGCTAGATTAGAGTTCTTGGTTTTTTCATGTGGATTAGTTGCCATTTATCAGTCCTGAATATTATTTGATCTTCACCCAGTCATTCAGTACTGTGAATTTCCTGCATCTCTGCATAGCAGCTTTAGATTTGACTATTCTGAATGATTCCATATCCTCTGCAAAACCTGTTCCCTCACTATTTACCTCTTTCCTTTATCATTTGTGAATATGCTGGACATGACAGGTCCTACCACATATCCTTGAGAGTCTCAATAAACTGCTGAAATGTTTATTTACTAATATATGTGGTTACAACAGGACAGAGACAAAAAATCTTTTGCTTAATAGAGGGACAACTTCTTTAGCAGCTTTTGCTGAAAGCCCTTGTCAATCTTTTTTGTTAAGTCCATGTATACTAGCTTGGCAGGTTCACTTTACCAGTAAACTGCCATCTTCAGAAAACACAGTTTTATAAGACATTCCTATGACTCATCCTAAATTTATCATTTAATCCATATTTTTTAATTCCATTCCTCATTACAGTTCCTCGCCAATCTGGCTGGTGCTGAAGTCAAAAGTAACTGGTTTGTCTTTCCTGAGACGACGTGAGTTGCTCTTTGAGACACTGGTGCCATATTAACCATTTTTATGAGGCTGGGTCAAGCAGCGTGTTACTTGTGAGATAGTTTGACAAGTTCACAAATCTGAATTTCTTTTAAAAAATAGCAGCTCTCAGATGTTTGCATTCAGTTTATTGATTTCTGAAATGCCTGCTGTTGATAACTCTGATTGACACAATTCCCCACCATTCTCTTCTCTGCTTTTCTGCGTCAATCATAAATTCTCCACCTTCCTTTGCAATAAATAAGGATCAAAGCTTTTCACCTTCATTCTCCATTCATCCTACTCACTGTGGCAAACTCTTGCTGTCTGATACGTTTGAAGTAGTTTTTATTATTATCACTTATGTCTTTATCAAGTTGCTCCTTCTATTGTTTTTTTGGCTGCCCTATTGTTCATTGATATTTAATTTGCTACAATCCATTATCTTCTTCTCAAGTGGCTACCACTTCCATTTTTAAGAGTGTGGGGGTTTTTAACTTCTAATGCCCTCCTTTACTCCTCTGTTCAGCTACACTAGCTTTGAGGTGTGGGAATGGTCCTCTTATGGCCTAAGTTTCTACTATAATATTTTTTAATAGCATTTGACCTCATTACCTGCTCCTTTTAAACAGCTCTTTAACAAGCTTCCTTATTTTAGGGTAGCTTTTCTTTTCTAATGTTTCATTCTACTGTGAGGAACATTCTTTGTTTTCCCTTTCAGTACCAATGTTAATTCTTATACCGTATGGTCTCTGTTGCTCTTCTATACATACATCCTGAGCCTCCAGTTCTGGGACCTGCTCAGAGCTAGTAGGTTCTTGTCCTTTTGTAGCAGACATTAATGGGGTGATTTCATCTTGAAATTAAATTTAGCCAGGGTATATGAGGTATCTGATGTCTCCCAATGCTGTTTTCTGTTTTCTGCCCTGATTTGCCTCCTTCCAAAATTATTTTCAGCACAACTCTCAGACCTCACTCCCAATGACAGACTTGCGGGAGGAAGACAAACTGTGCTTAGAAACGTTCATCTTGCTGAACTTTCTACAAATCATCTCCATGAAGAAAGACAGACTTGAAAGACTGCAGAGTGGAAGGCAGATGATACAAGTATGCAGAGCTTTTACCTCTTTTCTGCCTGCCAGGAAATACCTCCTCTCTCTGCCTGCACTTCCAGTGCTCATCACTTCTGCTGTATTTACCTGATGCTCCAGAACAATAAAAACACTCACAAGGAAAAGTTACCCAGTTCACATGGTTTAAACCAATTCAGGACTGAAGAGTTTTATTAATTTAAGAAAATACAATTAACTGGCAATCGGCATACTACACATCCAGGATGAATACTTGCCACTCCCTATAACCTGCTGATCGCCATGCTGGTGAGAAAGCCCACCACAAGGTTGCATATGCATGTTCGAGGTACAGGTCCCTACTTGCTGCACCCCATAATCCACTAGCCAGTTGAGTGCTATTCACAGCATCCAAAGGGGTGGAGGTGCTCCACCCAGCTCAGCAAAGGTTGAGATGGCAGAAGGGCAGCTTCTGGCAGGTTTTGACTCCTGCTGTTTCCACTTCAATATCACTGCTGCTATTAAAAATGTTCATCCTTCTTGTGTGCTTCTTTTCAGCCTTACTCTTTCTTCACTTCTAAAGTTCCTTTGAAATCTCACAGTTACACTTTGATCTGGCTGATGACCATCTTCCTCTTTAATTTGACTGGTTTGGGGCCAATGCTCCCCAGAGAGTTTTCTGTATTTGATACATGCACGCACTGTGCACACTTTTACTCCTAGATTAAAAGCTGTGGTTATGCAGGCCACTTAAGAGTGTGCCGTGCAGGCACCCCCACAAAAGCAAGTCAGGGATCTCTGGCTCTCCGTCCTGCCCTTTGCAAAGGAAGAACAGACAGTGAGTCATTACTGTGCATATTTTCTAGAGGGCAGAGGTAAATCAGTCCAGGTGAGCATAAGAAAGGTGCCTGCTTCCTTTTGCATCTCTCTGGAATATCCTGATACTTGTCTCAAACGTAAGGCTTTTCCTTTGATGTCCTATGTGAACCCAGTGCTCTTCCCCCGATCCTTAGTAAGAGTCTCCTGCAGATACGTTGTATTTGGTGCATGGAACAGAAGACTATTGACTAGCTGCAAGTTAGTTTGTGGTGTCCCTATGGCTTTTCTAACTTACTTCATTTGATTAGTCAGGAACAGTCAATGGAGAATGGAGACACAGAAGAACTGTCATCCTGTAGCTGCTCCCAGTAGGCTTCATTCCTCCCATGCCAAGAGCGAAAGTGGTACATGATCTGCCTTCGGTCACGTACTGCCACTGGGGATTTCTCCTCTACGAGGGGAGATCTTGTTGGCAGCGTAGCTGAATCCAGGCTACTTTCCTTATGCAGATCAGGCACTGACAGCTCACCCTTCATTCTTATGGCTGGTTCAGCTTTGCGTACTTTCCAAGTTATTGTGTGACAAAAACCTAGTGTTTTTTCTTTTATTTTAAGCAGAAGATGGTATTCATAAATATCTATGAACCCACATTGAAAAAACATAAAAAGAGGATTTTTGAGGTTCTCTTTCACTTATTTGATCCATAACACAGAAATTCAAGAAGACAAATGGCTGCAAAAGTAATAACGATTTTATGACATGAAAACAATGGAGTCAGTTATTATGGTAAGTCTTGTGGTTGCCCGCTGAGGAAAGTAAGGGATTACTGACACAAAGTGGTTAGCAGGCTGAAAATGAACTTACAGTACATTAGTTGATCCACACTAAATCTGGCACAGGGTAGCTTGCTCCAAAGCTGCCTCACATTTCTGTGTGCACTGAAACAGAGAAAAGCCTCTGAAGTTTCCTTTAGAGACTCCTAACTTCCTTAAGAGACCAGGAAAAGGACTGACACTACTGAAGAGAATTGGCTGCAGAAGGAGGAAGGTAGCAGCACTTAACACTGAAAGAAAAAAGTTTTAAGCAAAGTGTCAGAGCTCATAAAACGTATTAGCAAATAAAGTACATTGTGGAAACAGGAAATGAACATAGTTTTTGTAATAAAGTTTTCTCTCCATGACTATAAAATAATCAGCTTGATGAAATGCAGGTGGGACATTTATCTTCTTCCTTTACAAGATGTCGTGTGAACTTCCCTCTCCTGCCAATTAGGACTGATCTTCTTCACTTCATGTTTCCATTCTAACAATGAAGTAATAGAATCTGACACATAACTTGCTGAAATAATTTTTTCATTAGACTGCATCAGAACTTGTCAATACCTTAAGCTAGTAGGCAGGTCATTGTTTGCAATGATATGTAGCAGTGTTGTCACATGGCTATAGCTCTTCATTTAGTATTTTTATAAAAATAAGCTATTCTGCAAAATAAACATGCTTTGGAGAAGGTTTTGGAGTTCAAGTTGCCAGCAAAGTTAAGTGGCCTGTGGCTAGAGGTAAGCACTAGATGATAAATTGCTTTGATACAACTGTGATATCTGGTCTGGTTTTGAATTGTTGCTTTTTTGAGACAGAAGTGAGATGCATCTGCTTTCAGAGACAAGCTAAGCCGCATTTATATTAAAGCCAATTAAAAGTGTAGGCAAGCTAGCATAACAACATTCTCTTTCTGACCTGTGCTTCCTCAGAAAATGTTTTCCTTTTCGTTGTCTTACAAGGGCTGTAATTCCAACATATTTTTAAAAATTATCTCATCAAATCATTGATTTGATCTTCCAAGGTAAAGGTCAGTGCTGGGCCTACGCACAAACACAAATACACTTTACATTATGTAATTTCTTCCCTTCTGTTTTCAGGGATTTCATTTATACCTTGTCCTCCCTTGTTTACTTGTCTGCTTGTAATTCTGTCTTTTGTTTTACAGTCAGCTTGTAGGGTCCTTAGGGACAGAAATCATTCTTTGTTCTGAATCTGGGTAGTGTCTCACTCAAGGGCGTCAGGGTCTAGGACTGGAAACACTATGGTGCAAAGCCACCAGACCTTCAAGTACTCCCATCGTACAGATTTTTGCACCTCAGGGGCAAGGGGAACAAGTTTGGTTGGGGTAACTCAGGTAGAATTGACCCTGCTTTGCTCTGTGTGGAGCTACCTGCTTCTGAGCTAGACAATGAAGCTTCCATTGCAGTCAGTTAAGATCTGATTCAACTGACCAAATGGTGGTATCTGTTTTCAAGTTATGTGATTTGCTTACTGGTTTCTACTAGATCTACAGTGACTACAGATGACGTGTAAACAGGCTTATTATATGCAGACACTGATCTATGCAGACACCTGAGTGTGGGTCCTTACACTCAGTTGAGTAAATGTCACACTTTATGTCTTCGTTAGTATCTGCCTGCAAATGCAGGCAGTGCACATTCCTTAATTTTGAACCTGCCAGGATAGTAAAAGTTCAGTGCTTCTGGTCCACTATCCCAAATTAATGAGGATAGACTAAAACCATGACATGATTGGCCTGACCTAATCACAGTGGAATGATGGAAAGAGAGGTCAGCTGCATTTTTGGCAGAACTATAGTAAGTATAGTCCTCTGAGCACACAGATGCATAGAAAGATACAGCGTATGTGATGGAAATAAATGGTATTTTTTAGAGCTTGACCCAATGACTCACTGATTGCAACTGAGACCATTTCTACTGACTTCAGCTGCTGGTGGATCAGGGCTTTTAACATGGTGCTGCATCACAAGTTCCCAATGCTGCAGCTGTTCATGACAAAGGCAAGAGCAGAAAAAAAATGAGCAAATAAAAGGAACCAATCATACAAATTTACAATATTCTGAAATTAACTAATAACAGTAATAGTCCTCCAGTAGCTCCATGGCTTCCTTGATAGGAATCTGAAACACACCTGAAGTCATGCCACACAAATTTGTGCTCAGAAGGTAGATCTTCATCACCTGTTCCTGACATGATGCAGAATCTGTGTGTTTTTATAATACTAGTTAACATAAATGCATAAATAAATACATTTTAAAAATAAATCAAGTCAGGCAGTCTTGAACATGAATGCATAGCTGTAGTTATGAAGTGTGCTGGTCAAGATTTCCCCAAAAGATCAAAACAGCCTCAGTAATTACTCTGGCATTGAGGCACAAATGGATATCTAAAAGTTTCTAAGCAAAATGGAGAAGCTTATAATCCATTCTGAATGTAACCAAAGGACAATTACAGACCATGCCAAGCCACTAATAACCTCACAAAAGCATGAAAAAATTTGAGAACAGAAAACCATTAGGGGAGCCTTCTGAGCAGGAAACACCAGGTATACAGAAAAAAAAAAACCCTCTAAACATACACTTCCATAGAAATCTGTGAAAACTAGAAGAGAAATCTAGCTCTAAGGGAGGGTTAGTAACAAAAAAGTTAGCATTTTCCACTTTATTCTGTATTTTCTTCTCAGTGATTGGAGTCCATCCTTCTAATACTACCCATGCGTTCACTAATCTATTGCAATGACAGATAAGTAGGCATCTTAATCATTTCTATGCAGAGTTATTGTTTTCCCCTCTGAAGTAAAACTATTACTTTAAAAAGTCAGTGCTAATAAAGAAGTTAAATTAACTGCCATTAGAGTGAATTCAAGCAGCATGAGGCTCCAGCGCAACCTTCCAGATCAATTCTTTCCTCTTTAGGGTACTCAATTGTACTTGCATCATTGTAGCACCAGTATCCACAGCACTGCCAAAAGTCACAGAGTTTATCTTCATTTTATTATGACTGCAATTTTTCCTTTGGCTCCTGAAGTAATTTATTGGAAGGTTTCAACAAGCAACCATATAACCGCAATAGCCCGAAATGGCTATGGTCTTAAGCAGTCTTAATAACTGGCAAACAAGCAAAATATCTAAGGTCAGTGTCTCCATAAAAATTAAAAATAGAGACAACCTCACATCAAATAGCAAAGCTTCAGACTTTTTGTTGGATCTTAAAACAATAAAAATCCAGATCAAAACTTATGGACTACTGTAACCCAAATAACACACCCATTTACTGGCAGCTTTCCTTCAGCTACAAGAAATGAGGCTCTTTATGGGAAGCATCCTAATTTTGAGGCAGACTAGTCATGAGAAACCAATGTTTCTGATTGTGTTGAATATATTAAGACTAAACTTGCAGCAAGCTAGCTTTCCATCAGACATGGTCAGCCGAAAGGTATCATTAAAGAATGAAAGGGAAAATTAGTGTAATATTATTTAACTCTGCACATGTTTGTAAGCCATAAATTCTAAACATTCCTTTCATTTCAAAGAGAATGTGAACAAATCTTTCAACACATCATTCAAAAATATATACAAGCCCAAAATTTGTCAGAATCTTCTGACGAACTAGATTTGATGCAAAACTATAGAATTATTGCAACAAAGACTCTTAATGGAAATGGACCCAAAAGTGTCTCTGGATGCAATTTCTAGAAAAATTAGCTGTGAAAGGAAGAGAGAAAAGCAACCTGATAGGAGAAGTTGCCAGCAAGAAACTAACCCTGCTGCAGGGTTGGTTAAAAAGAAATTACTTATTAAAATTATGTAATCTAAAACTAATTACTGTACTTTTAACACTATTAACAAGATAAAAACCTTTACTGCACTAGTTAATTTACATAGTCTAGGCACTGCATAATATTTGTAATTACATGTTTCTCTTGAACTTCTTAATCTATATAGAAACTATTAAAACAAGCCAAGTGAAATAACATGTGGACATTGGACCTTTGTACTCTTGTCATGCCACAACATGTACCAAAGTGGTCATCCTGAAGACAAAAGGCTAAGGACTCAGCTCATTCAGGAAACAGAGGAGGCATGAACAATTTAAATGTTAAATTAACACCAAAAAATCAGTGTAAACTTGTTGCATATGGTCATGGGGGAAGCATTTTTTAGCCCACTAAAATAAAACTTCAGTACAGTCAATCAGTTAAAAGGATAAGCAGAAATCTCACCACATGAAGAAATGAGTGATCAAAGACTTGTTGCATCAGAACATCTGTTTCTTTGATCATAAATTAAGAAATACAGTGTATTACTCTGAAAAAAAAATGGGATTTGTGTGTAATCCTGGATTTCATCATTAATCTCATTTTCTCATGTATGGAATAAAAGCATGTTCTTGCAATTGGAAATGTCTAGGAAGAGAATGCTCCTGCCAAAAATGAAAGCTGGCTTTCCTGTTTTTGCCTTTTTTTTTTGGCTTTTTTCTTTTTTTCATGGGTCCTACTACTTTTGCAAAACACATTGAAGGGTGCCTGTTATGCCTCTGTATAAATTAGAAATAATTTTTGAAACTGTAAATTCTTTGCAAAATATAACTCCTTGTTTTCTTAGCTAGTCTTAATCTTACACACATATACTAGACTATTTTTTAAATTTTCAGTTTAGTTTGACAAAAAAACCTGGAATGAATAACAAAGGTGTTGTTACTTAAAGCCTGTATTTTTATTTAATTATTGTATGATCGTAGTTTCCTATAAAAACACTGAGAAACACTCCCCCATTTTTCTAACTCTGAGAAACTGAAATTCTGAAGTCTCTCTTCACTTGATTAGCCAGTAGCCTGGGAGACATTCAGCTCCAGATGGAGACTCTAGTTAGTTTATCTAGACTACTCTAGATGAAACTGAGATGTCTACATGTGAGTTACAGGTTTAAAGCTCCATTATAGCTGACGGAGTCTAAAGTTCTCAACCTCAAGTGCATGTATAGGTACGTGCCTACTGTGAGCAGGATCCCACCTGCAAGTTATTTAGGAACTCATTCCATCTTTACTTTCCAATTGAAATACCACCAGTGCCCAGATTAAAGTCACATTTAAATATAATTTTGTCATTCATGTCCAGTAGTTTTATTCTCCGGTGAGAGACAAAACTTCCAGAGAGTCCGATTTATGAAGAAATAGCTACCTAGATGGCTGTGGTCAAAGTGAGACGTGCAGACATCCACAAACCTTCCTGTATCAAATGAAAGTAGGATTAAAAGAGCAGCTTCTGTGACCTTGTTAGGCGCTGTTTGCTGGTCTCAAGAATAAAGCTATGAGCACTAGATTTGATGCTGCCACTGGCACCTGCTCAGTGGTTTCAGCAGCTTTCTGTGTCTCAGCAGGGAGACTGCACCTGCGAATTATCACTCAGCTGCTGACTGTGGGTTTAAGAGCAGCAGTAGCCTACGGTCCTTGTATGGTGATGATTTTGAGCAACCTTAGTAATCAGGATTTGTAATAAATTCAGAACTAGTCCCCAGTTAGTCACCCAGCTCCTGGTATTTGGAATGTTGCTGCTTTTCTAGCCCTCCTGCTGGGTCCCAGTCACTAGCCAAAACCAGCACCCTGGTTGGTTATGGAGAATATTTTTCTCCAGTGCTGTGACCGATGTTTGCCAGAGCAGTGTTTTTCAATAAACTGCATAAGCACGTTCTTGAAATTTGCTGCATTAGTTATGCTGCATTTTGTTACTAGGGCAGCTTACTTCAGGGGTGGTTATGGAATCAGTTTTGACAAAGGGGAGAAAGTTCAGGCTCAGACATTCCAACGAGGTAGCATTCCCCAAGCACGTTAAGTTAGGTAGTTTTTTCCTTACACTCCAAATCTAAAAGAAAAACACAGGTGTTTCATGAAACAAAACTCTAAGTAAACTCTGTTTGATTCATGTGTTACATTCCTGAACTCTGGATTAGCTGAATTTGAAGACTGCAGTCTTTGTTGTAATCTTTTTGCCAGGGCCCAGACCCTTCTGTTCTCACAGCAGACAGACAGAACATATAAAATAACAGAGACCATGACACCTCGCTGGGTGGGGAACTGCTCCAAGCTCTGCAGCTGTCCACAGCTATTATGCACATTTCTGTAACTTACCTAAGGTTCACATTATTACCAGTTCCACCCAACTTGGCATTGCAGATTGGGATCACTTACAGCACCTAAGAGAAAAATGAAATTTCTAGAGCAGCATAAATTCTAATACTCACAAAGAGGATTTCATAAGACTTTTTTTTTATTATTAAAATGTTATTTTTAAAATCCAGGTTCTACAAAGGACAGTCTGTAATACAGAACTAATTAATTCACTTAAAATGTCTGAGATCTGACAAACTATGAATTAATAATGATAGCTAGTCTTTTATGTCAAATCAATCTCACCACTTTCCTTCCCCCAGGAAAGTTCATGACATTTTGCTGTCTGCTTCAAGTGAATTCACTGGACTTTAAGCATACAAGTTCAGCAGTGGGCATTTTTGAACCCTACATTGCCTTTCTCAGCAATGTGATAGCTCAAAGTGATGGCTCAACAACAGAACTCAGAGAGTTGTGATCAACAGGGCAGAGTCTGGTGGATGGAGGCCTGTCACTAGTGGTGTTCCCCAGGGGTCTGTGCTGGGTCCAGTCCTGTTCAACATATTCATCGGTGACCTGGATGAAGGGTCAGATTTTTCTGTTTTTCAAGTTTGCGGATGATACCAAGCTGGGAGGAGTGGCTGATACACCTGAAGGCTGTGCTGCCATCCAGCGAGACCTGGACAGGCTGGAGAGCTGGGCCCAGGGGAACCTCATGGAATTCAACAAGAGCAAGTGTAGGGTCCTGCCCCTGGGGAGGAACAACCCCAGGCACCAGTACAGGCTGGGGGCTGAACTACTGGAAAGCGGCTCTGCTGAGAAGGCCCTGGGAGTGCTGGTGGGCAGCGAGGTGACCCTGAGCCAGCACTGTGCCCCTGTGGCCAAGAAGGCCAATGGTGTCCTGGGGTGCATTAAAATGAGTGTGGCCAGCAGGTCGGGAGAGGTTATCCTCCCCTTCTACTCTGCCCTAGTGAGACCACATTTGGAGTACTGTGTCCAGTTCTGGGCCCCTCAGTTTAAGAGGGATGCAGAACTTAAGCAAGTCCAGCGGAGAGCTACCAAGATGATCAGGGACTGGAGCATCTCCTTTATGAGGAAAGGCTGAGAGACCTGGGTTTGTTCAGCCTGGACAAGAGAAGACTGAGGGGGGATTTCATCAATACCTACAAATATCTAAAGGGAGTGTGTCAGGACAATGAGGCTGGACTCTTTTCAGTGGTGCCCAACAGCAGGCCAAGGGGCAATGGGCATGAGTTGGAACACTGGAAGTTCCACCTCAATATGAGAAAAAACTCCTTTCCTGTGAGGGTGCCAGAGCAGTGGAACAGGCTGCCCAGGGAGGTTGTGGAGTCCCTTCCCTGGAAACACTCAAACCCCGCCTGGACGTGTTTCTGTGCCCCCTGCTCTGGGTGTGCCTGCTCAAGCAGGGGGGTTGGACGAGATGACCTCCAGGGGTCCCTTCCAACCCCTACCATTCTGTGATTCTGGAGTCTGTGGCATTCATTTGTTTGTGATTGGGTATGGGGATCTCTGGGCTGTTACTGTGTCCCTAGTGGGTACACTTCCAGTAGCCACAATGAGAGCAGGATCAAGCAATTAGGAGTAAAATAATATGGGGGGGGGAAGCATGTGACTTAGGGTAAAAGAGAAATAAACTATATGTTGCTATAGGCTGCAAAATGGAGCAAGGAGAAAACCAAGGAAGAACGAGGATAGTCCATCATCCAGGGCTGAATTTCAAAGACTGACCTATCCAAAGGGAGAGAGAAAGAGGACTTGGTTTTATTAGCACAAACACCGTCTGCACAGAAGCAAAGAAACTTCTGGCTTCCCCTTTGGGAAATCAAGGGCAAAGGGTCAGACCCACAAAAGAAGTTGGGGACAGTAAATTCCATATTGTAACCCTAATCCTCCTCTGCCTTCATCCGAAATGACTGCCAGACTCTGTTTAAAGACACGACTTGTGGTCCGACTTTTTTTTCCCCTTGGTGTCCATGTAATGTAAAGTGTGGGCATGGTCCTGGGAACAGAGGCTTGAAGGGTCCCAAAAAGTTTTGCTCAGTCAGAGATTTCTGCCACAAAGTATATGGTTTTCCACAAAAGGAATGATGGAGACTGCCCCTACCCAGGACTGCCTACAGACCTTTTCCTTAATGCATTATCTAAAGGTGAGATTTGTGGTTTGAGCCTCTGAGACAGTAGAGGACTGAGCTCAACAAAATACCCCAGCCTCCCCTACTAACTTAACACAACGTACTTGCTAATAACTCCCTACAACCACATTTCCTTCACCACCACCCTAGAAACGACGTGGAATCCTCCCCAAACTGCTGCGTCCTGGTGACTGACCTGAGGCATCCCCTGCTGCCTTCAGACCCTATCAAGAAACCATCTCGTGACCCCACCAGCACAGCCGTTAGTGCCTGAGAAAACAGGAGGAGCTGCCTTAAAAGTCAGCACTGCAATCAAGCAAAACAATTTGGGCTTTTTAAATAGCATATTCTAAAAAAACTGGAAGAACATGCTCTGTGCTGATCTGCTTTCCAAATACCTATTGCCTGCTCCTCATTAGTGCACATTAACACAAGCTGGGGAGACAACCTGGCATTACAAAGGACACTGAGGGATTATGAGCTGCTATGGTTTGTAAAGGTAAATTTACATTTGAGTGCAGGCAGGGGACATCAGATATCTCTGTTCCCCCTGCAGGGGTTTTTGGAAATTACACAATATCAGATCATGCAGTAGAAAATGCTTTCAGGCCTGGAGCATGAGGTAAGGAGTCAACTAAGCAACAAAGAACACAAACGTGATATACTCCTGAATGACTAGATAGATCCTGACTCACTAAGAAAGGGATTTTTTTTTTAATCCTACAGGGTGTTTTACTGATGGCACTTTCATATTCACACATGTGAATGGTAAGCATTTCATTTATTTTGAGTTACACCATTGAAAAAAGAGCTATTCAGCACTCAGCTTTGGCAGATGTAGCTGAGGATTCAGCAAGGAGTGACTGCAATGTACTTTCACATACCTGAAAAAGCCTCAGATGGATTCCAGAGAAAATAGAGTTCATGTTTTTACTTCCAGTATTGTTTTCTGAGCAGTAGGAAGAAATGCTCAAAGAGCACTGTCTGCAGGACATGGGGTGTTTTGCGTGCCCTGAGCCCAGGGACTTTGCTGGGTATTCCCTGTATCCAATAGTTTGTGGCAGGGCTGAGCAAATGAAGTCTTGAATTGGTTATGTGAAGAGCTTTCTCCCTTGCTGCAAGCAGATTGTTGTAAGAGGTCCTGCTTTTAACTTCCTATGTGTACACAGATGAAGGATAAGTCTACCCAGTGAAATGAAGGCACAATTCCAGCACATTTGACTATAGTTATTCTCGGTGCTCAGACAGATAACAATAATATTTGAGTCTTAGTGTGAAACAATTTCACTGTGATCTAAGCTAATATATTTTTCTTTGCATTTGATAGAGGCTGAGCAGTACGAGTACTCCATTATATCTGAGCTGTGGAAGCTTGAATGCATGTAAGAGCCCTAAGCAACAGTGATAATGAAAGTTGTGGAGGGAGGGTGGCATGGCACCTCTGAAGGGCTGTGCTCAGAGCACAGACATCCCCAGTCCAAAGGCGTTTGGCCCTTGATGATCAGCTGATAATGAATCCCATCATATCCTCACCACCACGCTATGTGGTGAAGAAACCATCTGTTCTGCAGGGTAGGTGTCCGCATCGTTGTATGCCAGGTTAGGACAGAGCCTCCCCTGCGGAGTGGCGGGTAACGCCACCTCAGGCTTTGGCTGCACTGACAGCTAGTCTGCACTGGTGGACACGAATACCCACTTCACATCTAATTGTCATTGTATCCAAAGCCTGTGTTTCTTTTTCATTCAGTGAGAGGAAAGGCAATATGATTTGGCTGTTCGTCTGAGTTCAAGTAGCATAAATCACTGGCTGATGCACATGGAAACAAATGAGCATCTTCCCCTGTCAGAAGGAAAGTCTGTGGGGAATGACAGGTAGTGCTGGGCCTGTTTTGTACCAGGGAGCCTCTGAAAGTCCTTCCGCTCTCCTTTCCTATGAGGCTGTGCTGTACTGAGGACACATTGCTAAGGGATAGTTTGAATGGTGACAATGTACAAGTTGCTTTAAAATGCTGAATAATTCACATGTCAGTATATGGACAGAAAGCTCCAAATTATCTCACACTCAGATGAAAGATGAACACCCTTATTATGAGAAAGTAATTGATATAAGGTTCACTCATATGGTGGACTCCTTGTATGAACCCAGCCTGACCAGATGGATACACAGTTCCAGTTGCAAGTAATGGTATTGCTGCTGATTT
Source organism: Phalacrocorax aristotelis (assembly GCF_949628215.1). Lineage (NCBI taxonomy): Eukaryota > Metazoa > Chordata > Aves > Suliformes > Phalacrocoracidae > Phalacrocorax > Phalacrocorax aristotelis. Next base: position 73,224,495 of record NC_134279.1, on the reverse strand, counting down.
CAAATTATTTCAAGAGAAGACATCCTTGTAATCTGAATACATACATAATCTACATTTATAGATCTATATCATACTGCTATTTTGTGCAGAAACTCAGATTTACACAACAACATTTAATAAATATCAACTCTTGCCTTTATCTGGATCGTCATATACATTGGAAGAATTTCAAGCCTTACTTCACTTAGTTTTACAGTTGCTAGGATGCACAGAGGCACCGTGGAGTCACTGCTCTCATGCTGGAATTCATCTAATCCCCCTAAGGTAAAACAAATGTCACAGGTAGCAGCCAGGTCCTCCTCTGAAATACCTCCACTGTATGTATGTTCTGCGGCAGGAAACAGTGCCAGCCTGCGCTGAGGCATTTTGACTTTCGTTACATGTTGCAACGATATTTCCAGCACCCCCATTAAAAAGCGTGGGCTCAGCTCAGTTCCTGAGCCTGTTCCAAGCTGGAGAACACATCTTTTCACCACCAGAACCTGCCGTGGCCTCCACTGTCATTTACTAAATTCACATATCTGATTTCACAGTCTTTGCCTCATTAGAATTTTTTCAGAGCTTCAAGCAGAAACCTTTCTGACAACTGACACAGTTTGGATATATCAGGGGGTAAATCTTCCAGATCTAGACTGAGGGATTAACCTGAAACTATCCAGATCCACAGATGCATGTTATGAGTCCCTCCCCCTAATGCTGTCTAGTGGATCAGATCTAGACAGGACCAAAGGTAAACTGTGGCACATGAAGGTAAGAAAATATAAAGGAAGAAATTATATCTCTACAAATCACTCCATTAATAAGGTGGCAAGATTTGGCCAGATCTCCACAAATACCTGGAAAACTGCACAGGCATATGAGACTAGATGGGAATTCTTCCATTGTCATGCCCAGTTTCCCAGGCACATGAGATAATCCTTTATACCTTTTACCTTTATGCCTTCTGCTACTGATTTATCTCCTGGCTCCCCAGCTGTCTTTTCTGACTTTGCCCTTTTCTCATACCACACCCTCTTACCACACAGAGGGAATTCACAGTGTGGAAGGGTGCTTGGAAAGAAGTAATGGGACTTCTGTTTGTGCTATCCTGGTGGACTTCCCCTGTAAGCAGGTGCAGGTTTTCTGTCCAGTAAGAACTGCTGCTGCAAAGTCCACAGACAGTAAGGCCACAGGAGTTGATACATCCATTTTCCAGCTCATAAAATAGAGAGGCGTGGAGCTGAAGTTTCACATTTAGGAAATGTGAATATCACAGATGTTCTGCTCCTATGGCTCAGTCAGCAGATATGCCAACAGCAAGGCAGCTACCAGGCTTCACAAACTTGCTCCTAAATCTGGGTTACCAACTAGTCTGACCATCATGTGGAAGCCAATATAAGATGCAGAGTGCCACAATTCAACCAACAAAATGCAATTATTTGTAAGAAGTAGGAACCTGTTGGATACAAGCCAATGTTTCTGTATTAGCCAAACATTAATAGCTTCTTCAGTACATCGGATGCCTTAGTATTAAGGAAAGGCCAAAAATAACTATAGTTACCCCAGGTGGAATGATAGAAATTTTCTTTCAGACTTATATCCTTAAATTAGCAATTTCAGACCAGCAATGACTGAGTCCCGTCTGAGGCTCACTGATAAACATTGCAGTCCAGAACTCCAGAGTGAGGTATTATTGACCAGACCGAAAACCAAATTTGATCATCTTTGGCAGTTTTAGCAAGGGGGCAAATGACCACAAAAGATGTGACTGGAGTCCCTACTTCTTGGCTGCCCTTACTCTTGCCATGAGGCTTGCATTTAATACTGGTTGACTGAAGGCTACAATCTCTACAAAATACCTATTTTGTTTATTTCTGCTGCCATGTTGGTAGAGGTCCTTAGCTTCTCTATGTATACAGCTTCTGTGTGTTTATTAATCATGAGTAAGGATCACTCCAGAGAAGAGACTCTCTCTACAGGGCTCAGTAGGATGAGGTTTAAGTTCTACCAGATGAACAATGTTAAAGGACCACCACTGTGTGGTTGCTAACGGTTCCAGCAGGGTAATACTACAGAAACATGACTGAAGTAATAACTCCATACTCGTATCTCCATCTCTGTATTGGTGTGGTTCAAGAGTCACTGTGATTTTGCCTAGTTTTGATGGCTGCGCTGCATTCCACTGCCTTAGGCTGAAGCAGCCTCCAGGTACAGTACCAGTTCCAGAGGGCAGGATTCCTCTGTTTGTTCAGAGCTAAAATTCACTACTAAGGGGGCATAAAAATACTGCCTGGCTGTTATCCATGTTACGTCTCGCCTGTAATGAAATAGAGAACTCAGGTTTCCAGTTTGGTCAATCCAGTCTTGCCATAAGCAGTACATTCACTTTAACTTTTTTCCCCAAAGTGAAAGATTAAAATAATCACGTAAGACCCATTCCCTCTGAGCTATGCGTTTAGTTCCTTTAATGGTTTCAGAAGCCACTTCCCTTTCTCCTCCCTCTCGCATCTCCTTTCAAAATCCAATCTTGCTGCTAGGGATTGATTTTCTTCTGTTATTTCCTAATGTTCTGGATAGTCAAAACTGAAGTGTTATTTCTACTTGGCTTGATTCTTCTCCTCTTGAATTAATGAAGTCTTTTCAAGAGGTAAACAGCATGACTACTTAAAAAATACATCTAAATTGAAGGACAAAGCCAGGAAGTGTGACAACAGATCTTCTGATACTCCAGGACCCAATATATCAATTGAAATTGTTTAACCACAAGAATTTGTTGTGGGATCTTGCAGAGAGTGTAGATACAGAGTCTTGAAGATAATTTCACTCATTTCCCATAGGGAAACAGATCTCAATAAGATCACTCCTAACAAAAAGAGAATAACAAATGCTATTTTTACTAACAGCCCGAGGAAACACAGAAGAAATGCTTGCAAGTTATTCTTGACACAGATACAATAATAATAGGCAAGAGAACATTTCCTTTGCTTATGAATCCAAGCCTCACTTTATTGTGATCCTGGTGTTTTTAATAGATAGGTCAAAATTACTTTAAATAATTCCCTGTTCTTCGTGGTGCATTATTTTACATTTTAAATGTAAATTCCCAAGGAGAATGGGAAGGCAAGTGGTTTGCCTCCCATCCAGGGAGAATTTTGCAGTCCTGATCCATTCTGACAATGGTGTGCACATCCTCTGGGTGAGGTGGGGCACATCCATCAATAATGTCACCAGGGTCCGCTGCTTTCAACCACTGATACGCAGTTGAATAACTTCCCAAGGATGCTTCATTGTCCCATTGGCTCATTGTAGTAAATCTATTAGGAGCAATTAGGATCAGCTGAACTAGCTTCTGTCTTAAAACCCCTGTCTTTGCTTTTCCAGTGTGGGGAGGAGCAGAATTAGTATGTGTTTGTCTCACACTTTCTCCAACCCAAAGGCACATCCGTGCTGGTTCCCCTTGCTCCCTCTGCATCTATAGAGGTTTTTCATCACCTCCAAGTCCCGAAGAAGGGATGAATCCACAGATGTCCTTTTCTCTCCTCTGCCGGCACCAAACCTTCAAGGATACACCATAAGGGGTGAGCAGAACCATCTGAGCACCACCTCTGTTCCTCTGGTGACCTTTCTGGTACCACAAAACAGGGCACCCAGAGAGAAAAATGAAGGAGGGATGTAGAAAAGACAGAAGAAAAACTTCTTCCTGATGAGTCTGCAAAACATAGTCACTGTATATATAGTATAGGCCAAAACTGTGTTTTCTACAGCTAAATTATGAAAATTATCCATATATCTCAATCAAAAGGGATATACATGAAAAAGACACAAAGTTACATGACAACCACACTTCTGGACTCTTCTAACTTGTTTTTGCATCAGCGATATTTTGCCATTCCTTTCCTCTTTTCCTTTTTTTATGTGGACTTACACAGACACAGATTTCAACCCTTCCCTACACAACTTGTAAAAGCAAAATTAATTACATAGGAAACTCATGTAATGCATTTGCAATTGTGAGGGGAACTGTGCTTGCAATGTTGCATGGTTATGCTCACGCATTCACAGAAATAACCCATCCCTACACTTCACAATAAATTCACAGGTTCTGACTGCCTGCAAAAAGATCAGACATAGAAGACTCCGGCTGACAACCCCAAATGCTTTTGCATTCTCAGATCAACTCCGGTATTGTTTTTCTATTAAACATAAAATTTGCAGAATGAGTGAGTCTGTAAAAGATTTTCTTCAGTTGGTCTAGAAGCATTTGAAAATGTCATAATTATTTTCCCTTGTGTTGAAATCATTGTCTTCACACATTCACTTTTAACCACAAGTAGTAATAGTAATGGACAAGTTGATAAGCCAGCTTTTTTGTTCTTAAAGAACACAATCAAATATTTCAAATTAAGTAATTTTCCTTCTTATACTTTCTTTTATCTTCTAGAGAAATGTAGTGCTCCTCAGAATACTGGCAACACATTACCACAAGAATCACATTTTATGAACTCGCCTAAAAACAAGGATTCAGTGCTGTAAGGAGCTGATCTCACTAGAGAGACTTCAATTACGTCTGTCAGAAAGCAATTACATGTGTCAGAAAGCAAACAAAATTCTTTTCCCATGATAATTTCTGAAATTTTTGAACTTTATTTTAATTCCATAAAATGTCAGCTTGGAAATATACAGTTTACTGTGATGATCTACTACAGTTCCTTTCATTAACACTGAAATAATTAATTAGATTTTAAATATATTAATAAAATAATATTTACACTAACATCATATAGAACTGAAAAATCAATATGTGGATATATTTAAATTTCAATGAAATTGCATTTTCTGAAAGACTTTTTTTTCCATGACCAACAACAAAAATAGACCATATCTTCTTAGAGGACCAGGATGGGTCCCTGAAAGGGTTGGGCAGTAAGCTAGAGCTGGCGCCTGCTTTCCATGTTTAATTTCAAAACGAATACTCAGAACCCATTCTCAGTTGCTGCCTAGCCTTGGAAGCATCTCAGTACATTGAGAGCTAAGTTTTCAACACCAGCATTTCTCAGATGCCTCAAACTGCCCCAGCATGGATGGTAGCTGTGAAGTACCTTTCATCTAGCTCTCCTGGGATACAGAAACAAGGTGCACTTCCGCATATATTGCTTCAGAGCCCTGATGCATTAGGTGTCCTCAGAAACTGCTGCAAGCTTTGAATAAGGCTTTATATGTTGCTAATCACTTGCTGTTCTCAGCCATAGTGTCTATAGTATTTTTCTGTGATTGGAGAGACTATAGTCCCATACTGTCTTCTGCCTGAAGGGAATCAGATCTGTATTTCCTATGTGAGTCCCCTTATCACTAAGCTACGAAATGTTTTGGGAAAGGGCCAGGCAGACCCACTCTACCTGTTGAAGAACAGGAGTGGCTGAGGGAATTTAGTTCAAGTCAGGCTTAGCTTACAGTGTTAGTAGAGCCTATGATTCTCCTGAGAGGAGGCTGTGGCATTCCCTGAGGAACAGAGCAATCTGCATCGCAGTCCTTGCCTATTTCATTGTACATCAAGGAGTTACTTGACTATGGCAGGAAACTGGAAGTGAGAAGGTGCAATGACAGTCACACTGCTGTCACCCTTGTGCTTACTTCATCTTGCTCTGGCCAAATTAATACTTGGTTACCTGATATAAAGTCAAAGAGTTTCAGATAGATAAATGAGGATAGAGTCAGATGCAGAAAAAACACTTGATTTATACAATAGCAGTTGTGTCCCCTCAGCTAAAAGAAGGAAAACTTTATCTGTGAGCACTCCTACTCTTCTGCAATGTGAAGAGAGAAAGTAAAATCTTGAACCAATTTTACTGGTGCTGTAGGAGAAGTATTGCCCATTAGAGAAGTCAGTGTATCTGCTGTGTTTGGAAGAACAAAGGGTCAGCGGCAGCAGGAAGAGAGCAAATAGCGTTACCTCATGCGTGGATGAAAGGTTAGTTCATGAGGCACTCACAGGAATGTTTGTAAAGCCCAGAAGGGATTGTGATGAGTGTGCTGTGTTATGAATTTAAAGCTAACAAAGTGTGATTTCTTTTCCAAATCTAGTTATTTACTCGAGGCATTGTCCAGATGCAAAAGGTGTACCCTCAGGAAAATGAAATATAAACATTTCTGAATACTTCACAGCTGCAGAGTATCTTAGACATTTAGTGTTTTCTGGCCAAGTTTGAAAGGTTCATTCCAAATTTATCAGAATTAATCAGATTGATGGCCACTGTATTAAAATAACTAAGTATACTAAATCAAAAATTAAATTAAAATCTCAGGGGAACTGGAAAAGGAATGAGTAGTTTCAGGCTACTGGCCCATATTTAAGCAAAGTAACTCATAGCAGTAGGATGTGGTACTTTTCTTCTGGGAGATGTGGGCTTCCATTTCACGGGTATAAATGCCCAGTGATGGGCATACTTCAAAGAGGTACTTAAATCTGAAAATGAAAGTAAGGAGGGCCAATCCAAAAAAGGCATATCAGGTACAACTTAGAATCATAGAATCATTTAGGTTGGAAGAGACCTCTAAGATCATCAAGTCCAACCTTTAACCTAATACTGCCAAGTCCACCACTAAACCATGTCCCTAAGTGCCACATCTACATGTCTTTTAAATACCTCCAGGAATGATGACTCCAACCACCTCTCTGGGCAGCGGGTTCCAAAGCCTGACAACTCTTTTGGTAATGAAATTTTTCCTAATATCCAATCTGAATCTCCCCTGACTCAGCTTGAGGCTGTTTCCTCTCATCCTATCACTTGTTACTTGGGAGAAAAGACCTCATCTCACTACAACCTCCTTTCAGGCAGTTGTAGAGAGCGATAAGGTCTCCCCTCAGCCTCCTCTTCTCCAGGCTAAACAACCCCAGCTCCCTCAGCCGCTCCTCATAAGACTTGTTCTCCAGACCCTTCACCAGCTTCGTTGCCCTTCTCTGGACATGCTCCTGGATGTCTCTCTTGTAGTGAGGGGCCCAAAACTGCACACAGTACTCGAGGTGCGGCCTCACCAGTGCCGAGTACAGGGGCATGATCACCTCCCTGCTCCTGCTGGCCACACTGTTCCTGATACAAGCCAGGATGCCATTGGCCTTCTTGGATGCCTGGGCACACTGCTGGCTTGTGTTCAGCCAGCTGCCAACCAACACCCCCAGGCCCTTTTCCTCCAGGCAGCTCTCCAGCCACTCCTCCCCAAGCCTGTAGCGTTGCATGGGGTTGTTGTGACCAAAGAGCAGGACCCGGCGCTTGGCCTTGTTAAGCCTCGACCTTGTTGACCTCAGCCCATTGATCCAGCCTGTCTAGATCCCTCTGCAAAACCTTCCTACCCACGAGCAGAACAACACTCCAGCCCAATTTGCTGTCATCTGCAAACTTACTGAGGGTGCACTCAATCCCCTCATCCAAATCATTGATAAAGATATTAAACAAGACTGGCCCCAAAACTGAGCCCCGGGGAACACCATTTGTGACTGGCCACCAACTGGTTTTAGCTCCGTTCACCACCACTCTCTGGGCTCCACCACCCAGCCAATATTTCTCAGCAAAGAGTACACCCATCCAAGCCATGAGCAGCCAGTTCCTCCAGGAGAATGCTGTGGGAAATGGTGTCAAAGACTTTACTAGAGTCTAGGTAGACAACATCTACAGCCTTTCCGTCATCCATTAAGGGGGTCACCTTGTCACAGAAGGAGATCACATTAGTCAAGCAGGACCTGCCTTTCAGAAATCCATGCTAAATGGGCCTGATCCCCTGGTTGTCATGTACGTGCCACGTGATGGCAAAGTGATCTGCTCCATAATCTTCCCAGGCAGCAAGGTCAGGCTGACAGGCCTGTAGTTCCCCAGATATTCCTTCTGTCCTTTCTTGTAAATTCATGTCACATTTGCTAACCTCCAGTCATCTGGGACCTCCCCAGTTAGCCAGGACGGCTGATAAAGGTTTGAAAGTGGCTTGGTGAGCACTTCTGCCAGCTCCCTCACTGCCCTTGGGTGAATCTCATCCAGTCCCACAGACTTCTGTGTGTCTACGTGGTGTAGCAGGTTGCAACCATTTCCCCTTGGATTATGAGGTCTTCATTCTGCTCCCCATCCCTGTCTTCCAGCTCAGGGGGCTGGGTACTCAGAAAACAGCTGGTCTTACTGTTGAAGACAAAGGCAAAGAAGGCATTAAGTATCTCAGCCTTTTCCTCATCCTTTGTCACTATGTTTCTCCCTGATTCCAATAAAGGATGGAGATTCTCTTTAGTCCTTCCTTTGTTGCTAATATATTTATAGAAACATTTTTAATTGTCTTTTACAGCAGTAGCCAGATTAAGTTCTAGCTGGGCTTTGGCCCTTCTAATTTTCACCCTGCATAACCTCACAACGTTCTTGTAGTCCTCCTCAGTCACCTGCCCCTTCTTCTAAAGGTCATAAACTCTCCTTTTTTCCTAAGTTCCAGCCAAAACCCTCTGTTCAGCCAGGCTGCTCTTCTTCCCCACTGGCTCATCTTTCAGCACACGGGCACAGCCTGCTCCTGAGCCTTTAAGATTTCCTTCTTCAAGAATGTCCAGCTGCCCTGGACCCCTGTCCCTTCAGGACTGCCTCCCAAGGGACTCTGTCAGCCAGGCTCCTAAACAGGACAAAGTCTGCCCTCTTGAAATCCAAGGTGGCAGTTACACTGAGCCCCCTCCTTATTTCTCCAAGAATCAAAAACTCTATCATTTTGTGATCGCTGTGCTCAAGACAGCCTCCAACCACCACATCACCCACCAGTCCTTCCCTATTTCCAAACAGGTCCAGCAGGACACCTTCCCCAGTTGGCTCACTCACCAGCTGTGTCAGGAAGTTATCTTCTACACACGCCAGGAACCTCCTAGACTGTTTCTCTCCTCTGTATTGTATTTCCAGCAGACATCTGGTAAGTTGAATTCCCCCATAAGAACAAAGGCTAACGATTGTGAGACTTCTCCCAGATGTTTATAGAACATTTTGTCTGCCTTTTCATCCTGGTTGGGTGGTCTGTAACAGACTCCCACTATGATATCTGCCTTGTTGGCCTTCCCCCCAATTCTTACCCATAAACACTCAGCTCTATCATCACCATCATCAAGCTCTGGACAGTCAAAACACTCCCTAACATACAGGGCTACCCCACCACCTCGCCTTTCTTGCCTGTCCCTTCTGAAGAGTTTATAGCCATCCATTGCAGCGCTCCAGCTGTGCAAGTCATCCCACTATGTTTCCGTGATGGCAGCTATATCATAGTCTTCCTACTGCACAATGGCTTCCAGCACCTCCTGTTTGTTGCCCATGCTGCGTGCATTGGTGTAGATGCACTTCAGTTGGGCTATTGATTCCACCACCTTTTTAGGGGGAGAAGCCTTAATTCTTACGTGACCATTCTCAGGCACTTCCATGGTTTCTAACACGTCCATGACTCTTGTGTCTTTGCTGCCTCATGGATCTCTATCCCCTGCCTTCACTGAGATGGCAGACCAAAGGACATTGCTAGCACACCATCTCTCAAACATTGGCATGCCGCCCCCAGGCTTATCTCCAGTGAGCCTGGTTTTCTCCCTTTCCCTCTTCAAATCTAGTTTAAAGCTCTTGAACTTGGTGTATTACTTAAAACTCTCAAACTTGGTGTACTACTAAATTTCACAGGTTACCACCTGGAAGGAAAAAAAATATATTGGCCCAAACAAAGACTGGATAAACATCCTGGGTCCAAAGGTGGGTAATAGCCTGTAGTCAGCTGCCAGGCTGCAGAGATCAACTTTTATTTCAGTGGCTCATCCATACATCTTTTGTTATTCTGCATCAGACAAACATGGTTTTACAGACAGACTATCCTCGTTCTTTCAGCTCCCCCGAGAAGCATACACAGAAAATGCATAATTACCCCAGATGACCTCCTTAACGCAGGCTGGGAAACAGCTCTGGAAACAAGGCACACTTTGAACAGGCTAATGCATTATTCCTTTTACGGATGATCTCATCACCTAGCTGAAAAGAAATGTTGCCTCAATGCTTCTGGAAATTGAAGCTGTCAGTGGAGAAAAGTTGTTTGCTATGGGGATTAAAATATTACTACCCTGAGGAATGTTTACAGGAAAAAAATACTAGTAGAATTCTATACATGAGCAGGACTAAGAGGCACTGAAAATTCAAGGGAAGGCCAGGAGTGAAATGTGTTGGCCAACTTCAGATACAAACATAGAAATGGAGAGCAGTTGTTAAGTAAAATGCTGTAATATGCTAAAAATGGCATCACAGCACCCAGGAAAGCTGGTGACAGCTTCACTTGAAGTTTGGGGTAAAAACAGCAATGAAAACCAAGTGCATGTCATCATATCCATTAGCTGACATGGATGGCTGTTACTCGTGGTCAGAAATAGTGCATATGACAAATTTCTGCTGCATACAGTCGATATGATTCAGAATACACTTGTCACCTATATGATGCCTGAAATTGAGAACTCATGAAAATACAAGTTTCATTCATTATTAAAGGTGCTTGCAACATGACAGTTTAGGCAGGGTCCAGGTTAATTTATTTTTTTCTAGAGGTATTTAAAAAGCAAAACAAAGAAGCACGGTGCTTTCAAAAGAGGGCAACACAAAAGATTTTATTTAATCAACGTCTGAAACTGTAACCTAAATGTTATGTTGTTCTCCAGGCAGGTGAGAGATGAGATTTTTCATTATATGAAGCACACAAGAGCAGTGAATTGGGTCCTCCAGACTCCTGGTGATGTTCAAATCTAAGAAAAGATGAAGAGGTAGTGGAGTTTTTGCTTTCCATGGTTTTTTGAAATACAGGATTTGCCCTTCACTTTGTCCATGCTTTTAAAGAAACGATAGCAGTGCTGTACTCTAGAAAATGGTTCAGAGTGGTAAATCCTAAACAGCAGAATAATCTTCTTGTAATTTGATACCTGATGGCTAAGACCCAGAGAAGGGCAGGATTTTAGATTCATGTCATATGCCTACTGTAGACGTATGGTGGGTCGGATGTTGTTAATCTTGGTGACAAACCCTAAGAACCCAACAGAGTGACAGGTGCCACTTCGGTGTCGAGTTCATCATCTCAAGACATAGCGCTGATGACAACTCTGTCTTGGATGGGATTTAATCAGTCTGCTCCCATTGAATCCCTGGAACAGCACTACACATGGCATATGTTTCATCTCTTACGATTAAGTGTCTCCTACAAAAGTAAAATGTTTCTAAAATGAAGGAGGGGCGAAGGCTCATTCTTCTCCTAGCAGAATGACAGGTGTCTCACATCTCCCAGTTTTTCTCATGTCCAGAGCTGCTTTCTGAGTGAATGCTTTTGGGTGTCCCAAACAAGGGTACAGAAGTCAAAAGATGGAGCTTCTGAAATGTTAGAACCGTTAACACAGAGCTATTCAATTTCGTTCCACCACACCAAGAATTAGAAGGTTATTAGGAGGGTTATTAGAAGGGTTATTTTGCAGTCAGCATGCCTGCATGTTTGTGTATACCATAGCAGTGACTGATGGCATTCTTCACATAAAGAGGATTGCTCTTAGGATCAGCTGCTTAACCTCTCTCTAGGTGGTTAGCTGGTGCATTGTCTCCAGCCACTACACAGGGTAATCTCTGTCATAACCTCTGTCTCTACCACAGCCAGCCACTACTCTTTTGTGGTGTACAGCCAGTGGTGCTCGCACGCCTGGGTTCAGCCTTTCTGTGCTCGCTGTGCATACCAAACAGAAGATGCTGGTCCAAAGTAAGTAATTTTCTATGAAAAATAAACAAGCTTTTCCCAGCTAAGTCGACAAAACTACTTGCCTGAATATCTGACCATCATCCGGAGCAAAGACTGCTCACCTCTACTTTTACCTGCCTAACAAATATTTAACTACTAGTGGCTGTAATGGAGGAATGCAGAAATGACACCTCCCCAGATACCTATACAGCAAATAAAGTGTATTTTGACTCTACTGCTTCTGTGTTGACCCATTAGAATAACTCAGCTGTAAAGGTACAAAAAAGCTTCCAGCATCTCTGGAGTGCCTGGCTGGATGTTTTATGAACAAGATAAGAAACCAGTAGGTTCACCAGTTCTAAAATAGCATCTTTGATTTAGATATTCCACATTCATTCTTATCAGCATTTTAAGGTTCCTTGGCATTTATCTCTTGTTTGGTGGTTTGTTTTTTTTTTTAATAAGCAGAGGCTTCCTCACTCAATTTTTATATTTAGAAATAGAAATTCTTTATTCGTTGCACCTGGAATGTAATAATGTTAAAAGAAAACACTGACAGTCAGCTCCTTCGGCACCTTTACAGAGTCTTTTTCCATCTAACTTTAGGAATTTTGGACAAAAAAAAAATTTGGGAGGAAATAAAATCCCATAATGTTGATTAGGAGCAATTTTCTTATCTTTTCAGAAAGATAAAGGTGTTCAATGAAGATTGAATTAAAGAGGAGCAGTGGTGGTTTCCAAGGAAACTTAGCATGCACCTCTATAAACATCAATGAAATGCCTTTGGTTTGGGTTTTTTTTTTTCTTCTCCTTTTTTCCTCCCTGCTGTTGATGAGGTTGGGTTTTTTTTTCTTTATTGGGTTAATCCAGAGCAGGAATTCTAAACCATTTCACTTTCTAAATTAGAAAATGCATTGACACGAACATGTTTTGGGAGATGTTAGGCATGTATAAAGTGTAGAAGTCCAGTGATATGTATTTGACTTGATTCTGGAGTGATGCACGTCGGGTGATCGGAAGAGGGTGGGTGTCAAAGGCAGTAGAAGCAAACGTGAATGTGCCAAGCACGGTGTAATTAAGTGGTGTTTATGCCAGGGTGCAGCACTTGCTCAGGAAGGAGGGTGTCCTTTCTGTCCACGTGCTTTGGATTCCTCCCAGAGCCACCCAGGTAAGAGAGCAGGATGGAGTCCACTCAGATCTTATCATGATAGGCAGTCAGGAAAGCACTGCAATGCATATCCAGGGGTAAGGAAAGCACAGCAGAGTGGAACTTTGTTCCTTTATCCTTTAGATACAGCTGCAGAGTCTATAACTAACAGGAGATGGAAGGAATCTGTAAGTAAAGACATCTGTGTTAAATAATTATTTTTCCACTTTTTCCTGTCATCTGTAGATCTGGTTGCAGTGATTTGTGTGACCTACTTCATGGAGCAGACTGTTATAAGTTGCTTGTAAACAGCTGGAGCAGGTAAGGTTGTTTGGGTAGGCACAGCAGCCAGCGCTTCAACAAACAACTGCTAAGCAGGGGGGTTTGGCCCCTTTTATTTTCTGCGTGTTGCCTCTCTGGGTTGTGGAATGGGACAGTGAGCCCTGATTTAGCAAAAGGATCTCATTGAGGCACGTTGATTTTGTCAGAATGCAACCTTCAAATCCTCAGTCAACGGTGTGCTTAAGTTTCTGCTCCCCAAAGAAAGGAGGATAGGAGAAAAGACTGAGGAAATGAAAATTTCACAAGAGAACCTGAGAAGCAGAGAGAGACGTTTTCCCTCCTGACGTCATTCTATATCACATAAGTTATAGCCAGAGATGGATCGGTAACTGTGAAAGGATGCATCATGTTTTATTTCTTCTTGAACTCAGAAGGGACTTACAGCATATAAAAACTGAAGAAAACAGGGACAAGCACACTCAGTAGAGATCATCAGACAAATTGAAACTAAGATTTTGGAAGTGTCATCAGCTTAGCAGAAACGAGACTGATCAGGAATGGAGAACAGGAGACATACAAGGGATAACTTGGCATACTGTAACATCAAGAGGTGTGAGGGTGAGATGGCATCCACAAGAAGAGGAACAATATGAACATGGCTGTGCTGAGACTACCAAAGTGCAGAGGACATGAGGAATTCTCCTTAGCACCCAGGCATTACCAGGTACTCAGAGAAACTACAGAAGTTATCTTGACAGAGAAATATGGTTGAAAGCAAATAAATACCCCATGGTTGACTGCTATTTGATGCAACCTTTAAGCACTCTAAGATTGCATCATGGTTGCACAGGGTGCAGATGACTTACAGAGAACCTGGAGGGATGCTGAATATGCAAGGAGCAGCTTTTGCTGTTCTCTGCAAGAAGCAGTGTGTAAGGCTGTGGAAGTGAACTGCTGAGGAAAAATAGTAAAAGGATTTTTGTGGAAGAGAGATTTTGTGGAAGACTTGTCTCTCTTTAGGAGCAAGTGAACTTTCTGGGTAACCTACAAATCTGCCCCCCCCTTAAGGCGGCAGACAGGAGGATAATTAGGAAAGTACTCAATTCATAAAAGATTAGAAGATAAATAAGTGCTAATTTAGCATAAAATCAAGATGTCAAGAACAAAATTAACAAGGGTACCCAGGGATAAGAGGAGAGAAATGTGCTAACTTCCTATACACCAATACTAGTGACCTGTGTAATAACAAAATGGAGTGCATTTATGAGCATAAATTCAGCCTTGCAGGGAAGAATGAAGCCTGGTGAGAACTGCATGACTGAAATACTAAAGGCTTCTCCTATTACCTGTTTAGGAAGGGAGAAGTGGACTAAGAGGGACGTAAAGTGCTATTCTATGTCAAAAATGGTATTGTCTATTTGAATCACTGCCAGCTCAGAAGCAAACATTTCCTGAATCTTTACAAGCCAATATCCTAACAGGTAGAATGTAGTGCCATAGACCGAAGGCTTGAGGACAAGCTGGTGGGCTTTATGAATATTTACCTATAAAGTGCAAGCTAAAAACTCTGTTATCATGGGAAACGTGATACGTGCCGACAGTCTCATTCTGCCAAATATCCTCAGATGTCTAAATTCTATAGAAGATAATCCTTAATTCAAAAATGTTGTCTCCATCACAAGGGAATTCTGTATTAGATGTCTTCTTGACAGCTAGAGAGGAATTGATTATACAGTTCAAAAGCCCTGGGGGTTGTGAGCATTGCAGTGTGGAGTTCGGCTTAGGGCATGGAGACGGTGCACTCATGTTACCTTGGCAGTCCGTCGGGCTGATACAACTTACTTCTCGGTGTGGTTGGGCTGTGCTAACGCAGCTGCATGCAGCACTCGCTGTGTGAGTGGGCGTGGAGGTAGGAGGACAGTGCTTTTGTAGACTTTCAATTCCGGGCTCCTCTTTCCAGGGAGATGCCACTGAGTCATGGTATTTTGCTTTTCACAGAGTTCATAACTCAGTGAATCTGTGATCTGCTGTCTTGCACCAAGGTCAGGTGCCGCTGATCAGCAGATTGGGGGTATCTTTTGATCATTGAAGCAGGGTTCCCAGAGCCTCACTGAGTTTCTCAGGTGAGAAAGTGTGGGAGCACGCTGGATTCTCCGTGCACTAAGGAATATTGCCTCAGCTCTCACAGGCACAAAAGATCTAAAGCCTTCTGGTCTAGAGCCCAGCTTCACTGAAAGAAGTTAATGATGAACTCCCATCTCACTCTATGAGCAAGAAAACATGTAGGTTAATGAACCATGCGAAATGAGGGAGTCAAAACAAAAGGAGGTGAGACTGTGGAGTTCATACTTAGTAGTAAGTGAGCTCTGTGCTTTATATGAGCAGTTCCAGAAAGTCACAGAGCTCACAGATGCAGATCACACATGATCAAGTCAAGGTCACTTGAAATTATATCTGCATAGAGCAATGCAGCATCACACACAAGTTATCTGAGGTTACTCTGAACAGGTTAGTAGTGTAAGGCTGATAGTGTGGTGATTTTGAGCAGTATCCCCTATGTTCACATTTTAATATTGAATATTATCTTTGTTTTTTAGCTTTGACTGTATCAATTGCAGCTAAAAAATCCAAACAGAAAAGCATTAATAAAAATAAAGTTAAAAAAAATCAGAACCCTGTGGCTGAAAATGAAATCACCCCAGCTAAAAAGTCAGACTTGGGCGGTAGAACAAGATAATGGCAACAGTAACAATATTAATTAACGCATAAAGGAAAGAAGGAAGAAAATGGATATTAAAGAATATAAATTAGGACATAAAACTGCAGGAACTGGTAAAGGCACAAGGAAAACTACATGATCAGCAAAGTTCTGGATATAAAGGAAATTCTGAAAGTAAATTTGGAACAAAAGAATATGTAAAGAAGTGGTGTTATTTTTTAATAGTAGATGATGTCTATGGAATTATCTACAAACAGCAGAAAAGACAAGCTTCTCTACATGTTTCTCTTTCGGGCTTTGAAGAACCGTCAATATGCTGTGATGGCAGTGCATCTTCTACTGATGATGGTGACAATGATGGCGTATTTTCTACTCTGACAGTGACTCAAAGAAATGTTAAGAAGCAGCTATTGAACTCAGATATTTTTAAATCAGCAGGTCTGGATAACTTGCATCGGAGAGTTTTAAAATGCTATTTGGGTAGCTTTCTGGATCTTTAACACTGATTTTTAATAAAACTTGGAACAGTCAGCTAGTTTCAGAAAATTGAAAGGAAGCTAATGCTGTAAGAAAATCTGAAAAAGGTAAAGTCGGCAGTCCAGTGGGCCTTTCAGCTCTGAAGAATGGCCAAAGCAAGGATGGGTAATAAGATTATTTCTCAGTGCCAAGAATTCATTGACAATAGGTCGTGCTATGACTTGATATATTCTCTCAATGAGGTCATAAATTTGGTTGAAAAAGTAATAGTGCTGATGCAAGCACAGACCCTTCTACAATTTCAGACCACATTTTCATTAGAAATTAAAATATTACAAAATACACTAAATGCATATTAATCAGGTAGTTTTCAAACCTGAATTGAAAACTTAATGCATGGATCTCTAAACACAATCGGCCAATGAGCATGATACTACTTAGCATTTTTATTAACAACCTACTGAAATGATTGACAGATGATATAAAAACGGGAGAGTCATAAGCCATGAAGATAACATGCCTCACAATAAGTCTGGCACTAAGACCCCAGGAAGCGGAACGCTGGCCCTGTTCACCGTGGCTGAAGAGGACTTGGGGGTCATGGCAGAGAGAGACATGAAGATGAGCTCATGCTATTACTGTTCTGCTGTTCTATGGTGTTTCCAAATATTTCCTCTCATTGGCAAAGACCTGAAGTGTTAACAACTAAGGGTGAATTCTACACCGAGAAGCACATTATTGGGACACCACGGATGTGAAAACAAGAAAGTTCTTTCAAGAATGATTTTGTTAAACAGCAGACGGTACAGAGAAGACACATGGGAAGGATGAAAAGATTGACAATAATTCTTTATACTGATACAATTAAAGAGCTCCACTGGCTTAGGTTTATGCAGAGAAGATTAAGGGGATGACTTCATGTAGGTTTGTAAGCACCGACATGAGAACAGAAATCTCATAATAGGAGTGTCCTTCAGTACAGCAGACTGAGACATAATAAGATGTGTTGGCTGGAAGCTAAGGTTGGATGAATCAGATCAGACAAAAAAGATGCATTAAAGCCATTGGACCTATCTGTTGCTGAGGTATGTTTTTGATCCTCAGAAATGTTTAAATCAAACTTGCTTTACAGGGAGCACCTCACTCCACTGAATAATTAAACATTAAATTCACGTACTGTGATTTCCCCAGGAACTGCTAATGTTAATTCAATGCTCTGGACTCAGACTTTGATTTTCATAGAAGTGAAAGAAGTGAAAGACAGTTGCTGGCAGGTCTTCAGGTGCATTCCTGAATTTGATGCTACACCTTCAGGGCTTTTAACTTTGTGTCATGGTTTCAGCTGGGATAGAGTTAATTTTCTTCACTCTAGCTGGTATAGTGCTGTGCTTTGAAATTAGCATGGAAAAAAAACCTGTTGAGATAACACACAGATGTTCAGGCTGTTGCTGGGTAGCGCTTATACTAGTCAAGGACATGTCCAGCCTCCCATGCTCTGCTGGGTGCACAAGAAGCCGGGAGGGGAGGGGGCACAGCTAAGAGAGCGGATTCAAACTGACCAAAGGGATATTCCATATCATGTAACGTCATGCCCAGTGTGTTACCTGGGAGGGGCTGGCCGGGGGAGGGGGGGAGCAATCGCGGCTCGGGGACAGGCAGCGTTGGTCGGCGGGTGGTGAGCGGCTGTATCGTTCGTGTTTCTGCGTTTTTTTTTTTCCTGTTTTCCCTTTCCTTCCTTTTCCCTTTTATTATATTAACATTATTGTCATTATTATCATAATCATTTATCATCATCATTTTATTGTAATCATTAAACTGTGCTTATCTCAACCCACAAGTTCTTTTGCTCGTCCGATTCTCTTCCCCATCCCACAGGGGTGGGAGGGGGATGTGAGCGAGCGGCTGCGTGGTGTTCAGTTACCAGCTGAGGCTGAACCACGACACTTTGTTTTTACCTGGTGTCATTTCAGAATACATTTTTATGCACAGCTTATGTTTCTAGAATGGGGACACATGGCTGGAAGCTCCTGATAGTAGACGATTGTCCTTGGAAGGGCATGGAGTGGCCATAGGAAAACAGAAAGCTGAACTTCTGTTCAGAAAGCATAACTTCTTTGCACACACACTGCAAAATGCACCAGAGTGCAGCAGATGGGAGGTAGGGAGAGCTACAGCTCTGGTCTTGAGTCCTTTTTTTTCTTCTTCCAGAAAGAAGTCCATTCAGGAAGACTCCATAGTTCCTTTCCCTCCCCATTCACTTTCTCAAGGAGTTGGTGAAACAGAGTCTGGATTAGGCTACAACATAATCCAGTTAGGATGCAGCCTAACTCAGTTACAAGTAATCGTGGTAAAAGAGGAAAGAAGACAAGGGGACAGGCTGACACAACTGTCCCATGGGGGAAAAAAGTAATAAAGAAACATTTCTAAAGAAAAAAATGCATCCTCAGTCACTCTTCAGTTTTCCACACAAGCAGAATCCTTCCAAACTCCTCCTGGAGAGTGAAAGCAAATGGAAAGTTAAAAACATGAAGATGTGTTTCCCTAATGCATGAGCAGCTTACATTAGTGTTAATAGAAATTACCCACATGCCTCATAGACTGAACAGGCTCAATATTTAAATTGACTCCGTGGGAGCTACCAGGCACGAAGAAAATTGCACAGGAGACTCCTGGAATATATAATACCATAGGCTAATAAGAGCTTCCTTTATTTTTTAGGACCCCCATGAAGCTAAATATGTACCTTGAAAGATTAATCTAGACATAGATTCTAGACAGAATCTAGATAGTATTGCTTATATAGGCAGGAGGCAAAGTTTATAGTTTTTTAAGGACAGAGACCTTATATAAAACCTACTGAAAATGAAAAATAGAAGATAAAGAAAAATCTGTGAGATTTCTTTTTCAGCTGTCAGTTACTATTCCAAACAGAAAAGTGATACTTTTTCTCTTCTAGTTCTTTGTTGTGTGGATTTTTTTAATTGCTAAAATATAATGGAAACCTATTCAAAAGCAAGACAATCTTTGGAGGGAGATTTCCATGTTATACTAGAGAAATAACCTCATGCAATAGATTTCTAGATTGGTAAAACCTGCTTACATGTTTCTGTCTTAAAAACTTGTGTTTCTTCAAATTCAAGTGCAAATCCTGCATTTGTGTTCTGTTTGTAGAATGCAATCACTTGCTTCCCAATAGAAGTCTGTCATTTCACTCTCTTTTAGAACAGCTGTATGGGAAAAAATGTAAAGAAGTGAAATTGCATATTTTAATATTGTTGAGATATTTAACCAATAAATGTGCATTCCTTGATTATTGCTGAATGAATACGTTTTAACTGTAATACTCCCAAAAATATTAATATCATCAGTGTGCTAAAGAAATAAACTTTATAGACAAAATGACCAGCTGTGTGATAAGTAGTCTTTTGCATGCATTTTTAGTTTATGTTAGTTAATGAATGCAAATGCACAAACTAACATATTTTTAATTTTTTAAGGCATAGAGTGAATAGATTAGACATTTAAAACATACTTTAATAATTTCTGTTGATCAGTAGCCCATACAAGCACTTTCACTGACTCAGAAGGAAGCTATATGAGCAATTTCTGAATAAAGGATGCATAGTATGCTTAAATTTTTAAAATCACTATTGTATTTTTCTATTATTACAACTGAATAACTGGGTCAAAATTCTGCTCACATAATCTTATTGCATTCAGGCTACAAGCTACTGTAAATACAAGGCACTTGTAATTTTCTTGTTGAAAAACTAATGGTCTATAAGAAGTATCTTCATTTAAGTTTCTTCATTAGAGTTTGATGCCAGTGCCAGCAACAGATGCCCAGAGCCTGGAAAAGGATCACAGATCAGCAGGAGAGTACCTGAAGAGCAGCACAAAGGAATTCCAACCACTCCAGCCCATAAGTCAGCTTCATCAGGGGCCTGACTTACATGCCTCCATGCAAGCATATGTAGCATGGGGAATAAGCAAGGAGTTAGAGATGTGCACATGCCTGCAGGGCTATGATCTTACTGGCATCACGGAGATGTGGTGGTATGGCTTCTGTGACTGGAGTGTTGGAATGGAAGGATACAGGCTCTTTAGGAAGGATGGGCAGGGGACACAAGGAGCAGCTGTTGCCCTCTATGTCAATGACCAGCTGGAGTGCATGCAGCTGTGCCTGGGGATGGATGAGGAGCCAACCGAGAGCTTATGGGTCAGGATTAAAGGGAGGGCATGAACAGGTAACATTATAGTGGAGGTCTGCTACAGGCCACCAAACCAGAAAGACTGAGTGGATGACATGCTCTATAGACAGATAGGAGCAGTATCATGTTCACAAGCCCTGGTTCTCATGGGGGACTTCAAGCACCCCAATATCTGCTGGAGGGACAACACAGCAGGGCATAAGAAATCCAGGAGGTTCCTGGAATGCATCGATGATAACTTCCTTCTCCAAGTGATAGAGGAGCCAACGAGGAGAGGTGTTATGCTGGACCTTGCTCTCACCAACAAGGAGGGGCTGGTGGGGAATGTGAAGCTTAAGGGCAGCCTTGGCTGCAGTGACCATGAAATGGTGGAGTTCAAGATCTTAAGGCACCAAGGAGGGTGCCCAGCAAGCTCACTACCCTGGACTTCAGGAGAGCAGACTTTGTCCTCTTCAGGGATCTGCTTGGTAGAGTATCATGGGATAAAGGCCTGGAGGGAAGAGGGGCCTGAGAAAGCTGGTTAATATTCAAGATTCACCTCTTCCAAGCTCAGGAGCGGTGCATCCCAACAAAGAGGAAGTCAAGCAAAAACACCAGGAGGCCTGCATGGATGAACAAGATGCTCCTGGCCAAACTCAAACACAAAAAGGAAGCCTACAGAGTGTGGAAGCAAGGACAGGTAGCCTGGGAGGAATACAGAGAAATTGTCTGAGCAGCCAGGGATTGCTTAGGAAAGCTAAAGCCCTGATAAAATTAAACCTGGTCAGGGACGTCAAGGGTAATAAGAAATGCTTCTATAGGTACATCTGTGACAAAAGGAAGACTAGGGAAAACATGGGTTCTCTCCAGAAGGAAGTGGGAGACCCAGGATACGGAGAAGGTACTCAATGACTTTTTTGCCTGTCTTCACCAGCAAGTGCTCAAGCCACACTGCCCAAGTTGCAGAAGGCAAAGGCAGGGACTGGGAGTATAAAGAACTGCCTGCTGTAGAAGATCAGGTTCAAGACCATCTAAAGAACCTGAAGGTATACAAGTCCATGAGACCTGATGAATTCTCACAGACAGAGCTGCAGGAATAACTGGAGTCCTAAAAAATGCAACCTATGAGGAGATTTCAGAGGCTTGTACAACCCGGAGAAGCCTGAGGGGAAACAAGACAATGATTTTCTGATTTGCAAAAAGCTGCTGCCAAGCAAAATGGAAGAATTGATTCTTCAGCTCTGTGATGAGTTCTAGCAAGAAATGTTCAGATTAAGTATCAGGGAAAAGTGCCCAGTAGTAAAGTTAGTACAGTTCTGGGGTAGGTTGCTTAACTATAGCATTACGCAACATAGTGTACATACCTGGATATAGGTAGGAACAGTATAGATACAGGGCTTTCTGCCTTTGGCAGGAGATAGATTAGATGCTCTCTGTAGGCTGATATTTTACCTTCATTTTCTATGACTTCTATGCCCACCTGAAATTGTTAATAAAAAACAGAATTCGATAACTTGGGAACATTTAGACTGCTGATGTACTGAAGCCATTGCCTAGCACACTGGGTAAAATTGTTCCATTATTTTTCCTACCTGACTACATCCATTCACAATCCCCTGATTTATCCTAAGCTTATAAACCCTCTGGGGCATGATATGCCCTTTTTTTCTGTGAGTCTACTGTCTAGTGCAGTGGATTACACTACATTAATTCCAGCTATTATAACATATACAATTACTATATTGATCACCATCATCATTGCAGCTGTGGTGCACACTCTAAGCCAGTGTTTGGTGCTGGTACAAAGCATAGATAGGGAAATGAACAATGCAATAACCATTGCCCTCTCCTGAGGTTGGTGTGGCCAACAGACTTCCACAGGGGTTAGAAGCAGTCATCAGAGAGTGCAAACCTAAACTGTAAGAGAAAATTATTTTGGGGGGATTCCTTGGGAAACCACTTCTCAACTAATAAATCTCCAGGAAAGTACACAATATGCTGGCTCATAATAATTACCACTGGTATTGTTTGCCTGTGGGACTGACATCAGGTAGAGAAGGCAGGTGAAAAATCTTCAAATATCAAGCCATGAGAAGAGAATTTAAAAGGGAGTAGAAATAAAAGATCAAAGCAGTGTTTACTGTCACGAGTGCCATAGGGACCCTGCCTGAAACCAGTCTAGTATCCTTTAAATGGATTAGAAATTTCTATCTCCATGCAGGATCTGAGAAAAGTTATTTTCTAGACTACATTCTCTGTTTTGCAATAATGCATTGACCTAAATAAATATGTCTGATTTTAGGATGAATATGACAGAATGCCAGCTCTCAGTGACATCAGTCTTTGAGGCTGGGTTATGAATAAATTATAACAATAATACATATAAGAAATTCAAACTGAATCTAGCTGGAAAAGATATATTGTTTTAATGGAAATATTCAGGTTTCAAAACTTTTATAACCTCTCCTGATCAAATGAGAAGGGTTTGTCACATAATAAGCAGAGCTCCGGGGTCAGGAGACTCACCTGGAAGTTCCAGATTCAGATCTCTGATCTGAATTCCTTCTGAGGAACTTTATGTTTCTGACAGAAGACAGTATTAGTGAGCATTTTTAACACTGATAGCTTGAATCAGAATTATTGAATGTGGAGTAAATAATCCATTTTGGTCAGTCTTCACTGGAGGAGTATTGCTTCACCCACTGGAGCAGCATCAAAGTCAGTCATTTTTTCTACCTGAAATATGGCCTAAAATGTTTTGAAAGGCATGTATTGGTTTCTCTTTTCTATTCAGCAGATAGCAGCTTTAACCTTGAATTTTATTAGAAGCTTCGTTCTTCTTCTTTTCATGCTTTCTTAAGTATCTTAGCTCAGGTAGTCACTACCAGCCTGAATTTGATCTTATAACTCTTCTACACTGGGACAATACCTGTGACTTCTAATCCTGATACAGACGATTAAATCATGATCCAAAACCAGGTATCATTTGCATTAATACATGTATGACAACATAAACACTCCAGGGGATTCAGTTCTCCTAACTTAAGACATCTATGACATAGACATCTATGGCTGATCCTAAAGTCCAATTTCTGTCCAATAGAGGAAATCTGACTAGATGTAGTGTCTATTTTAGGATGAGATAAATCATATCGTAAGAGCAACTGATTCTATTCTGCCCATTGACTGAAAAAAGTGCCCAGAACTGCTTGAAAGTCCACAGATATTTACACTTAATGAGATGAAGCCAACTCTTACAGGCAATGGCTGAGACTAAGCTCTTACCTGGGTACATGGAAATACATAATGAAAGCAATCCCTCAGGAGTTTACAGCTTGGAGCCCTAATAGAGCTGGGTCTTGTACACACACGGTCTGATAGGTAAGTCAAAAAGTTAAAACAAAACACAGGAAAAGTATTATTATCCTTTCTACATCCCCAAAAGGTGTTAAACGTGCTAATACTCTGGGTTGATCATGTTTCTTTTAGAATGTGATCTCACATTACCACTCACTCTGCAACCTTGGGTAGTCAGAGCATTACACACCAGCCATCCTACTGCCTCTGCAGAGCAACTGAGCGCTTAAGGCAGAATGAGAGTCCCTGCCTTGTATCAATCTGACTCCCTAACTTAGTCATTTTGCCAGCATTCACATTCTATTGAGGAACATCTAATTGTTTCATTCTTGATTAAACTGCCTTGGACATATATTAGTATGTACTTCAGAATATGTTTAGTTTTGAGCGATTAATTTTTCCAAATCCCTCTCTGTAAACCAGCAACTTCCCTTTCCAGGGAAGTCAATGCCCAATTCAGAGATTGCAGAATTTGAGGGGTATTTATAATTACAGTTTAGCATTTTAGCACTCTCAGTGAGAAATAAGTTAGTAGGACAGCCTGACAATAGAATTCAGTGTAGTTCAGAAAGCCTGCTCCCTCACTGCAGGGCTCTGCACTACTTAGTACAGTCTGAATTCTGTAGGTTCTTAGCATGCCTCAGCATAGTGTTACAGTAATGCTACAGAATAGTGCAGTGGTATTAGTGCAGAATATTCTGCAGAATAGTGCAGAATTAAAGTGGTAAGATTAAGGAATAACCACTTGAATGCTAATGATCAAGGCCATTCAGAGTGCTGCAGTGAATGGAGACCCTGTTTGTATGTGCACAGAGATCTCATACGCAATAGGCCATCGTTCAGTTAGTTTTACAAAGAGGTTCCCTTTGTACTGCAACCTTTCATTTGATGGCAACTAAGAGGATACCCTTTACTGACAGAAGAAAGTGTCCAGGGGGGTTACTCAAGACATGGAGGGAAACTGCTAGAGAACAAGAAGTAGCAATCCCTCAGTACTGAAACTAGTCCTCTGTCCCATGTAACTATCGAAAATATTGATCTCCAAAGCCGTTCATGACCCTCCTTCTAGTGGCATGCCAAGCTTCTCAAGGTCTGAGCATGACGCAGCACCTTGCTTTGATCCTTGGAATGCTAATTTTCATTTCAAGGCAGCAGTCAGCTTTAAAAGTTGATGCTGTTGCTAATGATGACTTTGATGTAATTATTAGCACTGGATTGACTCAAAATGTCAATTTATCCATACAATTCTGAAAAGCTTATGTATTTGGAAGTTTTTATGTTTATTCCAGCTATATCTGCTGGTCTAATGAAAGATATTATTTCTCTCTAAAACCTTGTGTTCTTTGTATCCATAGACCTTAATTGCCATGGGGAATCTCCATCCTTGGAGACTTTCAAAACTTAGTTGAACGAGCTCATCTGTCTTTGAAGACGGCTTTGCTTTGAGCAGGAGCTTGAACTAATTGGTATCCAGAAGCTCCTTCCAACGTATATCAATCTGTGCCTTTATAAGGCTTAAACCTGCTAGGTTTCAAATCTGCCCTTTTAAAGTCTTTGTAGTGAGGGATCTAATCAACTATTTTAATTCTGGTAGTAGCTTGATCAGTTAAAAAGGCAGATTCTCAGAAAGCTATGAAGAAATATGAAGCAACATGAGTTGAATTGCCAAGGATACTGTGAGGTTCCTTCTAACTGCCTTGGGCTTCCCAGATGGAGAATGGATTTCCAACTGGAGACAGTTTTCTGCCTGTCAGTCTGTCAGTTTTGCCCTCAGTGAAGATCTAAATAAAGAAATGAAGGGCAGTAGATACATTCAGTCCAAAGAATAGGTATGAAATGCATATATGCAGTAGGATATGCAGCAGCATGGCTTGGAGAGGTATTTCTGTGTGTGATAATGCCTCTCCTTCACACTAGAAACAGATTTGGGTATGGAAGGCAGTGCTGTGAATTGTCATGGCTGTATTACATGCATGTGTGTTTGGGGGTGGTGGTTGGACAGAGCAAAAGAATTTTATCAGAGGATTGGGGCATGGCTTTATTTTTACAGAAGAGCACATACACTATCTTCAACTGCAACACCTATTTGGATTTCCACAACAGAAAAAAACCCCAAACCTAAGTTACATTTGAAGGAAATTTATAGTAAACTTCAAGTAAGAGTTTTCTAAGTGGATAATACCACACCTTTGACACCACTGGAGTTGAAAGGGAGCTTTCATTTTCTGCAAGTATTTTGGAGTCTAATACTGTGCATTTATAATATCCATATCACATTTAGCATTCACTTTAATGGTTCAAATATTTCCTTAATTGAAAAATAACTCCAGTGCAGCAAGGGTAGTTGAGATTTTTACTTTAAACAATATTTTACTTCATCTAAAATTAACAATGACTAGCAAGGTCTTATTTATACTGTAGGGTGTAATTAAAAATGATGCACTGATTTGGGTTATTCTCTATGGCCCTGATCCTGCAAATACACAAGACTAACGTTATGCACAACAGTTTTTATGCTAAGTTCCACAGAAATGTTCAACGTAAAAAGGCTCAAAGGAATAAGTGTTTTTAAAATTAAGATATATACAGACATGTTCTAGTGCTCAGGATGTTCTCCAGCATTTATATTGCTCTTACTGAACATCTTTACCTGCTCAGAAAGTTGGTGTTCACAGAAAGAAGACCAAACATTATGTCTCCAGCTAGGATAGAAGTTGAGGTGGGGGAATCAATGGACAAATTTTTGTTAACCAAGATTAACTGGTACATGTAGCTTTAATTTAACAGACTGAAATTCAATCCAATGTTGCCTACCCAATCCAGATCCTTGTGAAGCCAAGAAGATTTTACTCAGCTCAAACTCCAAATGCCTCAGGTGAAAAAAAAAAACATAAACCAAGAAATTCAGTGTTAGACATTTACAGATCTTGGCTCATATCTTCTTGTATCACAAATCAATTTGGTCTACAATTTATTGGATGAAATATGCCTCCTGACACCCTGCGTAGGTGATGGAAGCTACAAAAACATTTACATCTGACAATATGAGCTGCCAAAGAGAATCAGTTTCAAAATTTTATCCATAAACTGCAGTAGGATTTACTGGGCGGATGGCATCTTTTGAAGATATTAGGAATTTTTAAGTCATCAGTAACAACCTTTTTGCTGAGGTGCCTCTATCAGTCTGCATCATATACAGAACCAGATGTTGGATACCATGCAGTGTGTTGATGTATGAGCTTTAAGCTGGAAGGCACAAACCAGCGCCAGTCTACCGAGACTGACTGGTTGGGCATGGTCAATCATAAGTTTATCTAAATGGCTTTGAACAAGAGATAGTCCCTGTAAAACACTCAAGAGGCCAGACACAATGAGTATGACTGTCTGCCTCAGACGTTGTAGATGTGACTAATGTGTCCTCATCAGCTGCCTAGACCTAACAGTCTGTGGTGGAGGTTTGGGGTTTTGTATGCCAATTCCCCTCCTGGTTTTTCTGTAGAAACATTATGATGAGAGGGACCTGTTTTAGCTGATAGGACATTAAAAAAAGCATCCTATTAGAACCTTTTAAATTATGCTTCAGTCATAGACTAAACGGGAAACATGACTGATTCCCGTCTTAACTTAAAGAAAAAGACCTGCCCAACATATTCTTTTCATTCACAGCATGCTTAATAATGTTTGAGCAAATACATTTTCCCAGGCCTCATTCTGGACCACTAAGCATGAATAAGTGCCACAGTGCTTTTGCTAAATGAACAGACTAATACAGCATCAGTATAGTTAACGCATCATTTGTCATAGTCTCAAAGATGGAAAATATTGTCATGCATTTGTTTTTATTTGGAAGGTACATAGTTTCAGAAGCCATACACAGCAGGGAAGCTAAGTTTATTAGAGCACATTAAGCAGTCTAGAATCTAGATAAAATATGAAAGGTATCTCTATCATAC